>NC_051177.1:79110372-79443893 GCF_013339695.2 Rhipicephalus sanguineus | reverse complement strand
ATTGATAGGAGTGAAAGTGAACCTGACCCTCAATGGTGACGACGGGATAACAAGTGAACATTAGTCAGTACACGTGCTCAGCAAGACCTTTGGGTAGGAGCTTCCGCGACGACCTGATCTTATTCCGGCTAAAGCCGAAATAGTGCACGGCTGAAGTCAGTTTTTCGTCAGATGAGTATGCCATATGAACCAATGAGCCACTTTTTTGTCATGTGAGATAGACAGCTGCAGGCACGCCGTGGGCGTCTGCAATTGGACTTATCTTCGGTCCAGCTATATTTAAACCTCGTGATTGCTACCATTGCAAGTGACACGTAGGTTGAATTGTCAGCCGTTAATATTTGACGGACATGGCGCCTAAATTACGACTTATTAACATATTACCACCAAGCGTTAACGTTAAAGACCGAGGGGTGTTTTCTTAATGCGGTTTGTCCCATTTTGTGCTTCAGGGGTGTACTTTTCCCAATGTGACGCATTACGTTAAGCATTACGTCGAGCATTGAGTACTATCAGAAATGCCATTCGTTCTTACAGTAATCACCTGGCTCGCTCAATTACCACATACTTTCTCTTGGGAGCGTGTCTCCTTTTGATAGCTTTGACATATTTTCATCGTTCATTCATTAGCATCACGTTCGGCCCCATAAATTTTCCCGTGTCACTATACATCTGGCATCCACTTTACTCATTAAATATGCTATGCTAGGTTTCTTCTACTTTTAGACTGTATGCCATTCATAAATGTAAAATCAGTAAGTTTTATACCTATAGAAAAACGGATGACTAGTTTGCATGTTAATAAACACAAGCCACTCTCCAAAGCACAAATTACTAGCATAAAACAAGATACATAAATACCGGGATAATATTGCCTCGCTTGCAAATGAAAGTTGTGTGATAGTTTGACAAAGAAGAGTTAAAGATGAATGAATGGCTGCCATGACGCGCGCACTTAACCGCCTCCATTGCTAATCACCGCGTTTGATTAATAATGGGTGTCCTAAAGAAGCTCATGAGTAATTAAGGATAATTACACTTCATCCCTGACTTGTATATATCTCGAATATAGAAGAAAAAAAAAACGCCAGGCCTGCGCGGAAAGCGCAGCACAGTCGCAGCGAAAGCTCGAAGGGCGGCATTTCTAGAGCCCGTTATAAACTCTCTTGTGGCTACTAATACAAGTACACTAGCAGCGTACCCACTACGCCACAAATCATAATTTTTGCGAAGTTGGGAAGCACCCATCACGACATTACTCGTCATTCTGCGGAGAAGCGAGGTACCATCTGTAAGGCATTACGTGCACTTTGTTGAAGCGACGGTCGATGACGATGAAGAATTATGGCTGAGCTTTTTTTTAATGGGCTGGAAGCTTTGAAAGACCCACTAGTTACGTAATTCGCATTGTGTGACGCCCGGTCGTTATTTCACTCTCCCACAACGCTTTATAACATGCGCTAACGTGAGAAAGAGATAGAGAGAGGGAATTAACTTTATTGATACCCTGAGGAAATGGATCATAGGAGCCTTATGGCGCTTCCTTGGCAACCAATAGAAGTGCACTTGCGAGGAACCCACAACGCTATAAATCATCAGAATTTTTGTGAAGTAGGGAAGCAGTCACTATGTCATTTTTCGTCATTCTGAGGAGAACCGTGGTACTCGGTAAACACCTGTAAGGCATTATGTGCACTTTGTTCATGCTGTGGCTGATGACGATGAAGAATTATGGCAGAGCCCTTTGTAATGGGTTGGGAGCATTCAACAACTCACTCGTTGCGCAATTCGCATTGTGTGACGCCTGGTTACCGAATTCGCGTTGTGTGAAACTTGGTTGTTATTTTACTCTTCTACCACTCTACATTACATGTGTTAATGTGGTTCCTTCCTGATATGAAGCCTGTGTAGGGTCTTTTTGCAAAGCAGTTTCAAGCACCGGCATGGCTCTGAAAGTAAGCAGGGGTTCTACCCTAGCCAATCATGAAGGAACGCATTCTTTTGTTTTTTCTGCCTCAAGATACCGGGCCATACTTTCTTGAAAATACTGTCTTGCTGGTCTTCTATCCGGGTCACAGTAAAATCCAGCCTTTCGTGAGCGCCATATACTGTGCAAGCCAGTCATCATGATTAGGTCAAAAGGTAGTCCGTCCTCATTGTCTATTGCTAAATACCGAATTCCATGAAGGTCTAATGGAAATTCTTTTTTTATTGTCCTCTGCAACACGTCCCAAAAGTACACAGCCTCCCAACAGTGCAGAAAGACGTGGTCAATTGTTTCAGGTTGGTTACATATTAAGCAATCGGAGCCCCATGGCATGTAGAAACCTCGCTCCTCTAAAAAGGTTTTTACCGGTAGTGTTCCTGTGTGCAATTTAAAGAAGAAAGATTTTGCATTTGGAGGTGCTTCCATTTTTTTAACTCGCTTAAGTACATTCTGACCCTTGCCAGCAGCATATAGCGCTCTGTACATTGGGATGGGCAACACGAGGTCACGTACATCCTTATAAAGCTTTTTCTTTCCAACAGAAAACAGGTACTCGGTTGAAAAGCGGACGCTCAAAAAACGCACACTTGCCACAACTTTCTTCATATAGCCTTGCACTGCACCTTTCATCGTTTACTATGAAGGATTTTTTTAAATCATAATTTTGGTTATTCAGTGGTTGACGGTAGATGTGTGCCTACATGTTTGTGGTGTCTTGTAACATAATTCTGTTGTCCAAATTTGTATGATGTACAACTGGAAATAAAGAAAAAACAAAAAAAACCGGCATGGCTCTGAGGTAGGACACTGGGCTCCCACGCAGAGGGTCCAGGTTCGAACCTCGTTTCATTTTTTTTTTTTCTTATTTCAAGCGATAGTGGTTACGGACACCGGCGGCGGCGGCGGCGGCGCCAAAAACGGCCCTTGTTGTGATCTCATAACAGCTTTCGCCGTAAGTTTTTAGACATGTATACACTGAGAGCAATTGAAAAACAGAAACAAATTCTGACTTATCCCACGCTGTGAGGAAATCGACGTTGAGCGAAGTATCTGGCTACGGCACATTGTTTTGCATCGAGGCAAGGGTTCCTACGTGGACCGACGTCTTTTGTAAATCGTGCAGTTGTGTGCGGGCCCTAGCGTACCTGGCACGCCGACCGCGATGCGATGCATATGGCCTAGCTTATTAGCCCGACATAACGTCGGCAATCGCGCGCGAACACAGACGTCAAGTATACAGCCGGAGATGAATAGGGTTAAGAGCTAGGCTAGTTGGTGATTGGTGGTTACACCGTATGGTAAAGCTTCCCGTATGGTAAAATTTAGTGGCGAGTTGTAAACTACCGTTCATAATTTCAGAGTGCCTGCCCAATGTGCTTCACCCCATTCTCATTCTTCTAGTGGCTTTGGACTCGTGGTTCGGCTCCGCGCTCACTACCTGTCCTAAGCAGACGTATTCCTTTACCACTTCCAGTGCCTACCGTATTTTAAAGAAAGATGCGAGTGCCCTCCTCTCTGTAGACTACAGATCTTGTCTTTGTCAACCACTATTTTCTAACGTCAAGATTCTAGGTAGAAGCAAGAACAAAACCGCGAGTGAACTGTTAGAGGTATGTCACATCCAAAACACCGGCCATGCATGCGTCAGTCGAACAAATGTTACGCTTTATAATGCTGAATGAGATTGATGAGTATTTGAGGGTGATGACATGAAATTATCACATTTCAATCCGTAAGGACTCTACAGCAAGCGCCAAAAATTTAGAGACCGCAGGGCACAAGAAAATTTTGAATATTACCGCTGGTTCAGGAGGTACGTAGCCTTCAGTTTAGATTACCAGCCTGCTCTAAAACGTGCTTACGTGCTTTGACGCCGATTGTACATATATGTATATATAGGAAGCCTTCTTTCTGAATAAACAGTTGTGAGTGTAACACATACTTCTTTCCTCTCCTTCTCCTGTTTTCTTTTACTTTCGAGAGAGAGAGAGATAGAGCAAGCCCTTTATTGAATACCAGAGAATTCTGCCGGCTTATATAAAGGCGCCTGCATGCTACTTTCTATAGGGGAAGATGATTGAGGACAGAAAGACCCTAAGAGCACGAGGCCAGGACACACACACCCACACCCTAATATATATACACGATCGTGGTATGTAGAAGTGACAACGTAATGGTTGTGATGCAAGCCACTGTCGAGTTTTGCGCTACTACAATCTGCTCATCATTGGGAGGGTGGCAAACAGACACAGGAGTACCTTGACGGCCAACAACATCACGGTCGTTTAGTAGGTTACCTGTATATTTCATAATTTTCATAAGGAAGTCAGCAGCTGCCAGCTATCACTACAAAGTTTTTTGAGTTGCCTCAAAACGGTGATAAGTGGGTGATTTTTCGTGAAATGAAGTAAAGGCATAAAAAGGACAGAAAATAAAATAAATTCCACCTAATATCTCTTCATGCTTGATCTGCTGCGTTGTTTGTACGCAGAAATATCGCTAGGTTTTGGATGAAGCAGTGCGAAGCCGCAGAAAACAGAGGAAAAACTAAAAACATCAGTTCGTCATGGCGAAGAACTTCGCATAACAAAGTGCGCAGAAACCACTGGGACATCCGTTATGAGTCTTACAAGATGTGCTTCTGAACACTACGCAGCTAAGTGCTAAAAATGAAAAAAGAAAAAGAGAGCACTAAGCATATTACCCAGAGGGAGAAATCTACGTCACCGTGAATATGTCAGCGGGGAGCGCAGAGGACGAACTCATCCATCATGACTCGCGCATCGTTCTTCCTGAATTGCCTCAGCGCTATGTCGCAACCGCGAACGAGAAAAAAAAAGAACTGTCGGAGTTATTTTTCCACAGGCAGCAGGAAACATCCCTCTCTGCGATGGCGTAGTCAAGGTGAGAGAAAAAAAATCCAGCCAGCTCCACTTTGCGAACACTGTCGAAACAACGAAGCCTGCGCACTTCATTCATCAGGCTATATCGTACTTGTATGTTTTACAGTGAAAGCTGTTATGAGATCACAAGGGCCGTTTTTGGCGCCGTAGTTGTCCGCCGCCGCCGCCGCCGGTGTCCGTAACCACTATCGCTCGAAATAAGAAAAAAAATCCAGAATGGAACGAGTTTCGAACCTGGGCCCTCTGCGCGGGAGCCCAGTGTTCTACCTCAGAGCCACGCTGGTGCTTGAAACTGCTTTGCAAAAAGACCCCATACAGGCTTAATGTCGGGAACGAACCACATTAACATATGTAATGTAGCGTGGTAGAAGAGTAAAACATCAAACAGGCGTCACACAATGCGAATTCTGTAACCAGGCTTCACACAATGCGAATTGCGCAAGGAGTGGGTTGTTGAATGCTTCTAACCCATTACAAAGGGCCCTGCCATAATTCTTCATCGCCATCAGCCACAGCATCAAAAAAGTGCACATAATACCTTAAAGGTGCTTAGCGGGTGCCACGGTTCCCCGCAGAATGACGAAAAATTGCATAGTGGCTGCTTCCCTACTTCACAAAAATTATGATTTATAGCGTAGTGGGTTCCTCGCATGTGCACTTCTGTTGGTTGCCAAGGAAGCCCATAACGCTCCCATGATCCATTTCCTCAGGGTCTCAATAAAGGTAATTCCCTCTCTCTCTCTTTTTCTCATGTTAACGTATGTTATAAAGCGTGGTGGGAGAGTTAAATAACGACCGGGAGTCACACAATGCGAATTACGTAACTAGTGGGTCGTTTAAAGATTCCAACTCATTACAAAGGACTCAGCCATAATTCTTCATCGTCATCAGCCATCGCATGAACAAAGTGCACATAATGTCTCAAATATGGTACCTCGCTTCTCCGCAGAATGACGAATAATGTCGTGGTGGGTGCTTCCCAACTTCACACAAATTATGATTTGTGCCACAGTGGCTCCGTTGCTAGTGTACTTTTATTAGTAGCCACAAGAGAGTTTATAACGGGCTCTAGAAATGCCGCTCTTCCAGCTTTCGCTGTGACTGTGCTGCGCTTTCCGCGCAGGCCTGGCGTTTTTTCGTATTCCTTTCGATGACGCTTAGCTTTGGCCTCCTTTGCGCGAACATCGCGGTTGGCTCGGCGACAACATGACAGCTCTCGCTGACGCTCTTGTCGGGTGGCTTCTTCATCGGGAGAACGAGAAATGTTCGCCATTCTGAAAGCGCAAACTCCTAAACACTGACACTGAAACGCTATTTTACACTCTAGTGCGCCTTACTGTCGCCCCATGTTGGCGCGTTTCTCGAAGGTTCACCCCTCGACATCCTCCGCCCTCGCATCTCGCAGCGCGGCGCAGCCCTCATCTTCCAAGCGAGCCTGACTCTCGCCACACTGCAAGGCCACCTGATCACTTCTACGCCCGCTAACCCCGGACATAAAAGCCTCGACTAAGAACAGTTCCGCTGTTAAAAAAAGAGGTAGGGCGAGAAGTTCCCTGTGGCCTTCGGAGACATCCTTTGGTTATTTGTGACTGAACGATCCAGTCATTGCTTTGCGCTGTATACACTCGGTGCTCGGCGCACTTGGTCATCTGACTCTTATGCGAAGGCATTCTCCCTTGAATGCTTCATGATAAAAAAAAAGGATTTGAAAATTTCGGCACACTAAAGGTAGCCAGAGCTGGCCAGAAAACGCTACTGTCACTTGAGTACACACCGCAGTGGACTAGTGGTTACAGTGCTCGACCGCTGGCCCGAAGGTCGCGGGATTGAATGCCGGCTGCGCCGGCAGCATTTCGATGGAGGCGAAATCCTGGAGGCCCGTGTACTTAAGACTTGGGGGCAGGTTAAAGAAACCCAGGTGGTCGAAATTTCCTCAGCACTCTATTACGGCGGGCGTCCCTTATAATCATATCGTGGTTTTGGGATGTAAAACCCCAACAAATATTTTGTTAAGCTCGATAGCTAAGCTCGCTAATGCATACCACTTCGCTCGACCTCGTGTGCTTTGTGTTCTTCCTCCCCAGTTTTGCGCTATAGCTCTTGTCATGACCTAATACTTCGTCCTATCTAATACCTAATAACAGTATCGGAAGAGTACAGCGATTTGCGGTAGGTAGCGAGGCACTAGAATTTGTAATGGAATACGTCTATTTAGGACAGATAGTAACCACGGAGCCGAACCACGAGACCAAAGTAACCAGGCGAATAAGGATGGAATGGAGCACAATCGGCAAGCAGTCGCAAATCACAAATGGCAGTTTACCGCTATCACTCAAGAGGAAGGCATATAACAACTGCATCTTACCGGTAATTACCTACGGAGCAGAAACCTGGAGGCTTACAAAGAGGATTCAGTTTAAACTGAGGACGACGCAGCGAGCAATGGAATGGAAAATGATAGGCGTGATCTTAAGAGACAAGAAGGGAGCAGGGTGATTCGGGGAACAAACGGGTGTAAAGGACATCTTAGTCGAAATCAAGAAGAAATGATGGACATGGGCAGGCCATGTAGCGCGTAGGCAAGATAACCTCTGGTCATGAGTAACTGACTGGATTCCAAGATATGGCAAACGCGTGAGGGGGAGACAGAAAATTAGGTGGGTAGATGATATTAACAAGTTTGTAGGTATAACGTGGCAGCAGAAAGCACAGGACCGGGTTGATTGGCGGAACATGGGAGAGGCCTTTGCCCGGCAGTGGGCGTAGACAGACTAATTATGATGATGATGAATGCTACGTCACTGGATTGTCCAGACGTCCAGAATGAAGTCTTTGTGGATGCAAGAAGACAACATATAGGCTTTGCCGCATGTATAGAATGAAAGAAATTAAGAATGATAACGCTTTAACAAAATTTGCATCCTTACAGCAACATAATTCTTTTTATAAAATTCGTCATTTAGAGCCTTGGATCGTTAACAAAAACAGAACTAAATACGGTGACCAAATGCTACAGTTTTGTTTACCTACTGTTCTAAATCAACTATACAAAGAAAATGGTCTCAGTGTTTCAATTCTGTCGTTAAAAAGGCTACGCGACGTATTTATGTGATTGCTTGTGCTGCCATGGGTTCATTTTTTTGTCTTTTTCTACGTCTTTAGCACTGCGCCTAATTTCTTCCCCTTGTTTTCATATGTTTCCACAATAACCTTGTTTATTTATTCCGACCGTGGATGTTTACTGTTTTTTTTTCTGTTTTAGTTAGTCCATTCATCATGTATACCGTGTGTATGACCGCTGTGAAGCCGCCCATTGTATGAGGTGGCCACGTTCCCCTCAAGCTGCTCAATGCAGCTTTTTTGCCTGGTCATCCTCGCAACCTTGTTGTGAAAAAACACAATTCAATTCAATTCAACTGCCCGCCTTCCGCTCTTTTGTTCTCGTTTCACTGTACGAAGAAAACAGTTCCGTGCCCCTCTCCGCAAGCTTGACAACCGTTTCCTTGAATGGAAAACAGAATTTCAGGAACCACGTTGCTCTAAAACACTACTAGTGTTTTTTATTTCTTCTAAAGCATGGGAAATAAATGAAAAACTGTAGTTCTCAGTTGTTTTCCTTGTTGACAAAGTTCTCTTTGTATTGCTCTTGCCCAAGATTTATTCAAGCGTTTCGCCACATTAGTATACGAAGTAGCAAACCGAACAATAAATAATATCATGTGGGGTTTGACGTGCTAAAACCACGATACTATTAAAAGGCAAGTTGCAGCGGAGGGCTGTGTAAATTTCGACCATGTGATGTTCTTTGACGTGCACATACATCGCACAGTACACGGACCTCCAGCACCTCGCCTCTACCAAAGTGCGACCGCCGTGGCCTTGGTCGAACCCGCGACAACCGAACAATAAATTTATTTAACGTATCTGCCTTTCACCTCTTGCTGCACGCATAATGCCCAATTTGCGGTTGGGCTCCCACCACAGGCAAGTTGTTTGTTCGTAGACTTTATTTACTTTAAAATTTTGGTACATACATTTCAAGTGAAACCTCAAATACATTCTAATATGCTTCTAGGCGTCGAAGTTTTTGTGACGAACAAAAATTGGGCCTCTTCGGCTTCACCACTTCTTTTTGTTCTTCGGATGGAGTGACTATACGATCTCATTTATCTTGTACGTATGTTTCCGCATTCTAACAAAATATAAATTACATAGCTCCTGCGCTTTCTCCAAACACCATCGAAGAAAAGCAGTAAAAAAAAAGACCTCACTGCTGTATCACCAAACTCAAGATACGTAGTGTTTGTACTTTATGTTCTGCATGTTTGCACTCTATACAAGCGTTCACTACTAGGACATTTTGTAACGTTTGTCCAGTTCCAGTATGACGACACTGCGAGTTATTTAATTAAAAATTAATCATTTAAAAAGCATAGCCGCTCCAATTTCGTATTGTCTCTTGCGAGTGGCTTCAGTTTCGGACTTGAAGCCTCTCTTCGTGAATAATACAAACTTACCTTGCTGCGAAAATTTGTCTTCATCTCAATACATTTCCGCTAACGATTCCGCAAAATATAAATGATAACTCGCGTGAAGAGAAATGAGACGTGGTTAATAAACGCACTTGACTTTTTTTCGTTTTTGTTTTTTTAGGGCCTGCTCCGCAAGCACGCACACCATACCTTTCTAGGCATCGAGATGAATAACTCTGCACGAGTCGTCATTAAAAAAAATAATGTTACGATGTGTTTACAAGTAACTCCATTTACGGACGTAATGCGCGCATTCCTGATGCAACAACTACTCAGTAGGCTACGGTGTTGCAATGATTTCGCCTGCCTTCTCCTTTTCTCTGTCTCCAAAGCGATATTACCGCCACTCAAGAGAAAACAAAATTCGTCGTCTTTCTGGTTTATCGTAGACAAATGATCAAACCTCACCTCACGGCCACTCAGCAGCATTAGTCGTAATCATGCCAGCCGCGCGCACGAGACCATCAGGCCTCATTTTTCTCTTGTTGTTTCTTTTTTCTTTCGTTTCCAGCCTTGTCTCGGCCGGAATGGTGCTGCTCGCTGAGACAGAACTCCACATTTCCCAAAGCATTATGGCGCCCTCCGCCGTATAACATATGTACTACTTAGGCGCGTAACAAGCCACCATCCTTTTGCTGCGTCATTTGTCAAAACTTGCATTCGTTGCGCTCCGGCGCACCAGATATTTCAGCGGCGGGCCAACTCGAAGGCATGTGAGGTTTCGGGATGGCTTACCTAATGTATCACGCTATGGCCATCCATCAGCTACATACTGAAGACATGATAGATTTGAATTTACGATACGAAGGAAACGACGTCTTCGGTTGCATATGACTGATTCCATAGCTTGATCGGACTGCAATGTACAACAGCGACGAAAATAGTACGAAAGCTTATAATATGCGCTGAGAAACATTATTTTGCGGGTAGCTTTCAAAAAAAATGTTGCAAGACACCATACAAAAACCAGGTATCGGCATTGCAGCCAGCCCAACCCAGCCACTTGCAGCTCAGAAGATGATTACATAGCTAAGCCCAATCGCAAAATTCTGGTTCGGAACTGTTAGGGTCGAGCAACAGCTCCCACGTGAACACATGCCCGAAACCATTCCGACAATTTGGAAATTGTGCCATCTGGTGCAAAAATCAAGATTTCCGATACCGGACGTGGATGCGAAAGGGAAATTCCCCAAGTAGAACAGGTGCGTAAATATGCACGTAGGGATCACATGATGGCAATTTCTTTCCCCTGCCGAGTCAACCTTTTCACTTTAGACGCGAAGAAAAAAAGACCGTATACAAGCCGGGTACCTCGCCCCGCCCCCCTTATTTTCTTTCTTTTGTTTATGTTTCCCCCTTACTCCCTCTATTTGGTAAGCCAAACATCTCAATAGCACCATCCTTTAGTTTGTTTCACTTCTTCACCCCCCACCCCGCTTTTCGCACTCACTCTCTTCTCCTGCTCCACTATTGTGGTTGGGCAAATGTGAACAAAGCGTACACATACATGCTGCTCAAGAATGCAGCTGCTGCCTTCACGAAGAAAAGCTCCACTTGTCAAAACGTTGGCTCCAGCGACATTTCCTTTTTAAAGATATCTCATCACTTAAAGGGACACTGAAAGGAAACAATGAATCGGTTCAGATCGATAAATTGTACTCTGAGAACTCTAATGTCGTTAATGTCGCCATCATACGTTTATTAATAGAGGCGAAAGTCAAGTTCCAAGTTTCATTTTTAAATTTCGCGCCGAAATCTCCCCCCGTGACGTCACGGATTTCAAAGTATATTTATCGTAGTTTGGCGCCATTGGCTCTACAAAATTACCCCTAACTTGGTATATTAAGTCTATGGCCCCCTCAGAGGGCAATGTACTTCATTTTTACCGATTAGGAACTACGTAGTACCTAGTAGGCGCCGTCAAAACATGTGACGTCACGGGGAATGGTGCGGAAACTTCAAGGTGGCGTCGCCACGCACATTTTATTTTTGCGCGTTTTCTCGCTTACTAAGCGTCGTCTCGCAGCAAGTGTGGTGTTTTTGGTATCCTGAAAGAGTACTTTACTAATATGAGAAAAATCGGTTTGCTCTTTAGTGTCCCTTTAATGAGCTATAGTATCGCATGTTGAAAATCGCTTGGTAATAACTAACATACTATTCTAGCCATGGAATTCAAAAGTTGTAAACATAATTTCTGTGTACCCGATATATGCGCTAAAATGTCATTCCGAAAAAGCCCTACGTCATCTATTTTAAAGTACATGGAAAAAGTTTAAAATTGTGCTTCCACAATCCGCTTAAAATAACAAAAAGCCTTCGCTGCCATACGCTATTCTAGGCATAGCGAGAATTTTTTTTTTCAAAAAGAAAGACGCGATAGAGCTCAATGAAAGACTCCACACAGGTGCACACAGAAGTATAAGTCAGACAGGACAATGGCTCCGGCGCTTTCCTGAGCGTATTCTCTATATTGCACTCTTGCCTGCACCTGAGAAAAAGGGCGTCGGAACGCTAGCTTTAATGTTTTGTAAGGCGACCCTGAATTGCCGAAAAGGTGTCGCATGCAGCAGACAGTGCCGTTCACCCTTCGGTTATCGAAGGTTCAGGCGTGACCTTCCTTGAGCGCACATGCAAGTCACGGGAAACAGTTCGTGACGTTTTGTCTAAAATGTGGCCAATTTATTATACAGCAGTTAGGTAGCTTTGAAGGACACGCCAGCGGTACTGCGCATCGCGTGTATGCATGTACGTGAACGATAAGAGCGCTCCTCGCGCTGACAAAAGGTTTTTCTTATATATGAAAACCAAGAATCATAGCACACTTTGTTACGTTGTTCCTCATGGTCGAGTGCGTGTTGTTTGCTTCAAAAATTTTTAAGAAAGCTTTCTTTCGTGTTATTTTTTTTTTTTTTGCGGCAATTCAAGTAGTTTCTGATTTAAGGCTTTCTGAATCTTTGCTTTTGTGGACCAAAAGCTCATAACTTTTTTCAGAAGGAAACAACCTTTGTTAGGCACGTAAGCTATACATTGCCACTCGCGTTTATTGATGTTGTAGTGAAGAGGAATGTCCATCTCTGAAGTTGCCCGCCGCGCCGAGGAATGCCGTCAGCTCGCCCGGTCGTTCACAACCGTCGACCAATGGAGACAAAAATCTCGGCGCGACGATGACCACCCGTATCCTCACTTTCTTCCGCACTCCCTTGTGTGGCTTTGGGTTCCAGCTGTCCCTACTGGTCTCTCCTCCAAGCTTGTTTCCAAGTATCAGGGACCCTACCGTGTTGTTGCGCAGACGTCACCTGTGAACTATATCGTCGAACCAGTCACACCATCTACGGACCAACGCTTTCGGGGTCGTGAAACTGTTCACGTACAGCATCTGAAGCCCTATTACGATCCGCTCGTAATAAGTTCACCGTGAGTCGCCAGGATGGCTCCTTTCCGACGGAGGACGAATTGTAGTGAAGAGGAATGTCCATCGCTGCAGCCACATCGCCAGCCCTGCGCGAGGCACGAGCTGGAGCTGCCTAGCCCGTGTTTTTGCTGCAACGCTGCCCGCGCCCGTCCAATTCCTGCTGCTACTATTACGACGAGCACCGCTTGTAGCCCAGTGTTTTCATTATACTTTATTCGGTGTATTCGGGTTTCACCCACAAAAACTGTTAGCAACGCTCGGCGCAGACCGTGCCGCAGTGTTTGGGAAGCTTTGCGATCGTTTGAGATCGTCCTGTCAATATTATGCGCAGGACGCGTATAATCAAGTTTATTCGACAGCTTACGCGAGCAATAGTGATAATGCTGGAAGGTTCGATGACTGATGTATAAAATACGACACGTTCCACCGATGATCAGATTTCTCGACGGCCACCGACTGTTCTCGCCGCTATCAGTGGACAGCCGCGGTCACGTATGTGTAGAGCGCGCGAGCAGCCGGTTTTTGCTCTGCGGGGCGACACCTTGAGGCAGTTTCGGGCATGCGCGGCCTAGTAGTCAGGCTGACCACGTCAGAGTCCGAAACTGCCTCAAGGTGTCGCTCCGCAGAGCAAAAACCGGCTGCTCGCGCGCTCTACACATACGTGACCGCGGCTGCACAACGTGAATGGCTTGTACTTACCTTGACTTTTCATTTTCCGGGCACAAGTTCGCCCAATAAAGAGTTGCGTATTTCCCAGTCTTGCTGCAGCCTTCCTCACCGTCACAACCACGTGACAATATGTGTATAGGGTTAATAGGTACCCTTCGAATTTCCTTCTATACAGCGCTTTCCGATTGCTCGGATATTATTCACATTGAAGTCGGGTATAGCTGGCTCTTTTCAGTTAGTCTCTATGCGGTGAAATTTATGGCCTATATACAGGTACAAGGAAGGGAGTTAGGTTTCATAAAAGTGCGAGAAAGGCGGGAGGGAGGGGGGGGGGGGAGAGGAAGGTACGTAATATTTAGATACACAGAAGGAGCGGGTGGTTGTTGGTTTGGGGAAACCGTGAATACGGTGTAACAATCGAATTTTTTACAATGGTTTTAGATAAAAGGAAGGGTACCATATCGCATTCGGCGATTCTGAGAGCGCGATACTTTACATGCATGCTATCAAGTTGGCAAGCAAAACGAAAATTGGGGACAGAAGCAGCAGCATGCTATGCCGGTCTCTAGCAATCGGCTGGTATGGTGTGAATCTTTTTCATGTGTTAGTTTTTGCGGAGAAGGTGTTCGTACTATTTTGTCGGTTTGAGGCAAAATAAAGCTTTTCTACGTGCAATGTTTGACGTATTATTGGACTGAGTGCGAATTTGACGCATGTGGTTTGCTCTAACTGAGGAGAAACCGATTTAGCACTGGCGCGACTATATACACGCACAGTGTAGCTTTCTAACTGCTGTTTAATGAATTAGCACAGATTTAAACGGAAGTATACTCGGAAACTTAACTCTCATCAACAACAGCCTTGTTACTCTTGAATAGACGGTAGTTTTGATTCATTAAAAAAGAATGAAAGCTAGAAAGAACATACCTTTATTAGATCCATCTGTGGTGAGAAAATAATTTACTGTTTCAAAATATAGCAAAAAAAAAATTCAGAAGCGACTCGACTACCGCCTTGCAAAAGGCAGTGGTGTAGATGCAAAGATATACCGTACTTCTGACGTACCGGGTTGTTCTGCTGCGAGCATGACGTTCAGCAAACTTCATTTGTACTTCCATCTGGGGGGAGGCTCAGGAGCGCCAGAATGTTTGCTGCGACCTCCGAGATATACAACAGATGCCTTTTCACAGTCTTAGAGGCCTAGCTTCGCCACATCTCACGCGTGGCCGTCACTCCATTGGCAACGCAGCGCCACCCAATCTTGGGCAAGAGAAACAGCCAATCGATGTTGCTGTGGAATCTCACTAAAGGGCGCTACCATACCCCTCGCAGAAAAACTTCGCAAGCATACGTCTCCTCAAGGCGTTTTTATTGAACCTAGAGAAAATAAAATGGTGCGGCTGACAGGTCAATCACTATTCCCGTTATGCAGCATTCATCCGAAGTAACGTTTTCTACATAGTGCGCCAGCTGAGTCCGTAAGACGAGATCGCTAACAGTGTTGTATACTTTCCTCTGTTACCAGTGTGTACAAGACTCAATGGACAGCACGTACGTTGCCTTCGAGAAACATCGAATGTTTCGTTTAGCTCAGCCGATGTTCCTTGCCAATCCTGCCAACACCGAGACGTGTTCTCGATTTGCAGAATAAGGTGTTTCTGCTCAGTAAGAGTGCGAGACCAGGTTGAACAGCCATGTCACAATCGTATAGTAACGTGTCGTAGATTCCAATGTGGCAGATATTCAAATCCTAACGGTTCAACACTGACTCGAACGGTAACGAATTTATACAGGCGAATAACTAGTGTCCAGTGATTTATATCTTCCTCGCTACATATACGACTAACAACAATTCCATGTATCAAGTTCGCGTTCGCAGAACGCTCTTCAAATCCCGTAAAATTATCTGTCTCGTCTACTTGTAACCTTGTCGCCTTGTTGTTGGCCACTGTAGATACAATGAATAAAAGCAAGAATGTTTACCCATCTACTCAGAACGCATGCGAATACTTTATTATTGTAAGGTGACAAAATAGCAATAAATCAAAGGTTTCCATGTGTATGTGATATTTGCCACAGGTCGAACACCTTCAATAATGATATGCCCAGCATCGAAATTGATTATGAAATTGGCTGAAATATTACATCTTACAAGAAAGCATTCACGTCTCCGATCATCCAGACGGCAATTATTTGGTTACGCCTGTAACGTGTGGAAATATGCTGAAGTGCGGCCACCACAGTACTGTACTTACAACCAGCTGACGAACATCACAGCCCAAATTCACTGAGATTTTTTTATAGATGATTGACAAGAGCCAGTGCCAGCATGTCGTGCGATAAGACACATTTAAAAAAAAGCCCCTCAGTAGCAGGCAGCTTCTATATAGTTGCGAATCAGGTCTGAGGTTATTAATTTCCTTTATTTGCAGCTTAGCTGTAAAGTGAAATACGTTGCTTCAAATAATGCCTGTAATGTCGCAATTTAAAAAAAATACGCCAGGCCTGCGCGGAAAGCGCAGCACAGTCACAGCGAAAGCTGGAAGAGCGGCATTTCTAGATCCCGGTGTAAACTCTCTTGTGGCTACTAATACAAGTACATTAGCAACGTACCCACTACGCCACAAATCATAATTTTTGGGAAGTTGGGAAGGACCCACCACCACACTACTCGTTATTCTGCGGAGAAGCGAGGTACCATCTGTGAGGCATTATTTGCACTTTGGTATTGCGGTGGTTGATGATGATGAAGAATTATGGCTGAGCCCTTTGTAATGGGTTAGAAGCTCTAAACGACCCACTAGTTGCGTAATTCATATTGTGTGACGCCCGGTCGTTATTTAACATTCCCACCACGCTTTATAACATACGTTAACCGGAGAAACGGAGAGCGAGAGAGAGAAGGAAATAACTTTATTGAGAGCCTGAGGAAAAGGATCATGGGAGCCTTATGGGCTTCCTTGGCAACCAATAGAAGTGCACTTGCCAGGAACCCACTACGCTATAAATCATCATAATTTTTGTGAAGTAAGGAAGCAACCACTGTGCAATTTTTTGTCCTTCTGCGGAGAACCGTGGTACACACTAAACACCTGTAAGGCTTTATGTGCACTTTGTTGATGCTGTGGCTGATGACGAAGAAGAATTATCGTAGACGCCTTTGTAATGGGTTGGAAGCACTCAACAACTCACTCGTTGCGCAATTTGCATTGTGTGACGCCCGGTTACAGAATTAGCGTTTGTGTGACGCCTGGTTGTTATTTTACTCTTCTACCACACTACATTACATATGTTAATGTGGTTCCTTACCGACATGAAGCCTGTATAGGGTCTTTTTGCAACGCAGTTTAAAGCACCGGCATGGCCCTGCATCTGGATCGAAATAAAACCCCGCCATACGAGCCCGCCATAAACAGTGAAGACCATTTAGCATAATCAAGTCAAAAGGGAGTCCGTCTTCATTGTTTACTTGCAGAAATCTTATACCATGTGGATCTAACGGTAAATCCTTCTTTATCGTCCTTTGAAGTGCATCCCAAAAATAAACTCCTTCCCAGCAATGTAAGAAAACGTGGTCTATAGTTTCCGGTTTTTTACAGATAAGGCTATCTGGCCCCCATGGCAAGAAAAGACCACGGTCTTCTTGAAATGCCTTGACAGATAATGTACCTGTGTGAAGCTTAAAAAAGAAAGACTTCGCGGCAGGAGCCACTTGCATTCTCTTCACCCTCTTAAGCACATCTTGCCCTTGACCTCCCATGTATATGGTTCGGTATAGAGGTACAGGTAGAACGGCATCACATACATCTTTGTACAGCTTTTTACGTGTCACGGAAAACAGATACTCATTAGAAAATCTAACAGATAAAAAGCGTACACTGAGAATAACCTCCTTAAGATACCCGCAGACAGCACCTGTCATGTGATTCGTACCAACCACATATCCAGGTAAAGCCCGCATCAGTCTCAGTTCGCACACCGTACGCAGGGAGGATCATTTGTGTTGCGGAAGAAGAGGAACCTGTTTACTAGTTGGCGTATGAAAAGATGTGGTAATCCCAACCCTCCCTTTTTCACTCGTCTAAAGAGATTAGTTCGGCTGCATCTCTCCCAATTCGACGCCCAAACGAAAACTGCGAATACGCGATGGAGCTTCTGTATGCTTGCCCTTGAACAATGCAATACTTGCATGACATACCAAAGTTTTGCGGCAAAGAACAGATTGCAAACAGTCGCTCTCGAAAACATTGACAGATGAATACCGTTCCATCTGTTGGCTTTCAGCTGAATTTCTCTCACTTGTTCTTGCCAGTAGTTCTCATTATCTTTATAATATTCGAGTGGGATGCCGAGGTACTTAACGGGTGTGGTCACCCACTTAACATTGGCAAAATAGTCTGGTCTTGACGGCCAATCTGCATGCCAGAAGCCCAGGCACTTTCCCCAGTTCACAAAACTGCCAGTTGCATTGCCGAAACTTTTAACTACTGTGATGGTGGCGCTAACACTTTCTTGATCAGTACAACAAACTGCAACATCGTCTGCATACGCGAGAATTTTATCTTCCGATGCTTGTGATCTAAAGCCGTGAATGCTGCTGTTTTCACTTATTGCTAAGCACAACGATTCTATATATAGACTGAACAATAGAGGACTCAGCGGGCAGCCTTGACGAACTGAACGCCTTATGTTAATGGGAGCGCCCAGTGACTTGTTGACTACTATACGTGTCGTGCAATTCCGGTATGCCATAGCTACTCCATCTCTGATTATTGATCCAGCATTGACATGGGCGAGGATGGCAAGCAGAAGAACATGTCAAACATAATCAAAAGCTTTCTCGAGATCAATCTGTAGAATCGCTACACCTCCTTGATCGGCGTCGCAACACTCGAGCACGCATCGCATCTTGTGTATATTAGTAACAATGGAGCGCGCCAAAATCCCGCATGTTTGGTGAGGCCCTACCAATTCTTTGATCACTCCCTGAAGTCACCGTGCTAGTACTTTCATTAAAATTTTGTAATCACAATTAGGGATATAGGTCTATACGAAGAGACTAATTTTAACTTCTCTGACTGTTGCGTCTTATGTCTGTCCAGTACGACTGACACAACTTTTGTCTTTCTTTCATGTTCTTATTTTTTCATGTACATGTCGAATAACAGGCAATAAAGCAAAAAAAAAAAAAAAACCGGCATGGCCCTGAGGTAGAACACTGGGCTCCCACGCAGAGGGCCCAGGTTCGAACCTCGTTCCATCCTTGAAATTTTTTCTTATTTCCTTTTTTTTATTTCCTGCGATAGTGGTTACGGACACCGGCGGTGGCGGACAACTACGGCGCCAAAAACGGCCGTTGAAACGATCTCATAACAGCTTTCGCTGTAAAAGGAAGCTGTTTAGTAAATTGTTCCTTGTGAGTTGATCGCCGAAAACTTTCATCTTTACGGGTATGTGCCACTGTGCGGCTACATGTGCGGCTACCTGCGCTTTGAAAGGTTCTGCTAGAGGACGGACGTGTTTTTCGTGGGCTCCGGAATGACAGCGTCAGATAAGTTCTTTCTTTTTTTTGCATGATTCGAGCTTGTTTTTTTAGTTATATGAGTACATAAACCACTAGATTGAAGCTTAATAGGGCTTAAACCTTTGTACTGTTTCCTGTGTGACAGTCGCCTGGGTTTTTTATTATTTGTTTGTTCGGCCACCACGTGGCTGAAAGGTACACATGTGCTTTGAAGTGTAGCATACTTGCGGAGTTTTGTGATACCATTTCGCTTTAAGTGTATCTAATCCGCCGTGTGAACGATCTAGCCATGGTCAAAAAGACCGTAAAGTGTTCAGGGTGCGGAATGGGATGGAAAATAAAGGTTTGTACGCATGAGGAGACAGAGGGAGCTGACGCCAAGTGTAAGCAATGTCAGTTAGAGGCGAAAATGGAAATAATGATGGCTGCCCAGAATGAGCTCATGGTAAAAATCGCCGAGCTGGAGAATGCGTTGGCGACAGAGCAGGAAAAAACGATGGCTATGGGGGAAAGGCTTAAGTCAGCCGAGGAGGCGTTAGCAAAGGTAGTCATGGTGAACAAGGAAGCAAGCGACAGCGCGAACAGCGGGGCATCGACCCCCACAGTGGTAGACGCGAAGGGGGAAACAGGTTCGGAAAAGACAGGTGCAAGGGTCACAGGACCCAGCTTCCGCGAAGTAGTTTTGGGAAGGGGAGGGGACAAAACAGCAGGAGTGGCACGCGCTAGTAACCGAGGCAGTGGCCACGTGCGGGACAGTCCAGCAGAAAAGTCGGAGCACGTGATAATTGCCGGGGACTCGAATTTAGTTTGATGAGCAGAAGCAGTCAAGGAAAGGGTGAGAGGCGACAAACGAGTTTTAATAGGGAAGTTCCCGGGACATAGGCTGGGATCAGTGATGAGACAAGCTAGCGCAAAACTCGCAACTAAGGCTAATGGGCGTAACCTCGTGATAATCGCGGGAGGTCTAAACGACGTCTTGAATGAAGAATCAGCCGAACTAGCGACCGCATTGGCGAAAGGGGTCGATGACATGCGCGCCATTTCCCCTCAGGTGCAGATAGTGGTATGAACAATACCGGAGGTACCGGTGCGTTACGGCAACCTGCAAAGAGCGGTTGTCGACGCAAACAAAGAGATATGGCGGATGAGTCGAGAGAAAGGCATCGAGGTAGTGGAAATAAACAGAGGTGCACAGGTGCGGTGGTTTTCGAAGAGACGGAATACACTTCGATAGGAGGCTTGGTCATGAGGTGGGTTGGCGACTTGCAGGACGCGCAGTAGATTTTGGGGGGGGCACGCGGGCCCTCCGCTGCCCAGGGTAGCTTGTAATGAGGAAAACAACCAGGGGGGGGGGGGCTCTTTGACAGGCAGTATAGCAAAAAACCAGAGAAAAGGTAAAAGAAGGGAGAAGGCGCGTGTTGCAATTAGTTACATAAACATGCAGGGTGGCAGAAAAAAGGCAAAATGGTTAGAGATTGAGGGACAGTTAAACAACGAACAGATAGGTGTTTATGCGGTTACAGAAACACACCTTAGAGACTTGGAAGAGCCACCACATATTGACAATTATATTTGGGAAGGATGTAACAAGATCACATCAGAAAGGCGAGGTGGGGATGTTGGAATGCTAATTCATAGCAGAACAAAATGGGATGGAGTGAAACAAACGTGTTCAGAGCACATATGGGTTTCGGGCACAGTAGGTGGAAAGAAAACGTGGCTAGGTGTAGCTTACTTGTGGACGGGGAATAACTGCAGAGAAAAGAATCTGGAGATAGTGAAATGCATAAGCACCGATATTAAAGAATTTGGTCATGATGCCGAAATAATCCTTCTAGGGGACATGAACACTCACATTCATGACCTTGACGGATATTCAGACACCAATGGCAAGTTATTGCTAGATCTCTGCGAGCAACATAGTCTTGAGATAGTTAACGTGGGGCCTAAGTGTGAGGGGCAGATCACGTGGGAAGTCGGAAATAGGCAATCGAGCATTCATTATTGCCTCATGACAGAAGGAATATATAACAAACTTAGAGAGATGAGAATAGACGAGGAATGCATTAACAGCTTGGGTAGTGATCATAAACGCATAACATTACAAATGGGATAAAAAGCTGAAATTAAGAACATAGAATCAAAGTTTGGCAGCTTGTATCTAAATGACAAACAAATAACAAATATACCCGCAAGAGTCGAGGAAAAAGTAGACGAACTACCAGGCAAAGACTGGAAGTATAGTGAGCTGCTACGTGTAATCACGAAAGAAATGGAGAAAGAGAAGAAAACTATTTGTTGGAAAGGAAAGAGAAAGCCAAGACGTTGGTAGAACAAAAATTCGAGAGGCGATCAAGAAGCGACGTGAGGCATCACGGGAACACAGACAGGCAAAAAAGGAGAAGCGGCCACAGGACGAAGTCAACCAAATATGGGAAATATATTTAGAGCAAAAATCCATTGTGCAGAAATTAGTCGAGGCAAAAATTAAAGGTGAAAGTGAACGCTGGATGACAGACATTCGCGAAAAGAAGAAGGCCGCGCCTAGGATATTTTGGAGCCACCTAAAAGCGCTGGTTAGGAAGTCTGTCACAATGCAACAACATATGGTAGATGAAGGAGGAAATCAATTGGAACGGTATGAAGCGCTAGGTTACATCCGAAAGATAACAGCCGATTAGTTTAAAAAGGTCGCCTAGGGGATTCCCCCGGTGAGTAAAAGTACGCAAAGGAGTGCAACCGACGAAGATGTAGTACTAGAGAATTTAAATTGGAAGAAGGCCGAAGGAAAAATTATTAAGCAGACTACTCCGGGCTTAGATGGGGTTCCCGTCAGCCTCATTAACAAACTCGGACATTACACTAAAGAAGCACTGCTGAAGGCCGTAGAAAGGTGCTTACAGGAGAGGGAAATACCAGACAGTTGGCGAAAATTAGAATGGACTTAATCTATAAAGGCAGGGGAGAAAAGGATAACATTCGCTCGTATAGACCGCTAACCATTACATCGAGAGGAATGCTGCAATTATGAAGCACAGAGCTTTATGGGGATACATTAGGTACAGGTCTTCGAGGGCTGTGGAAGGGTGTGATGGTCCCGGGGCTTACATTTGGGAACTCAGTGGTGTGCATGAAGTCAGAGGTGCAATCGGGAATGGATGTAAATCAAAGGACGGTGGGCCGCCTCGCGTTGGGCGATCACGGAAAGACGACAAATGAGGCTGTAAAGGGTGATATGGGATGGAGAGGCTTTGAAGTGAGGGAAGCTCAGAGCAAAATGAGATTCGAAGAGAGGGTGAGGAAAATGAAGAGTAGAGAAGGTTTTCAGGTATTTGTATTAAAAAGCGTTGACACGCAGTGGAGAAAAAGAACTAGGAGGCTCACCAGTAAATATACGGCTAGCAGTGCGGGCGATATGGCAACAAGGAGCATTAAGCGGAAGGTCAGAGAGGCGGAGAGGGCTTATTGGATGACAGCGATGGAAAAGAAGCCAGCTCTGAGTAATTACCGAAAGGGAAAAAACGAAATAAGGAGGGAAAGGTTTTATGATAATTCAAGGGGAAGCGCTTTACTGTTTGAAGCAAGGTCGGGCTGCCTTAGAACGCGTAGTTATAAAGCGAGATTCAGCAACGAAGAAGAACAATGTACATGCTGCGGGGGAACTAAGGAAACGATGGAACATGTACTGATTGAATGTGGCGATATTCACCCAGGTATACGAGTGGGCACGAGTATACAGGAAGCCTTGGGTTTTAGGGACAACAACAATGGAAAGCTGAACACGTCCGCGATATAAATAAGTAAGAGACGGCTAGAGTATTTGTGGCAGAAAAGTAGAGATAAAGTACAAAAATAAACAATGGGGAAAAATATGGTCATTCTGCCTTAAGAGGCAGAGAGATGGACCGTGAATTTATATTTTTTGGTATAATAACATAGATTTAATCAATGTAGATAAGGTATTAGGCCAACATGAAACAATGAAGGTTTTTGTTTTCTTCGAGCCTGGTGGCAGACATGTCACCGCCCCGTTATAAAGGGGACGCTCATAGCATCCATCCATCGAGAACGAGTACAGAGAGAGAGAAAGAGAGAAACAAAGAGAGAGACGGAGAGAAATATATAAAGAAAGAGAAAAGTTCTTGCCGAAAAAAATTCTTCGTGAGGAGGCGTTCGATGATGATGATGATCAAAACTTTATTTCACCCAAAAGAGGGGACCGACCCAGAGATCGGTTACGCTGCTTAGAGGAGGTCAGCGGGAATGCCTTGGGACGCCGCGGCCTCCAATGCGCGTGAGATTACCCGGCGTTGCTGTGCCGAGTCGGTGGTACGCAGAAGGGACTCCCACGTATCTTCTGTGTGTGAAGCGTCAGCGTACTGTGGGCACGTCCACGCCATGTGTATGAGGGTGGCTGACTGTGAGCAGTATCTGCAGTGTGGTGTCACGAGGTGTGGGTATACCTTGCTATAAAGCCAGGGGTTGGGAAAGACACCCGTCTGAAGCTTGCGCCACAGGACGGCATCACGTCGGGGGAGGTCTTTATGAGCTGGAGGGTAGTGGAGACGGCCTAGTCTGTAGTGCTGTAAAATGTCTGTGTAAGTAAACAAAGGAGTTTGTTTTTCACAGGCCTGCGAGGGCGAAGAATGGGAAGTGTGAGGCGTGAGGAACTCCACCCGGTAGTTGAGATCTCGGGCGAGAGTGTGTGCCTGCACATTTCCACTAAGAGATTCATGGGCCGGGGCCCAGATAAGAAGGCGAGGTGAGGTAGGTGGGGTGTGGTCCTTTATGATTGAGTATGCCTGTGTAGAGATACGGCCCGCGTCAAAATTTCGGATGGCGAGTTGGGGATCGCTTACGATCACCTTGGTTGTACGGTCGGTCATTGCCAAAGCAATGGCAACCTCTTCAGCAACTGTTATATCGGTGGAGTGAATTACACTGCATGCCGTGCTCCAACCGCGGTGCGGGGCCAGGGCGACAGCCACCATTGTTGAACGATGTGGGTGCCGAGAGGCGTCTGTGTAGGTGACATCGGGGCGACTTGCGAAACGTTTCTGTAGTTGGCGCGCACGGTCGGCCCTGCGTTCCGCGTGATGTTCGGGGTGCATGTGTTTGGGGAGTGGAGGAATACAGAGGCTGAGTCGTTGAGCTGTCGGTATGTCTTGGTAAGTGGTGGCCGCCCGCGTGGGGATGAGTCCAATTTGGTGCAATACAGCGCGTCCCGCATGCGTGAGTGAGAGTCGCTGGTACTGGGACGTGAGGGTAGCTTCGATAAGCTCGTTGACCGTGTTCGACACCCCAAGGGCCATAAGTTTGGAGGTAGAAGTGGACATTGGGAGTCCTAAGGCGGTCTTGTATGCCTTGCGAAGCGAAGCATCGAGGCGATCGAGATCAGCACGCGTAAGGCGGAGGTAGGGGGCCACGTAGGTGACGCGTGTGCAGACAAATGCCTGAACCAGCCGAAGAAGGTTGGATTCGCGCATGCCTGCGTGCTTGTTGGCAACCCGCTTGAGAAGGCGACCAATTTGGATGGCAGATTGGTCGATTCGCTGAAGAGCGGTGGAGTTGCCACCATTGGCCTGTAGGTGCAGTCCTAGGATGCGGATGTGATCTGTTTGAGGGATTTGCATCCCCTGTACTTGGAGATGGAAAGAGACCTGTTTAGGCTTGCGTCCCTGTGATGGAATAACAATGTACTCGGATTTGGTTGCCGAGCAGGACAGGCCAACCGTAGAGAGATAGCTGCCCACGCGGTCGATGGCTGTTTGTAGGGTTTCTTCGATTTGGCCGTCGCTACCTCGTGTAACCCACAGCGTGAGGTCATCTGCATAGAGTGTGTGATGCAGATTTGGGATGTCAGCCAGAAGTTCGGGAAGTCCTAACAGTGCAACATTGAAGAGGAGTGGGGATAGCACGGAGCCTTGAGGTGTTCCACGACTGCCGGGCGTGATGGTGGAAAGCTCTCCTTCGCCGGTGTCAAGTTGCACTTGGCGATTGGTAAGGAAATCCCTCACATATGTATACGTCCTGTTCCCCACTCCCAAAGCCTGTAAATTCTGCAGGATGGCGGTGTGATGTACATTATCAAAGGCTTTGGAAACATCAAGACCAACAATGACTTGGGTGTCTAGAGTGCGGTTGTAGAGCACCTGGTGTTTGAGTAGGAGCATAATATCCGGCGCCGCCAGGTGTGGGCGGAAGCCGAACATGGTATCGGGAAGTAGATGATGATCCTCCAAGTAGCGGATAAGACGGGTCTGGACAACATGTTCCATCAGTTTGCCCACACAAGATGTGAGGGAGATGGGACGCAAATTGGCAAGCGTGGGGCTCTTTCCCGGTTTGGGAATCAGAATGAGGTTGGCAAGTTTCCAGCTCTGGGGAATGGTGCCTTGCTCCCAACATTGCTGCATATAGTCCGTGAGGGCTTGGATAGAAGAATCGTCCAGGTTTCGGAGCATGCGATTGGTGACTCGATCGGGACCAGATCGGGACCAGACGATTTAGTTCCGCCCGCACCTCTGCTCTAGTTATGGGGGCATCAAGGAGCGGGTTACCTACCCCCTGATATGCAGGAAGAGGGATGACGGGTCCAGGACGGATGTAGGTGTTGATGAGCTCTTGACGCAGGGAAGCGGACGAGCCGGAATGTTCACGAAAGATACGTTCAAGTTGATATTTAGCTTGCAGCTTGCCACCATCAGGATCCAGCAAGTGACGGAGCAGTTGCCATGTGTTCTTAGAGTTAGGAGCCTTATCCATTTGGGAACAAATATCATTCCAGTTCTGACGGGTGAGGTCTATGGCATAGTTTTCAGTGTCTGTGTGCACTCGAGCCAACCGGCGGCGGATGTCTTTATCCCATTTTCGGGTCTGCAGAAGGGTCTCAAGTTTGCGTTTCCTCGCCCAAAGCTTGGCGTAGTGTCGGTCACAGCTAGGCACCGACTTCTCGACTTCGATGTCCGTTGTGGCGTCCGCGACATGCTGAAGGAGGGTAGCGGACCAGCTGGAAATATCAGTAATACGCTGAGAGGTCCCCGATGCTTGTCGTTGGGTACGAAAGCGGTCCCAGTCGGTCAGTCTAGCTGAACGAAGACGCTCACGCGTGGGCTCCTGGATGACTATTTCCAGAACATAATGGTCACTGCCGAAAGTTTCTAGTGTATTGCACCAGGTGGCATTTACTCCGCGTCCCACGACGGTGAGATCCGGTGTGGTGTCACGGGCCACTCCCACCCCTCTACGCGTTGGATGTGCTGGGTCGGTAAGAAGATTTAGGTGTAGCGAGTGCCACTCTTCCCATAGAGAACGGCCTTTGGGAGAGTCGTAGTGGTAACCCCACGATGGGTGGGGAGCATTGAAGTCCCCCATTATAATATGCGGCTGGTGCTGGGCTAGTTGTTGAACACGGAGAAATAGGGGGCCGAATTCGACACGGCGGTCGCGGGGAGGACTATAGACGTTGAGCACAAAAAGACAGTGACCAGGTTTACGAGAAGGGCGGGGCAAAATTTCTAAAAGTACGTGATCGGGGAAATTAGAGCCAATGTCATGGGGGATGACATTTATGTTACGTTTCACTAGAGTTGCCACCTGAGAGTTGGCGCGCCCCGACGGAGGCGTTCGAACCCGCGTACCCTAGTCCGCAGGCGAGCGTCCTAACCACTCGGCTGTCCACGGAAGCTAGCAGAGCATAGCATAGCCTTGTATGATATAGAGTAGCAAGGGGGTGGGAAAGGGAAGTGAGCGTGAGTAGGAGAGATGCGATGATGAGGAGGAGGAAAGGAGGAGGGGAGAGAGTAAAGCGTGGCACAGAAAGAATGAGAAAGAGAGAGAGAAAGAAACGTAGAAAGAAAAGAATTGGAGAAAGAGAGAACATCCACGAAAGAGAGAGAAGGAAGTAGAGCGAGAGAAAAGATAGAAAAAGGAAGCAAGCATCGCGTCGTGTAGAGACCAGATACCGCACCACCTGGCCAAGCTGGGCATGCGCAGTAGCTAAGCCACGCCCACCGAGGGAGACATCGCGTACAACCCCCATTCTATAGTGCATAGCCTGGCTGCATACTCCCGAAAAAGAAGCCGCGTATCTCGAAGCCAGACGTGTCGGTCGACGGGGAATACGAGCGACAACGGGTCCGTGCTTCGCTGTGCGAAGCTTTGCGCGAGGTAGTGCAAACTGCCCGCAACTGTTTCTTTTTTAAAAGACGATAGTCTTTCTTGGGGAACTTAAATGCAGAAATTTTGGTCTGTCTTTCTGTTTGTCTGTCTGTCACTCGATTCAGCGACCCGGCCAAAGTTGAACCACTTGCTTACCGCCCACCCATCTTCAACTGGTACAGCTGTTCTTACTTGTGAACGTTGTCGATCAAAAAGTAAATATTACGCATACCTGAAGCGCAACATCATTAGGTAAGTATTAGGCGGTGTGTTCCTTTATTAGAAAGTACAAAGATACGTAATTCTAAAGACCCTAGTTTCTTAAGCTGCGCTGGAAATGCGGCTGCGCTGAAAATTCCATATGCGCGCCGACGAACGCCCTCTGCCACGGAGGAAGGAAACCTTCTGCACAAGCTCATGTTTCCCGACGTATTGCCAGATGGCGTCCATATCTCACGCAGCGCCTCCTCTATCGTCTTTATACGGCATTTGCAGCGGAGCACGCAGATACGCGGCCAATTTTTTTGTAATACAATTGCGCATTCTATATATACCTTGCGCGTCATGAACTCCGCTCTGACCCGTTGGTGTTGGGAGAAAAATATTCTAGCTTCATTAGGTATAGCCTGAGGCCACTTTGTCAAGAGCTGGCGACAACATTGTTCTCGTGCTTTTCGGAATCGCGCAGTAGCAAGTGCACCTTATAATTTTTTTGCAAAAGCTTCCTTGCTTTTTTTTTTCTTTGCAATGCATAAGATTGCAACAGAACTTATTGTAGCATTTCTAAAGGTCGCGTAAAAAACAACATATCGAAATTCGAAGGAAGTGGAATGCGTCCTGCCTTCGATATTAATATCACCGGCGTCTGTATTGGCTGCATTTGCCCTTTCGGACTATGTGTAAGAGCTCTTGGCCAACACCGGGTGAAATTACTTGCGTCACTAATAAACGCCTAACCGACGCCATTGAAAAAAGAACTACAGTGAAAAACTAAATGCTCATTGAAAGCGGCTAATCTCACGGCACGCTATAATATAATGCATTATGTTATGTTTTCTTAATAGCTCTCGCTGCATAAGGTTCATTTGGCTCTCGTACAGTTAAAGAAAGGCGAACCAACTACACACACCTAACAGATCCTACTGTAGCCGTAACAGAGGTATATATTCCTTTAATTAAATGATGTTGTTGGCAGCAAGAAATAAAACGAAAAACACTACGTTGCACATTGAGACATAATTTGCAGATTTTACAAGAAATATTTACACCGATCGTTCATACAAGTTCCTCTATCGAGGAAGCACATAACAAGCAAAAAAACTACTACATAACAATTTTCCATGAATTTCGCAAATGACTTGCAAACGTGCACTCATCATAAATTATTTTTCATTCCGTGTGTATATATATATATATATATATATATATATAGAACAATATTCATATAATAATATTTCTAATCTTTGAAGAATAGAAGGCAGAAAGTGAGTGAATAAACTTTATTAAAAGTCCGGACGAGGCGGGTAAATAAAATCTGTTGTCTCCTTTTTTTACGATCACTCTCGCAGAAACAATGTTGGAAATAACTCATTCAAATGTTTCTTTTGCAGCAGGCGATAAAAATGAGTCATTTCGAAATCAAGATTTCGAAAGCGATCGTAGTGGGCGAAACATATCATGAAAGGAGCCGGAATCTCGGCCCGTTTAGTCACGAGTGACACTTTATTGTCGTCAGGGCCTCCAAACTTATGTAGCTTGCTGAATATACGGCGCAAACGCGGCATAAAAAAATTTTTGCGTTTAAAACGAAACAATAACTTAGAGCTACAGTACGCTTAATATTAGCAACACATACTTACAGAACGCACGTAAAGAAGGCACTGTCGGGGGTGGGCGTGCTGTAAATTGTACGTATACGGAAACGCAAACAACCATACACAAAAGAATATTTAGTAAGCTTTTGCTTTCTTTTCCGAAAGAAACAAACTATTCAGTGCGGAAGGCTACTTGTTTTCCTATCTATATCTTTTTTTTTTCTATTTACTTTTCTAGATTACTCACGAAGTTCTATCTTATTTTTAAACTTGTATCGTATCAATGCGTCGCTGCTTCGCGGTTGACAATTTTATAATACAAAATAATTTACAGGCGTCCTACCGCGACGCCAGCGCAGAATGCCCTTCATACTGCTCACAATAATCCATTGTTAGAGTGCACACCGCTTCTCCAACGTCACGAACTGAATTCAAAAACAGTGCACGCAAAAAAAAAAAAGTCTAATGTTGAATTTGAAACAGGTTTCTTTGCCCTCTTTTTGGTTCTTCCTGGAATATTTCGAGCCAGTACAGTGCAAATAAAGAAAGGTTGCAAGATGTTTTTCACTCACAAACATTCGCAGCGGCGTTTCGACGCGGATAAAAGAGCGTTCGACAGGAACGCAGAAGAATAAGTAGGTTTCCAAATAACTTGTTGTGCCCTTCACGCATACGAGGTCTGTTAGAAAAGTATCCGACCTTATTTTTTTTCAGACACCTGATAGATATGAAGAAAGCGCGCTTGCACAAGCCCACCTTGAACCTTCGTGCGCATGCGCGAATTTTTTCCCGCTTGCCGATAGCGTCATTCGCTGGGACGCAGCGTTTGAGTGAGGTAGTGCGCAGTGCTCTCGTCGGTTTTTTCATTGCAAGGAAAATGACGGAGCGACTGAACCAGCGCTACTGAATCAAATTTTGCCAAACACTTGGCGACCGCCAAGTCGAAAGCATTCGGAAGATTCAGACGGATTTCGCTGACGATGCTATGAGCAGCACACAGATTAAGGAGTGGTACAACCGGTTTAAAAATGGGGCCGCACATTGGTAGAGAGCGAGCTACGCTCGGGTCGGCCACCAACATGCCGAAATGACCAGATCATTGCCGAAGTGAATGCTCTGGTGATGCGGGACCGTCGTGCAACTATACGAGAAATTCCGGAAGAGGTGGGCATCAGCACTTTTTCTGCACATTCCATTATGACCGAAGACTTCGGCCTTAAAAAAGTGTTTCGGCGAAATTCATGCCGAAGCTGCTTACGGTGGAGCAAAAGCACACGACATGCTGGATTCCACTAACAGTGACCCCGACTTCATGAACACCATAATCACTGGTGACGAGTCTTGGGTGTACGGGTACGACCAGGAAACCAAATCCCAGTCGTCACAGTGGAAGCATTCCACGTCAGCAAGACCAAAAAAGGCCCGCCAAGTGCGCAGCAATGTCAAAGTGATGCTGACTGCTTTCTTTGACTCCCGTGGTGTGGTACACCATGAGTATACTCATGATATACCACATACGCACCACAGGGTCAAACAATCCCCAAATAGAACTACAGGGATGTCCTCCGTCGCCTACGTGATCCTATGCGGCGCAAGAGACCGGAGTTGTGGTCAACAGGAAATTGGCGCGTCCCTCACGACAATGCTCGTGCACATTCTTCGCACTTGATTCAGACTTTTTTGGCGAAAAACCAGACTCCTATAATTCAACAGGCTCCTTGCTCTCCTGATATGGCCCCTGCGTCTTCTGGCTGTTTCCCAAAATTAAGAGGCCATTGAAAGCAGCGCGGTATCAGACAAGAGAGGACGTTATGGCTGCAGCGACGGCTTAGTTAAACTCCATTCCGAAAGAGGCCTTCTCGGAATGCTTTCAACAATGGCAGCACCGCTGGGAGAAGTGTGTGCAGTCCCAAGGAGACTATTTTGACAGTTAAGATAGATTTACCAGCGCAAAAAACGACAGGACATTTAGGAAGGACACACACACATAGCGCTGCACTCACAACTGATTTATTACTTCGAACGCAGGGCCTTTTTGTAGGCACGTTCTTTCATATCGGGGGCGTACTTTGTAGCATAAGAATGTTCGACTGCGCGGTTACCGTCGGTAGATTGTCTTTTCGGCAAGCAGTGTCACGTGGTTCCCACCGTTTCTTTTCTCGATGTTATCTTTCTGTTGCTTCGACGCGTGCCTACAAAAAGGCCCTGCGTTCGAAGTAATAAATCAATTGTGAGTGCAGCGCTATGCGTGTGTGTCCTTCCTAAATGTCCTGTCTTTTTTTGCGCTGGTAAATCTATCTTAATCATGAACACACTCGCCCAAGCAGCCGTTTAAACAAAGTTTACTTTGACAGTGATGAGGTTTCCAACGCTCCAGGTTATGCTAGTTTTTTTATTCAGCCAAAGGTCGGATACTTTTCTAACAGACCTCGTACACGGCGCTAGTCACAGTTATTTCTTTAGCAGAACCCGGTGGACAAGGTTGACACACGCAATGAGTTTTCTCAAGCATTTTGATGCTTCCATGATACCTCGGACGAGGGTAAGTACTCTAGCATTGTTACACGCAGACAAAGATGTATTCCGCTGTTAACACGCAAGCTAGCTACACATAAACGCGCGACCTCACCTTTTTCATCATATTTTATGATTACGTGACATTCACATACCTTAGCGTTTCATACGGGATTTGGAAGGGCAGTTGTCCAATTGTGTAATACACCTACAAAGATACCGCGTATAACAACGTATCGCTTATAACGATCAAATTCTTCCGATTTTTCAACTTTCCCCATTGTCCCATGCTCAAACAACATATAATTATACAGTTATCGGCGACGTATCGAGTACGATAGAATGCTGGCCACCCGAAAGGTGCTTGCCAGAAAAATTTTACTTCAAGTTTGACAAAAATAATATACATTCAAAAGAATGACGTGAAAACTGCAAAACGTGAATTATGCTTATCCACCTGGTTCCCAGACGGCACAGAGGAATCGATCTTGTACGCTGTTGACCCTAACCTTGAGTGCCAATTGAACCCCCAGCTCCCAAGACGTATCGACACACTCATTCATCGCTTAAGGCTCGGAACCGCTTTCACAAAACACTTCTTATTTCGGATTCAGCGTGCGTCATCGTCAACATGTTCGTGCGGCCACGACGACGAGGATATGCATCATCTGTTGCTCGACTGTCCCAAGCACGACACACATAGACAGCGACTCGAGCAGGAACTTCACACGCTGGACTCTGAGCGAACGTTTTCATTAGCGAAAATACTAGGCCCATGGCCGTATAAGATAAACCGCCAAGCAATTAAAATGCTTGAACGTTTTTTTTTTGTTTTTTTTTTGAAGACAGCAATATTTGCGATGGTTACTGAGCGGACTATATTGAAAGACTACACCGCGATGGTATGTGCACTCTGCTGAAACGAGAGTTCTTGAACTTGTAGGACTGCGTATTATATATATATATATATATATATATATATATATATATATATCCTAACGACTATGTAGAAAAGGGTAGCCGTCACCAAGCAATGGTGACCACAACTCCTTCGTTTATTTTCTATTTCAACAAAAAAAGTAAAGTTAAAAATGGCGCAGACAGGTCGCTGTGCGGAAACCTGTGAAGAGGCATTGCATGCGACAATGTCGCCCTGTCATCATCGCTTTCATTGCAGGGGGGAAAGGAAGAGCTTGCTTGGGCGCCACCGCACGAGGCGCACAACACTGGCAAAGGTTTTTAACATTAGTTTCTGCGCACTTGTGCGTTCGTGAAAGATGGCGTTGACTAAGTGCAACGCGATATCTCTTGGCGTGAAGCAACGAATTCATCGGGATTTCCCGCATGCAACATGGTTGGAAGCCTCACGAAAAAATATGGGCTTTCGTAGACGACGATTTCAATGATACTAAAGTCCGCGGACGGATGGATGAAAGAACTTTATTGAGGTCGATTAGATTGCACTAGTTTCCTAGTCCGAAGCTGGCCTCTCCCACGTTTGGACGTCCTCAAGAAGTCAGTTTTTCACAAATTTGTTTTTTTTTAGCATGCTTATATGATTTTACGTCTACTTATGTGGCCCGTAATAAAGTATTCAGTGTTCTTTATCGTGATTTGCGTTATCCAACCAGATTCATTTATCGTTGGTGAGTAACTAGGCCTACATGCACGGGGAAACGTGTTGGTATGTTCTTCGGCGAGTGTACAGACATGCGGCCCTCGCAGGTGCACCGGCCACGTGCGCATTCGTACGCGCCTTTTTCCAGTAAATGATGCTTCCTCGATAGCAGGCTTCTCGGCAATCACCCGCTTCTGATATGGCAATCTGACCCTTTCATCGAGGTCGCTTGTCATCTCATGTCGCCACATTTTATTGTTGGCTGGAATAAACGCGACCATGGTTGTCGCTTGTGGAAACTGAAGTGTTGAGCTGCTGAGCACGTAGATGAAGCATTGCGCAATGAGAAAGAAAGAAAGAAAGAAAGAAAGAAAGAAAGAAAGAAAGAAAGAAAGAAAGAAAGAAAGAAAGAAAGAAAGAAAGAAAGAAAGAAAGAAAGAAAGAAAGAAAGAAAGAAAGAAAGAAAGAAAGAAAGAAAGAAGGGAGGCTAAACAGAAAAGTTTCGGTTTGGCTACCCTATGTGAGGGATTGAGGTGAAGAAAAAAAGCAAGAAAGAAATTTACGTCAGGCACGCAGACGCAAAGCTTCGCTCACCCCATTTTCCCGGTAGGGGAAGGGCTCACGAATTTTGTTTTAATTGTACATTTTATGGACACCCGGTGAGAAGCTGCTTCCTACATGCAGCTCGAACACAACGCTGTAACTATCGGCCGCACGCCATTCGGACAGATGCATTGTATGAGCTACACACACAATAACACCAGCAATTGTCTAACGACGGTGATTGAATGATGCTGAATCCGACGTATTTCTGTACGGGCCTCACTAGGCTAATTTTACACGAACTCATATAAATAACGAAGGGACACTTGTAGCATAGACAAGTATAACAAGTCACAATGTCCTTGAGAAAGCTTTTCAAATAAATAAAGTTGTTCCATCGGTATCGCATTTGAAATCTGTCTAAAAGAAATAATTTTTATGAAGAATATGGAACTACGCCAATCGCACGGTGGCGAGTGTTTGTGGTGTGTGTTATGCGCAACAAAGAAGCTTACCTTATTCAGAATGTCGCGTATCATAAGCATGCGCACTACGGAACAGTTTAGTCTGAACAAAGAAAATAGTTGGATGGTATTAGGCTGAACGGAGCTACTGTACATGCGCAATATATTGTGTGAGTACAGCTCGGTGGCATTGCCGACATGAAAAGCAATTATGTAACGGATTGGTGCCTGTGTTTCAATAGGAGCGGGAAGCGGGAAGGGGGGTGGTAGGTCGCTGATTAAAGGTATCGCTCGTTTACTTCAATAACAAGCACGTCAGTATCAGTTTGCTTTGTACTTCTGTCCCATACACTAAGACATCTCGGTTTTCTTCCCGTGCGTCTTTCTCTTCGCGCTACGTGATTACAAATTTAATCAAGTAGCCTTGTAGTATAGCTAATTTAGTGACACTTCTACACTGAACAGATGTCGTCAGTTATAGCAAAGACAGTCATTTATCTAGATCTGACGTATATATGCCCCTAAAATGACCTGCCATGAGGAAGTCATTACCACTTAGCGCCCTTCACGGACACCAGCATTTCTTTGAACATTGACAGTCAAAAAATTCGGCAGACCCCACGCCTTGTGAGAATGGGTGTCACGCGAAGCATTCAGCCAGTAGCTCTATGCTGCATTTTTTGGCTTTGAGCCAAGCGTTACGAGGTGGATCGACGTGTTTTTTTTTTGTAAATGGAGGAGTTGTGTGTACACTGTCGTCCTTTATGAAAGGAAACACGCGAGCGCGTGGTCTGCGCTCTGCGGCTGCAGCCTACAGCACCATCAACCGACAGCTAAAGAAATCTCGTCCGCTTTTGGCGTCATCTATTGGCAAACAAAACAACGAGTCATGGCCGGTGGCCAAGCGCTGCTAGATTACGCCCCCGCTTCGGTCTCGAAGCGGGCGATGCTGCCAAAAGTGGGCGTGCTTTCTTTAGCTGTCCGTTGACGGTGCAGTAGGCAGCTGCCACAGAGCGCAGGCTTGGCGCTCGCGTGTTCCCTTTCATAATGGCCGACAGTGTAGGTCATGGGCTTACCAGGCACGTCGACTACACTGACGTTTAAGTGGTAACTTAAGGTCTGACGTAGTATCAGCACTCGCGTTAGAGCACAGACGTCTGTGCTATCTAAACGAAGTCCGCGCTACGGCGCGATTACGTGATAATGCGTAACTTTCGTTAGCCTATTTATTCGGTGCGAGCAACGCTTGACTATAGCTTGCTGAATAATAGGAATGCTAATGTAACGTTTATTAGACTGCTATAAAAGCGGAGCCAACACTCGAACCACAATTGACGTTAAACCGAAACGACGCCTGTATCGTAGGAGTACATATGTAGAGTTTATTGCTTTGTTATAAAATTATATAGCCAGCACTAGAACCACAATTGACGTTGCACCGCCATTAAGCCTGTATGGGGTCTTTTCTAAAGCAATTTCTGGAACTGGCTTGGCTCTGTGGTAGAATACCTGACTGCCAAACATAATGCTAGGATCCTATTTTTTTTATTCTTCGCATTCGTCTGGTCCACGCTGCTGGTGTCGGGTTTTCTTAACCTTCTCGCATGTAAATTACCAATGCCTGTTCTCACCGTTCCTGGGTAGATGTAGACTGTCACTTACCTGTGGCGAATACCCGTATACCACAGCCCGTGGTATACGGGTATGTGCCACACGTGTCTGGAGGAAAGGGTTTGACGACATACACTACAGGATTCTCACGTTATTCATGGCATGACCCGACAGTCACATTCGTCAAATCCTCTTACCCTCCCATGCCAATTTTGGTCCACAATAATCAAGGAGGTGATCACGAGAGCACTAGATAGATAGATAGATAGATAGATAGATAGATAGATAGATAGATAGATAGATAGATAGATAGATAGATAGATAGATAGATAGATAGATAGATAGATAGATAGATAGATAGATAGATAGATAGATAGATAGATAGATAGATAGATAGATAGATAGATAGATAGATAGATAGATAGATAGATAGATAGATAGATAGATAGATAGATAGATAGATAGATAGATAGATAGATAGATAGATAGATAGATAGATAGATAGATAGATAGATAGATAGATAGATAGATAGATAGATAGATAGATAGATAGATAGATAGATAGATAGATAGATAGATAGATAGATAGATAGATAGATAGATAGATAGATAGATAGATAGATAGATAGATAGATAGATAGATAGATAGATAGATAGATAGATAGATAGATAGATAGATAGATAGATACGCTCAAAGTGTCGCGTTCGGTGAGAAATGCTTGGCATTGAAAAAAATATTCCAACATCTGCTCCACGCTTTTTTCTTTAGGTTGAACTCCATCTTCACTTAGATGGCTCAATACGACACGAAACAATATGGGAACTTGCACAGTAAGTATAGAATTCCCAGAACAGTGACCTGTGCTTTTGACGTTATAGCCAACAGCGAAGCACAATAGACTGAATCACTGAATAAAGATTGCGTTTGCAAATTAGTTTTCCCCGTAAAAGTAGAATGGTCGCATTTAATAGAGCGACAGAAATGAATTGCCGCCATAGAAGGAGCGCCACGACATTTTTGTTTGCAGCCATATTGTGTAAGTTGTTCCTTGCGCAAATATTTATCTAGAAGGGTCTTCGTAAAAATATTCCTATAAAAAGAATCTAAGAGCGCGAAATCTATTGAACTTTTTTTATTATGAAGACTTGCGCATATTTTACTTCTTCGCCATGACGTAACACGATAACCTGCCACGTTTATTGTTTTAGCCAGCCAGGCATAGACGTGGGTGCAATGATCGATGTCTTGGATACAGTTAAAATGGCGACAGTTCAGTAAGGCGCCTGTGGGCATTTATTATCACATCTTCATCTGTACATTATCATCACCATAATGCGTTTGCTTATGCATCCTCATCTTCGTCGTGTATCATCGTCATCATTGTGGGTTCACCGTGCCTGTTGGCTGCCGGGTCTTCGGGCCAAATAAACGTCTGCCCAACCAAGAACTCATACGCCATGTGTGTTCTCTTCACGAGCAATGTAGACTTAGACTCGGTCGTTACCACAGTCGCAATATAGCGCAGTATACATAGGTTGCGTGTATGGAGGTATACTGCTCAAATTCGGCGCAACTGAAAGAATAGGAGTGGCACAAGAACCGACATTTTGATGCCCAACTATGGTTACAACATTCAGCAAGAACCAAGAGTGGAACATTTATAAACAGCAAGCGCATAAGGAGTTTTTCAAGAATACTCTTTAAAAAAGCTGATGCCTATATTTAGCTCAATCGCAAACCACTTAGCAAAACGGCATGACCAAATAAAACCACGACGTATCGTTTCTTGGTCCAACGTCTACAAATTCACCCCCAGATGCCTTGTATCAGCATAAATAGTAGGGAATCCCACTACAAATAATATTCACAGCATGTCTTGCGTGTTGTTGAGAGGAAATGTCTTCGTTGGGCTGTAACTTAGTGTGAACATTTATTTCCGCGTTACCAATCGAATTTATTATAATTGAGGGTTTTGTGCGTTTCTTTTCCCTTTTGTCATAGAAAAAAGAGAATCAACCTCGGAGTTAAATCTCTCGCTGACCTTCAAACGAAACTCATCAAGGTGGACTCGACTACCCTGGCAGATTTTCTCGATCGCTTTGCGGTATTTATGCCAACTGTTGTGTAAGTATACGGGTACATCTTACTTGTGTCAACGAGGTACAGAGTGTACCGCGTACAGAGTTTTGTATTCTGCAGCTGTTTTTGTTATAATTGTTGGTGTTTAACGTCCCAAAACCACGATATGATTATGAGAGACACCGTAGTGGAGGACTCCAGAAATTTCGACCACCTGCGGTTCTTTAACGCGCACCTAAATCTATGCACACGGGCCTCAAGCATATTCGCCTCCATCGAAAATGCGGCCGCCGCGGCCGGCATTCGATCCCGCGACCTGCGGGACAGCAGTCGAGCGCCATAACCACTAGACCGCGGTGGTGCTCATATTCGGCTTGCACGGTGGCGGGTAGCTGTTTTTGTTTCGCAGTGAAGCATACATCCATATGATTTCTTTAATTTGCACAAGACGAATTTTGACCGCATGGGGTTCTTTAACGTGCACCTAGCTAAAGCTAAGCACATGGATGTTCTTAGATTTCGCTCCCACTGAAATGCGCTAGCCGCGGCCGCTATTCTTTACTTTATACGAAGTATATATATTTTTAAGCTCATTCAGGCTTTCGCGTAGTCTTTAGTCTATAACCTTTTAGCCGGATGCTTATTCAGGCTTTTGTGTAATCTTTAGTCTACAATCTTCTAGCCGACAGATGTGTGTTTTGTATTGTTTGGTTAAGCTCTACAGAACATAACCATGTTATGTATCACACGTAGGCTTTAAACACCTTCTGCACAAGCCTGTCGTCTATGTTTCAATCTTTTGCACAGGCTAGAGGAACATTGAAGGAAGTGCAAGACTTTCGTATGCACTTCCTTCGAAATTTGTTCACTTGAAAGTAGTCGTTCCTGCACTTTGGGAAAACGTTACTTATTTCTTCTCTTTTTTTGTTTTTTTTTTATTTCTTTAGTACTACCTGGGTGCTTTCCTATTTCTTTTGCAGTGGCGATTTGGAGGCTGTCGAAAGAATTTCGTACGAATTGTGCGAAGACCAGGCGAGAGAGGGCGCTGCGTACTTCGAGGCCCGATATTCTCCCCATTTCCTAGCATCGAAAGAGAAGTGCGTGACGCCAAAGCAAGTCGTGGAAGCCGTTAACTGCGGCCTGAGGAGAGGAGAATGTGATTTCCAGATAAAAGCTCGATCAATCATTGCTTGCGTCATTGGCAACGACGGTACGTGACTTGTATCGTAAATTCTCTGAATGTATACCACTTTGAAAAACAAGAGTCGTCGAATGTAGCTGGCGAGCGTTTGGATGTCGTTTCCGAAGCCTTTGAACAAATGGACAATAGCAGTCTCCCGATGTGTAGCGAAATTACTTCCGCTCGCTTTAGGTGGCCTAATTGTTAGATGTCATGTTCGTTGGCGTGGCCAGGAGGGGGCGGGGGGGTTCAATTCCCCTCCCCCCCCCCAGGCAATTATTTTTTCAGTTTTGGACGTTATATATACAGGCACTTTTACAAACGCACGCACGAACACGCATAAAGGGTGGTTAACCACCCCAACCTCTCACCAAAAAAAAAAAAAAAAAGCTCCTGGTCATGTTATCTGTGTTCTTCAATTTTACTCGTAGCTTTTTTCTGCCCAATCACTTTGACATTTTCTGTTGTCTGAATACAGTGTCACTATCTCTCGGAACATATGCGCTGTCTCTTCACACTAATATTTTTAGAATTGGCAGCAACATTTCGAGAAAATAGATACACGTGATTATAAATGAAATTGTTACTCATATTACAACTCATGATATTTTTGCTGCTAATATTTACTGATGCCCCAGTATTCTAGAGTTCTGCTCTAAAAGCCTTCATGCTAGGATTGAAGTGAAACCACTAATTCAGAAAGCTCAGACAGCAGTGTCTTCGTGCGGAGCGAGCTGTGTTAATTCGAAATTACAAGCCTGTGGGCCTAAATGTTTATATTGGCTCTATTAAACAATCTCGAAAAGTTTGTGTCACAGCATTATGTTTACTTTCACCAAACATATGATTGGTGAGAAAGGCAACTGAGTTTTACCACTCCAGACACGTGGGCATTCCTAGTAGCAAACTGCGGCCCTTAAGAAAAGCATTGATGATACAAATCGCTGAGATAGTCTTCCTAGAGCCAACCAAGGCCAATCGTGACTTCTGGGTCTTCCGAGCGTACTTGCCGGAGCGCCGACCATCCTCCACGGTGGACAGTACGTTTCCGACCGTACAGAAGGTCGAGGCCCAGAATGATCGTGTCTAAAGTCACTTCATAATATTTTCCGATAAAGTTGGCGAAGGCGATTCAATCAAAGTTCTTTATGCATGCCTTGGAGACATGCATTCAATCTCTCGAGTTATTGGAGTATTTCATTTTATCCGGTGTGAACATTTAAATGACATGAAGTTTCCCGCGGTAGAATATTATTTAGTGTTCCAATGCAGCAGTAATTATTAGTTCCATTATTTTTGGAATTTCGCGTATTCTTTGTGGCCTCGTTGCAGTAGTCAATGAGCTCTCGGCTACGAAAAAAATGTAATAAATAGCCTGCTTTCATGAAAATATTACTGATTTATTTCACTGTACTCTGTAAAAGCGTAACAGAAGTTACGTATTATTTACTCTGTTTTAAGCCTGCCTGTATGCTTTATTTTTCTGTCTCTCTCTTCCCTTCACGTTCTTTTGTTTATCACTTTTTTCTGTATTTGTTGTGTCTTGTATGACTTTTTAATTGGACCAGTACAAACGCTTATTAGCTCTTTTTGGGCACTATGATGAAGCTGTCATTCATACTATTTCTGTCGCTACGTGTCCACTACAAAACAGCAAAAGCTTTTCTGGCGTTCTTCTTGTTGTTCTTGTCCTAGCTTGCTGATGGTCTTGTCTGTACATTTCAAAAGTGTAAGGCAACAGCCCTACAACTAAAATAAAAAAACGACTGTAGGCAAACACACAGCTGTTGCCCTGAACGCCTCTTGAATGCCGGGTTACTGTCGCATTAACTGCAGTAAACGGTACAATCGTAAAACGTTTTCATTTAAAAGAAACCACTAAAGTTACTAAACAAGCTCTCTCTCTCTCTCTTTCAGATTGGTCCAGGGAGTGTTTGAAATTCTGCGAGGAATACCAAAATAAAGGCGTTGTTGGTATCGACATTGCGAAGGACGAAGCAAAGCTGCCTGAATTTACGAAGGGAGAACTTGCAGTTTACGAGGTGCGCCAACCTGGGCTTGAATAGCCAAAGCCACTTAATTACGAAATATTCCGCAGCGGGAGCCTCCGAATTTATTTTCACAATGAATCATTCTACTGCACAAAGCACTGACACTGGGATGCCTCGGTGTATTCAACTTCCCTTCTCAGTCTTACGGTTGAAAAGAACATTAAGAAATGTATTCATAGCCCAAAGAGAAAATATTGTAGCGTTAACTGCCGGTAATTGATATATTTATCCAATATATATGAAGATGTGCAGGGTATTTTTAGCTGCGTTCGATTATTTGCAAATAGAAATAGGAAGAGACAAGTTCTTGAAATCGGGTTAAGGACCAGTCAATTTGTATTCGAATCCGGAACTTATCATTCGAAAATTGTTCCGTGCTTGTTTCTGCTGGAACATGAGGAATAGTAGCTCATCAGGGAGTCCGTGGAAAAACATTTATGTAACTAGGGGCTCTTTCGTATGCTTCTGCGGCTGGAAGGTCCCAGTTACTGTGCAGAAACACTAGCTACTTCCCGGGCAAAGGTATGAACACTAAGGTACTGGTTCATAAAGTGTAGTTACAAAATAAGATTGTGTTCCTGTCAGGCAGCCTGCGCATTTCTTCTGTCGGTTCATGCAGACCGGCATATCAGTTTCCCATGTCGCTGTGGACGATTATGAGGCGCGATGATTAAGCACGTCATAGTGGGTTTCCGCAAATTTCGCCTATCTGGTGTGATTAGAAGTGCAATTGAACAAGCTTAAGCGAATGTGTAGCAGTATACCAGACAATGGAAGCATTTTGATGAATTGCCGCCTCAAAGCACGAGCTGTATTTAGAATACACTTGAACATAGCACGAGTGTTCTTCCTGTCATGTGATCCGCCTCGGTGGTACAGTGGCTACGGTGCTGCGCTGCTGACCCGAAGGTTGCGGGTTCGATCTTGGTCGCGGCGGTCGCAATTCGGTGGAGGCGAAATGCTAGAGGCCCGTGTACTTAGATTTAGGTGGACGTTACGGAACCCCAGGTGGTCCAAATTTCCGGAGCCCTCCACTACGGCGTTTCTCATAATCATATCGTGGTTTTGAGATGTAAAACCTCAGATATTATTATCCTTGTCATGTGACATTCGAAATCAAAAGAAAATGAGTGATGGTTAAGGTAATGAGCCCAACCTAGCCATGGCGATCGTGTTTGAAGAACATAAGCATTTTTTATATTTGCATGGCATTCTTTATATTTATTCCATCACTGCAGAGAGCAAAACATTTGGGCATAAGCAGAACAGCACATGCGGGTGAAAGTGGCGGCTACCAATCCGTCATGGATGCAATGGTCAAGCTTCACTGCGACAGGGTAGGCCACGGATACCGAGTCTTCCAAGATCCTACCGGAAAAACATTCAAGATGGCGCAAGAAAAGAACCTCCACTTCGAGGCCTGCCCTTACTCCAGTGTTCTAACCGGTGGCTGCCCTCTGAGCTCACAAAAGCACTCGATTATCAGGTAGGCACTTTAGTTGCAACTAGTAATGGTCAATTATACTATCCCTTCTGATGACCTATGCATGCACTTATCCTGAAGGGAAATGATTGTTAGATTCATCATGAAACCTGCTACAGCACTTTAACACTTGTCGGCGTGCACGTCCGCAATCAGAAGAATTCGAAACTTTAGGTAAACTGTGTGAAATAAGTATTACAGACTTAAGCGTCGTCATTTACTTGCTCTACCTGCGAAGAAATACATGCGGCCACTGCAAAAACTGAAAGCACTTTCACTATATATGATTAGCGCTATAGGATAACATTGAATGTCGCATAAAGCTAAAATCCGTCTACTCATAGAAGTGGTAGCGCAGAATGGTTGTCCATTTAAAGGCATGCCTTGTGTACGGGCCTGTGGAACCATACGCAGGCATGACACATTAGGCAGCTGTGAACACAAAATATAGTTACCTTAAATGATCGGGAAAGAGATGTAGGCCCGTATTCACAAACCAACCTTATCCTTATCTTTTGCCCTCCTTACCTTTTCGGCACCTTAACGCGTTTCATAAACAAACCTTATGCCGCAATCCAACCTTTCCTTAACCTTATCGCCGTGAAAAGGTGGTGTTCGATAAGGTAGCCCGGCAGGTACCTTAGGGCGCCACTTATGCGGCGCGCTACGGCTGATTACGCAAGAAACTTTACAAAATCATTAAAGTAAAGGTGACGTACGCTACCGGCCTCCATATGTGCAATTAACGCTGCGAGTGCTTGGGAACCGTCCGAATTCCATGGAAGGGTTCAGCGACGGTGTGTTGCTGAGCAGATTCTGCTTCTCGAAGCGAGGACTTCATGTTCCCGAGCTTGCCGCTGGAAACGAGCCCCAACAACGTCGGTTTTCCCGTGCCACCACTCCTTCAGCTGCTGGTGGCGCAATGTTGCTACGGCGCAGGCACTTTTCAAATTGTCACTGGTGACTTGGTGGACATACCCTAGCCGTGCTGCCCCGCATTATTAAACGTGTGAAAAAATCAGTGCGGGTACGGTGGCGAAGCGAACATGTTTCACTGCAGAATGGGATATTTTTTACCCATATCTGCACTCACGTAGCTGCAGCTGCTCGGTGCGCACGTCGCTCTAGCTGCTTTGAGCTGCTCCCACTTTCTCGTGTTGTCTTTCACTAACACCGCGTGCTATCACAATGCGATGCTTTCAAGTGGATTACAAGCGCTGGATCTTCAGTGAAATTCAATTTTCGTCTTCCTGTCGCACTCAATAACAAGCGTATGACCCACGCAAACAGCCACACACGCACACACGCAGGCAGACGGAGAAAAACCGCTCGCAATTCACGCGCATGTCGGCGCCCTCGTAGAAACCAGCGCTTCGTGGACCGGCGCGTCTGCCTCCGCGTGTGGCGGCGCGTCTACGCGAGCCGCCGGTTGCTATGACAACGGTAAAACGTTAACAAAGAAAAGGAGCAAAAGGCGCAGTAAGACGGCGCGCTTTCTTACCGAAACTTGCACGGTCATGCGTTCCTGTATTTGTATTATTGTTTTGAGGAGCGTGCAGTTATTTTTTCTTGCTAATAAACCAACAATGAGCCAGGATAAGTTCATAGCCTCGCTCCCATGCTCGTTCCTTATGACGACAAGGCCGCCTTCCGTAAGGCTGCCTTAAAACCGAATAAGGCGAGTTTATGAAACGCACAGCGACCTTTCCTTATCCTTACACTTTTCCCTTCCTTACGAAAGGCCGCCTTATAGCGTTAAGATAAGGTTGGTTTGTGAATACGGGCCGTAGTATCTTTCACTTGCGGTTTCCTCGTAGTGACCATGTGGTAGAGGTACAATTTTGTTTCTAAAAATGTGAAAAGTTTTGACTGAAGTAAACTTTTATACCTTTACTGTTAATTTTTAGCGTAGTGGGAAGTGAAAGAATGTTATCAGACGTGACGATTAGGATAGAGGGCATGATGAAACATACAGTCACTTATCAGGTAGACCACTTAAGGTGAGTCAGGACACGAATTCACCTAATGCGCAAACGAAATGCTTTCGGGAAAACAAAATTGACAAGTTTGCATTCAAACTTACTCTTTTCCTATAGCCCTCTCCGGCTGGCGCTTATTACGTATGGATCGGTTAACTCACTCTGCCAAAATTGTAGGGCACGAGAATTGGCCGCACAAAATCGCATTTGTGGGGCTATGAAGGCTTCTCCCCCCCCCCCCCCCCCCCAAGAAAGAAATGTTCCTGCCAGTTCTCTCACAGCGTGGAAGGAGCTCATTAAAACGTACGCCTATTAAGAAACAAACATTTACCTATTGCTGCCTCGACAGAGAGGTTCACTGCACACGTGGAGCCACCCTGAGGACCGCGCCATCTAAAACTAAGTAAATAAAATTGATTCATACTTACTTGAAAAGGAAAAAAGTATTCTGCTTTAATACGGCAAGACGTTGTGCTGCTGTTTGTACGCCAGAATAATATAAGACATCGTAACATATGTTGTAATATAGGTTGTGATGGTGCTGCTGCAGAGGGGCATATACCCATGCCATACGCAGACTGTAATCCGCCTTTCTCACGGTGCCACGGCGCATGCGCCCTTCCCCTGGCGGAAAAGTCGCGAAACGCAGTGGTGTGGTCTCCGCACGCCTTTCGATCTCGGAGGTCTTTGTTCTGGCGAGCCCAATTGCCCCGGATCACCCCGCGAAGCTCCATCCCCCTACCAAAACTGCAGAGAGCAGCGCAGGAAAATGAAAAAGGCATATTGTACCGCCTTAGCAGGTCGTGCGTTTTAATGGGAAAACGTCAAATGGCTCATTGAGCGAAACAGCACTTAAATTGAACCAGCCTGCTATGGGGCGTTGCTTGGTGGTGGTGGTGGTGAAAACATTTATTAACAGAATTTCTGCAGAGAAGCTCCGGGTATTCGGAGGTTCTTGGCTTGCGGGGCGTTGCGCGCGATTGTTTTGAAAAGCATGCGCAATGATTTTTGAAACGCGTACCTTCTGAAGATAGCTGAATTCATAGCGCAGCGCAGCTGCCGGTTGCTGCATATTAAAATGACTGCTGTCTTGAAGGACGCCAAATGATAAATACTTTGTTCAGCGTTTCTCTGTTTCTTGTGGGCTTTCAGCGTCAAAGCTTTAATTTATAATTTACAGGTTCGCAGAGGAAGACGCCAACTTCTCAATAAGTAAAGACGACACCACTATCACCGGCAGTACTTTGGACGACGAATACGATTTCCTTAGGCAGCTTGGCTTAACTGAGGCGCACTTCATCAGGGCGGTAAGTTTCTGCAAACTCTTTCATTCATTTGACATCTAGACGCCATAATTACACTTTATACAATAATCAACACGTCTTCCAAATGATAAGGATAATAAACCGCCCTCTTTCGATGATCATGTAGTAAGGTGGGTCGAATAGGAAATTGAATTATATGTGCAACAGTTTGCTTTCGAGGTTGCAATAAAAACAAACATGTATCATTTTATGAGGTTTAGATACTGCAGTTCCGGACTAATACAAAGGCATTCCAATTTATTCGCAGGCTTCAGAATGTTTCTATTCATAATTAGCACTTTTCTATACAATATTATAGAAGGGTCTCCGCTAAGTTTGAGCAACGTAAAATGCGATTTCCTTTTTGTCGACAAAAACCTTTTAAATGCAGCCGTATAAAATGACGTCATTGCAAGCATTGCGTACGTGTTACAAAAACTGCGAAAGCAAATTTAAGCTGTCACCAGCTAGCTACTCTAGACAAATCGTGACGCGAATCTCACCAATAAAAACTTGGAGGACGCTTGAGCTTCGCTTTCAAGAGTAGAACGCGATAGCCTAACTGGACCGTGTTCGTATCGCCTTCCCAATCGCTAGGCTGGCTTCGCTTCTCGGTAGACGCCTATAACGTGCCGCAAGGAAAGCCAAAGTGCGGACACCCTCCGGCTCCATGCATGCAGCGCGACGAAACACGGCGGTGCGATGCGGTTTAAAAGCGCGCCCGTTGAATCTTTGTGCCATATTGCGGGTGATAGTCAAGCCTCTGCCACGCTGAAGAGCCTCGGAGATGTGCGTACCACCAACAGTAAATGGTGTATATAAATAGCTCGCCGTTAGTACGCTAGAGTATGTATGCGTGGTGGCCGAGCGGCTAAACGAATCACGCCACGGAGCGAGGGGTCGCTTGTTCGAATCCCCGGTCCCACCCGAACCGAAGATGTTTTTTATTTCTTTATTTGCATCTGCCTCGAATTTTCGCTCACGGACAACTCGTGATTGTTCGCTCACAACGGAAGACGCCGACACCGGATTTTCTGCGAAACGAGCTCTTTAACGCTATCGCGTTAATATGTCAATTTTCTGGCGTTGGGCACCGACTCCTAATATTTCTTATGGTGTTGTAGTCGAATTGATTTTATGCTGGTCTTTAGTTGCATGAAAACATGGGCGTGCTCAGGGTTCTCCGTTAAGGGAGGGATGGGGGAAAGGGGTAAGTTTCACCGCAGTGACGCCTACCCCCTCTATTGGTCGAGTCGAAAAAAAAAATAGCTTCGCAATTTGCACACATATGAAAGTGGAAGCGAGGACGAGCTACTCACAACGGCCTGCCTTTGGTCTTCGGCTTTCCGAGGTTAAAGGTGGGTGGTAAACAGTTCTCGGTGCGCAATATCAGGGGTCCTAGGCCGCCTTTATCGTCAAAAATCTGCATGGCCATAACTGCGCCCTTTAAACAATAGGGGTACATGTCCGACTTAGTGTGGGGAAGACTTGGCGCCCCTTCTTCGACGACTAAGCGGGGCGGTCAACTTCCCCCGCCTTCCTTGTGCACGCGCATGCCTATGCATGAAAATATGTATACATACTTATTTCTAAGAGTGCGCAGAATAACAAAAGCCACTTAACTACTCTCCAGCTGAACATTACTGAGAAGAACCTTGTTGTCTCCTGTTTAGAATCTGAACGCGGCTCGCTCATGCTTCCTGTCCGCACCGGAGAAGAAAGATCTGATCGAAAGCCTCAAGGAAGAATACGGCATCAGCCCAATGAAAGAGGCGTGAGTGGAATAAAGATGCATCCATTTGCTCTTTCGCCTGGTTTTTTTCTTAGCACGTGCTGTACTTACAGGGACAGGGACAAAAATCGCTTACGGCCAGTACAACCGGTGCCGCCTGTGCGGCCCCTGCCGCCAATACGGCATTTCCAACCAACGAACCCTGGAGGTGCTCGTAAGAAGCGGGGTTTGTTGGCAAGACTATGTTGCCCCTCCTAATCAACGGTCGCACTATTTATGGAACTTCATTTGTTTGGCTACAATAAACACCCCGCGAAGAAATAACAGCTCGTACTTATTGACTTCGTCGTGTTCTGCACTCCTGATTGACAGATAGCATGCGGCTGTATATAATCTAGAGGACCACACGCATTAATAGTAACTAAGAGCCTTATGTTAACCGAGTCAAGCGCTAGTCATTCCGCATTAGGCGCCACACACCGTATACAGTTTACTCGCTTAAGCAGAAACCGAAGGGGCAGGAGAAAGATGTTCCACTTAATAAGAAGTTTCATTTACGCGACGAACAAAAGAAATACCAAAAATACCGTGGCTGGAGGAGGAGGAGGAGGAATAAACTTTATTAAGGGAAACCAACAGGTTTAAGTGGCCGGGCCTAGGCCTCCCATGAGGGGACGTCAAGGGCTTGCCTCAACGCCGCCTCACGGGCGTGCTGGGTCGCCCAGGTTTGTTCGTCAAGAGCGGAGCTCCGCAGAGCCTCGCGGAGCCTCGACGAAAGGGTCGTGGTGTTAGTGTGTGTGTACTGTGCCGGGCACTCCCACAGCATATGCGAAAGCGTCGCCGGGTGAGTGCCACAGCACCGGCAGTCGTGGCTGGACGCGTTTAAACTATTATTGTCGAGCGATAGCTTCAACCACCGCGAAAAGCATGCCGCGGCGGTATCCCGCGCGTCGGCGCCCCCTCGCGTCAAGCAGCGGCATGCTGTCCGCATTTCCAGTTGAAGTTCCGAGCACGCGCCCGCCGGCTCGCGTCTCTCGCCAACACCTTCAAGACTCTTGTCGACCGACGGAGGGGGATGCGCGGGAGAGGAGAACAATTAAACAGGGCGCATGTCTGTTGCTAGGATGACGCACGTGAAGCAGCTGGAAGAGGAGGAAATTGACGTTGGTTGAGATCCAAGGTCAAACGCATGCACAAAGGCGTTTTCTGGGTTTGTATCGGGAGCAGTAGAGCTATCGCTCTAAAATCGCTGTATTTGAGAAATGACTTAGCAGCATATCATATTTGCTCTGAAAATCTATACTAGAACGCTAAACTTTCTCTTTAAGGCGGACCCGCCACGGTAGTCTAGTGGTTATGGCTTTTCACTGCTGACCCGCAGGTCGCGGGCGCGAATCCCGGCCGCGGCGGCCGCACTTTCTATGGAGGCGAAAATGCTCGAGGTCCGTATACTTTTTAGGTGCACTTTAAAGAATCCCAGCTGGTCCAAATTTCCGGACCCTCGATCCACTACGGCGTCTTTCATAATCATATTGTGGTTTTGGGACGTTAAACCCCAACAATTAAGGTTGCCTTTAAGGTGGGTGACAAGAACATCAAGTGATGTATTATGCCGACACGGTGCTGTGAATAAAGCAGCATAGTGACAACCAGAGCGCAGAGTTATACACTGACTACGTTGGGCCACTTTCTTTCGCGGGAGTTACTTGGCTAGCGAAGTCGTCACGATGAAAACGCCGCTTGATACACCAACACCATTGCATTACATTAGCTTCCTCGCAACTGCCTGGTGGATCAAACTTTCCCCATTGTTGATTGCGTTTACGGTCACGATCCTTACAGACGATGCGTACGTTGCGCACGTAGTCTGAACAAGGCTTAACACATTCACTACGTGTGTGTGTGTGTGTGTGTGTGTGTGTGTGTGTGTGTGTGTGTGTGTGTGTGTGTGTGTGTGTGTGTGTGTGTGTGTGTGTGTGTGTGTGTGTGTGTGTGTGTGTGTGTGTGTGTGTGTGTGTGTGTGTGTGTGTGTGTGTGTGTGTGTGTGTGTGTGTGTGTGTGTGTGTGTGTGTGTGTGTGTGTGTGTGTGTGTGTGTGTGTGTGTGTGTGTGTGTGTGTGTGTGTGTGTTGTTGTGGTGTGTGTGTGTGTGTGTGTGTGTGTGTGTGTGTGTGTGTGTGTGTGTGTGTGTGCTGCTTAACGTACACGATAATTTGCTCGAACTTACCGAGACTCGTACCGACACCATCTCAATTGCTATTACTGATTGCTGTCACCAACTTTGTGAGTATAACCACCAATGTGTGGTTTCCATCAACTATACATATGTGTGTTCGCAGCCGAATATTCCTCCGGGATCACAGCGCAAAGAAGTCATCTGGACACGTCGCAACGTCGATATTTGTAATCTGTATAGTGTCAACAAGTTTACCGCAGCTGGCCATTTTCGCGGTCGGTTATGTAACTGCAATCGGAGAAGTGTATATTGCTCTGTAAAACATTGTAAACGACGTCTTCAAAACGACTGGCAAATAAAGAAAAAGAAATTGGACAAACGACATCGGTCCGCCACTGTTTCTGGGAATATACAATAAGTGCTTGCTCTCTAGCACATGCATATGCAGACCTCCTTGCTGGCAACATTTCGACAAGGCTTAAAGAACATGCGACATTTAGCTGTTCTAAGCTTTGATCAAATCTTCGTGTCGTTCACGCAGTTACTGTTGGAAATGCTCGCCGAAACAGTGCCTTCATGAGACGCACCATGCAACCTCTAGAGCTGCGAGCATAAAAAGAGTTCTCTGACGCAGGCAAAAGTCGCCAATATAGTATTTACATACGAATCAGGAAACGACTTGAACTGACAGGCATAGGAAAACAAAAAGGTATACTACACACTCACCTCGGCTAGAGAACATTCCAAAGCCAGAAGCAATGTGAAGATCTTGTTTCTTTGGGAGCGAAACACAGTGAACGTTCTGCGACCCATGCAGCCTGCAACCACTGAACCGGCGGCAGCCAGCGGCTCCGATGGCAGGACAAGCGGCTGGCACCCGCGAGTGTATAGGCCTAAAATGTCTGCGCTGGAAAGCGCGCTTGCTCGAAGACGCAGACATGCGATAAGACTCTTTCGTAGCGCCATAGTAGCGGCCGGCAAGATCAGATAAGTCATGCCATTGACGTCAGCAGTTTTCGGACCTACATACACCTTGCTACATATTTTTCGGCACGCCGGGCGGAGCGGCGATCGGCTGTTATACCGTGGCTATGGTGCGGCGAGCAAGAGCTTTCGCGCTTTGTCGCGAGCTCGAACTCGGCGGAGCCTCTTCCCGAGGCCCTCGTGCGGTGGCCGCGCGCAGGGGTCGGCTGAGTGTCGATTATAGTTAATCGCTAAACTCATGCCAACACAGTAGTCAAGTTCGAGTTCTAGCTGAATTGACCTAGGGCCCACCACAAATACAAACTCCTGTGTGCGCCCGGATCGTTTAATTCAGCACGCGCCGTTGGCCAGTATAGCTAGCGCACGACGCATGTCGTAATCCCACAGACAGTGGAAGACACACACAAGACGACGCACACTCGCGCTGGATATGGATGCGGCAACTTGGTCTGCCATTTTACTTCGACTGTACTATTGTCATTTGTGGCTTCTGTGCTGGGACACTCGGACGGCAATATATGCAGTGCTGTAGATAAACTCGTATGCGAGTCAAATCGAGTTACTAAACACATTAACCGCTAATAATTTTTATATTATGTCTACCTGGCATAATGCTTCTTTTGTGTGCGGTCCTTTGAGAAGTTACGCAACATGGTTTCGGCTAAAATTGGGAATCATTCAAAATAACTCTTCATTCCAACTGACTCTGTAACCTGTATTAGAAGTTAAAAATTTTCAGACCATATGATCCGCCCGATTCTTGGCCGATCCCCCTGAATGGGTAGGTGCCAATCATCCCAGGAGCGTCATCATCATCATCATATGTCTCCTCATCCTCACCCATGTCTTTGGCCCTACTTGTTCACATATATGGAGTCGCGGTAACAATAACCAGTCATGATACCGTCCTTGCATACCCAGTGCATTCTGACGCAGCAGCTGCGGTATGAGACACAGTACATATGTGCGTAAATCTCTTATGCTACGGCACGGTCGCGATAGCTCTGTCTTGACGACGAATGTAGTATGGAACATCAATTTTTCGGCGGCATATTGTAACTGCGCCGAGAGCGTCCAGCCGGAATATAGGCGAACGTAGTCTTCTCACTGACTGAAGTTCGCGGTGATCAGCAGATCTTGCAAAAACTTGCCACATTAGATACTCTGCGCAGTTTACACGCGACCAGTAAACTTTATTATTTATTATTGTTAACTTTATCGCTTACATGTGAATCGAGACTATTCATTATTTGTTTACATATTTTTTCCTATCGCTAAGTCGTAGCTCAGTATACTACAAAGAAAGCCTCTTAGTTGACGAAAAATTCATACTGGTTCTCGATAAATTTGCCCTCGCGATGTCACTTGCTATAGCACCCTGGTTAGCTCAATTGGTTGAGTGACCGCACCGAAAAGGCGTTGGTCCCGCGTTGGATTCCCGGACCAGAACGCACCCAAGACGCTTTCTTTCTCAGAAATCTGTATGGATTTTCTAGTCGCCTACGGGCGGTTGTCATTTTCCCCCTTCAGTCTATTGTCTAGCATGCCCTACGCATTATATTGCCGTTTAAACGGTCGTTACCCTAACACGCGCTGTGGCAGCTCAGCAAGCATTTTTCCCTGAAGTGCGCTTCCGGGATTCCCAAAAAGATAGAAACAAGCGAGGAGGAAGAAAATTTTCTCGGCCGTGAATTCTTGAAACAGACGCTCGCCACCCTGAAGCCACTGGGCCTTGCCGTGGGGCCAAGGGACATCGTCACAAGCAGCGGGCGTCAAGTCTAGCATGAGGCTGGCAGTGTGCACCGCGGTTCTTGCCGATGACACTTCGTCTCTTTAACAGCGAAGCTGTTTAGTCTAGCCGTAATTTCTGTGTGCGGCCTATCAGAAAACTATCATCGTCATGAACGGGTATGTGCCACAAAAATTGAGCAAATCCCACTACTCACCACTGGTTCACTGAGAGAGAGAGAAAAAGCTATAGAAGGAAAGCGAAAGAGAAAAACAGAGATAAATAATGGGAATAAAGACATAAAAAGATAGAAAGAGAGAGAAAGAGAAACACAGAGAGAGAGAAAGAAAGATATACAAAAATAGAAAGATCAAGAGAGAAATAAAGAGAAAAAGAGAGAAAGAGAAACGCCGAGAAAGAAAGGGAGGAAAGAGAAATAAATATAAAAAAGCGAGAACGAGAAAGAAATAGAAAGAAACAGATACAATATAGACATCAAGAAACAGAAGAGAAAGAAAGAGAAGACAGAAAAAAATAATGAGAAAGAAAAAGGAAGGCCACCCAGCTGCGCTCTTCCTTCAGGCTTGGCATTACTAGTGCGAAGTTACCAATAGTGTCTCGTATATCATGCAGAGCAGTGGTTCTCAAATGGGGGTCCGCGGACCCTAGGGGGTCCGCGAAGCCCTTTCTATGATCCGCGAAACCCTCACCCGCTTTTTTTTTTACATTTTTTGGAGTTTAGTCCGGCCGTGACTCATATGGAGTACCGGGACCTGCTCCTGGAACTGCCGCAGCGATCCGCAATCCGCACAAGGTCGTCTCGATCACCTCCTTTCTCTCTTCCCCACACCTTCCCGAACCACGTGTCTCGGTGCCCGGCAGCCGCATTATCATATCGCCATTTTCGCTTGGCATCAGTGGCTGTGCCGTGCAGTCTCACCCGGTTGGCCTAGGTCGCGAAGCTACGTGTTCGTCTGAGTCGCGTAGCCATGTCCAAGTTACGTGGCTACAAAGAAAGTTAGGTGAAGTTTGGCTTTGTCAATATCGGCGGCAAACCGCAATGCGTTTTGTGCGGTGAAGTACTCGCTCTAAGCTCCATGGTGCCGACGAAGTTGACACGCCATCTCCGGACAAAGCATCCAAGCTACCAAGACAAGAACATAGAGTTCTTCGAAACCAAGAAACGACAGTTGGAATCCCAAAAGCTGGATAATCCAAACAAGGTGAGGTCGAAATTATCATAACACAGTTTTACGTTAATTGCGCATACGATGTTCGCTGCGGCAGCGAGCCTCGATCGGTCGCCGAATGCTTGTTCGACGTGCTTTACGTTAGTTGCGCATACGAGGTTCGCGGCAGCCGCGACACTCGGTATGCGTTATGTTCGCTGTGCGTATGCTGATCGACGAGGCTCCGGCCTCACGGTTAGCTGGCAGATTTTGTTGGTTCGCTTTAGTGCATGTGCCACCGACTTTCCACATGTATACAACACGTCGCGGGGTGGGGAAGGCGACCGGTTAAGGCACCAGTTTTAGACTGTCGATGCAGTGTTTGTAGGTTCGGTTCAGCGTACAAAGTTAGACTTTCGTTTCAGCTGGCAAGCTCTGCAGATGCTATCAAGGCAAGCTACATGCTCAGCTACCACGTAGCCAAACAGATGAAGCCTCACACCATCTGCGGGACTCTGCTTATGCCCTGCATGAAGGACGTCGTCGGTGCTGTCATAGGGAAAGAGCATGTGACAAAACTGGACAAAATACCGTGCTCGAACGACACCGTGGCACGGAGAATCAGAGAAATGGCGTCTGATGTGCAGGACCAAGTAATTGATAAATTGAATTGCGCTGGGAAGTTTTCCCTCGCCGTCGATGAAAGCTGCGACGTATCCGGGAGCCCACAGATTATAGTGTTTGTGCGCTTCGTGAATAACTCTGTCATTTGCCGAAGAACTTCTTTGCTGTCTGGAACTCGAGACCACAACGAGAGGTCAAGATATTTTCGATGCCATTAACAATTTTTTGTTTCGCGCGGTGTTCGTTGGGGCATGTGTGTAGCTGTGTGCACCGACGCCGCTCGAGCCATGGTTGGAAACTCTGTAGGTTTTTTAGGACTCGTTAAGAAAGTGAACAGTGCAGTAGCGTTCACACACCGTATGCTTCGTAGGGACGCTTTGGCATCAAAGGAGTTGAGTCCAGAGCTTGCGAGTGTTATGCAACGTGTTGTCAAAGTCGTGAACAGTGTAAACGCAAGGCCTAAGGCCAGTCGCCTCTTCAAGGTACTGTGCGAGGAGATGGATGCCGAGCACCAACACCTGCTCCTGCACACCGAGGTGCGTTGGTTGTCGCGCGGAAAAGTGCTCGCAAGGGTGTTCGAGCTTAGAGAGGAGCTGAGTCTTTTTGGCAGAAGATAGGGCACTCGGAGATCCTTTTCAGGACTCTTCTTTTGTGGCAAAGCTTGCTTATCTGTGTGACCTGTTTGAGCACCTTAACCATCTTAACAGCAGCATGCAGGGGATAGGCACTAATGTTGTCTCTTCAGGGGACAAGGTGAGAGGCTTTTGTAAAAAGCTTCAAAGTTGGCTGAGCCGGGTAAACAGAGGCGACTATTCTTTTAAGCTGCTCGCTGGTCTTTCAGGCTCTGGGGTAGTATCTGGAAGTGACAGAGCCACAATCACGGCCCATCTGAGCACATTAAGGTGCCACATTAAGGACTACTTCCCAGAATCTGCCCCAGACACATGGCTTGTGGCCCCTTTTGAGGCTGACGTAGCTTGCTTTACATATGAATGTGTCGAAGCTGAAAATGAGCTGATGGAGCTCCAGGAAAACACAGTGATGAAGGCAAAGTTTGCCACTGTGTGCCTTGAGGCATTTTGGTTGGGGACTGCAGAAATGTTCCCCCTTCTCCATGAGATGGCTGTAAAGCTTCTGTTAGTTTTCTACGACGTATGCATGCGAGCATGCTTTTTCCAGACTTGCATACTTGAAAAGTAAATACCGAAACAGGTTGAATGTGGCTGCAGATATGCAACTCTGTTTAAGCGCGACTGTGCCACGTATTGATGAACTGTCCAAAATGAAGTGATGTGGCACGTTTGTTTGATGTTTTTGGTAGCAATAAAAGGCACCTGTTTCACGCTCCAGTTGTGTTAATTTACCTACGTACCCCCCCCCCCTCCCTACCCTCCGCTGCAAGGGTCCCCCCATCCCTTCCACCATCCCATCCCTTCCACCGAATAATGGCAGAGTAAGTACATCTTCGAATAAACTATGAGTTATGGCGTAATTGGTAGCCTGCAACTGTACTAGAGTGTACAAACGGTTCTTGTACTTGTAGTAGTCGCCCCAAGAGAGTTTACAACTGGCTCTAGAAAGGCCGGTCCGGTCCGGCCACCAGCTTTCGCTGCGACTGTGCATCGTGTTCCGCGCAGGCCTGGCGTTCCTTTTTTTTTTAAGTATTTCTATACAGAAGCACATCAAGAAACCAAAAGGAGGTGAAATTTAAGCCACCACTACCAATAGAACACGCTTAATTTATGACATCGTAAAATATGGAAGTTCGAAGCGGTCATTGTGGAGCATGCATGCTGCGAGCAAGGAAGCGCGCTGCTAGTCCAGTCTTGTTGCTGCTATCAGGAAAGTTCGACTGCGCATGACACGCTGCACACTTAGATGGCCTTTTCTATTTTAGTGAGCAGCCATTTGAACAATTTTTTTACCATGCTATACAAACACCGCACGCCTATAGCGCACAGTTTCGCTGCCAGGGGTTTCAGCGCTTTCCTGGTTTCATACTCTGCTGCAGTCTTTGCGGCTTCAACGGCGTTTTGTTTAGCTGATTCGAGTACCGCTTGCGCTGAGGTCGCGGCAGTCGCCTCGGCGGTTGCATGCGCAGTGCCAGGTTGCGCGGCAGCGGCTGCAGCATGTGCTGCCTCTTCAGCGGCCTGCTGAGCGGCAGCCAGGGCCGCTTGCTTCCCGCACTGCTTCCTTCGCTGTCTCTTTTGCCCCGTTCTCAGCTGCTGGCATCGCGCTCTCAATCGCAGCTTGGGCCGCTGACTTCGAAGCTTCTTCTGCGGCTACTACTGCTGTTGGAATCACCACCGCATTGGCTACAGCGGGTATACGGCATCCTGAGCAACTGCTTGGGCAGTCTGGTAAGTTGCCGAGGTAATGGCGTCTGCGGCAACCCGAGCAATAGCGTCGGCTGCAGCCGCTGCCACTTCCTCGGTCGCAGCAGTCGTGGCTTGATCTTCTCTTTCAATCAAGTATACCACGATCGTCACGAACTGGGCTGTAGGCGATTCTTCGGTCTCTCCTGAAAGATACAGTGAATATTCTTGGTCACCACGGCTAACAAGAACATATGCAGCGCCGCCCATTGCCATGCGACATTATGGCATATCTATGGCTCATTGGGTATGAAAAAAAAATCAGTTCAGGTAATAAAATTTGCTTAGCTTGTATTTTACAGCGATACTCCTAATGCGACTAGAAGCATTTCATATTTATGTAGGGGTGTTTTTTCTCGACAATACAGATTTTTAATAAAAATCCTAGGACACTAAGGCGCCTCACGCTTTTGCACACGAACTCGACGTCGTGGCGGAAATGCTTTGCCCCAGCTCAATTGACACTGTTGCGACTAAATGAGAAAAAGCTCGCTAATGAACTTTTTAATTACTGACTTCATGGCGGTCGTTTACATCAACACGTTGTAATGTTTGCCAATTTATGGCATACCCATCCTCGAACTTCAACATCAATATCGCGCCGGACGCGATATCGAAACTGATCGCGCCCAGAGCGCACGAAACGCGACGACTGTTACGCCAGATTGCAATTACCCGCGACAAAGAACTGACAGAATTTGATTGAAGGCACGTCGTGGCATTACCTTTGCGTGTGGTGTTTGGTCCTGATCTGTTTCTTTCGAGCTGTGCGCAAGAAAAGCGGAATATCAACGTTGTCTTTGTCTGTGAAACGTGAAATTGAGGAGCAGCCACTGCGGCACGTCTTCTTGCAGCCATGCGAAGTAGTTTTTCGCCTGTTTGTAGTTTATGAAAGAAGCAGATGAGCATCACTGATCGCACCCAAAGAATAAGCTGTCTACTTGTGTACTTCAAAATTATTGCAAATCTTCCTGGCCCGGTTATGCTTTAGCGCGCCTTAACTTCGATTTCGTCACTTCCTTGTCACGTGCAGTTCCGGCATTACGTAGCAGAAAGGCCGCGTTTCCTGCGCGGCCTGTCGCCCTTAAAATTCGACGATGAATTCTCGAATCATGTGCAGCTTATGCGATTTCTAAAAAAACAGGTATGCCATAAAATGATACACACTACAACTTTCTAATATAAACCACCCCCTCAAGTCAACAATTAAAACGTTCATTAGCGAATTCTTGTTAAGAAGTCGCAACAGTGTCATTTCAGCTGGGGCAAGATATTTCCGCCTCGACGTAGAGTTTGTGTACGAAAACGACAGAGCCTTACAGCCATAGAATTTTTATTAAAAATATGTAATGTCTAAATAAACTATACACGCCTTTTGTCGCAAGGTCTGTATAACGTAAGTGGTATGATGGTGCACGCAAGGCGTGTTATATTATCGAGTCTTTTTTTTTCTTTTTGCTCAAGTCTCGGAAGAGTGGGACGCTTTCTTTGGAGGCGACATGGAGGGGACACTGACGATTGACGCACATGTGCGAATTCGCTTTCTGCCCGCAGAAAGCGTCCGTTGCTGACAGTCGGTCCATAAGTGGGGACATGTAATGGGCACTTGTCGAACTAGAGTAAGTTGTAAAATTACGGAATAACATGCGTAGAGATATCGCATCAATTTTTGCGAAAAGCTTGGCAATACTCAAATGGAAACTATTTGTAAGATTCAACAGGCTTTCGGTGACGATGGCATGAGCACCTCTTGGATATAGGAGTGCTGTAACCGCTTCAAAGGTGGCCACACATCGGAGGTATGTTTAAAATGGGTACTGTGAACGGCACTTTATTGTAGTCATAATCCGCAACATTCCACAGCGGTGTTTTATATAGATCCGCAGTACTTAAGCAATAATGAAATCGTTTTATAAGGCATCCAGCTGTATTCGTTATTTAGGTAGTTCGAGCCTTTCTGTAATAGTGTATTACGCTTTGCATGATACAAAAAAAGCCTTTTTTAATGTGGGGTGTGCTCTGTGGGCACGTCTTGTGTACACTTTCATGGCATGGGAATAGACCTGTGCACCGGTCCCGAAATGGCCGGCAGCGACGCGCCGGTGTTTCCACCTCCGGCGGCGGCGCGCGCCCGGCGCGGGGTTCATCGGATCGGAACGGCGGCGGCGCGGCGCGTGGGCGGTGGAAGGAGGGTTGATTTGAGAGTTGGTGGGGAGAGAAGTTTGTCCCAATTGAATTTCGAAGAAAAGCCTGTCTCAACGAAAAAGCGAAGCTGTAAATGCGATGGAAATCTGTCGTAATGTTATACGAACTATGGCTTGTGGCTATCTTTTTGATCACATCTCTCGTAATCCTACAAAACGCTGATGTATTGGAATACGGCCGCTTCCGGTAGAGAAGCGGTTTTCGTTCAGTTTATCGTATCAGTGGTCACAGCACGAATCGGTGAGATCACAGCGCGTAGAAGGGTAATCGAGCCGTTTGCGGATGTATGCTGAGATAGCGCGCACGCCAGCGCCCTTATAGTGAATGTTCACATTTGCTGCTCGGGCCACTCAGTCCCAGGAGCAATCGATGGCAGGCCTCGCACGCGGGATGATGTTATTGCATGCGCGCTCCGTGCGACGGAGATGACCAGCTTGTTACACCTCTGCTTCAGCCATGTTCCTCGCCAGCTTTTCTCGCGGGTAGAACATACGATGCGCGGAGCGATGTTACGGATTTGGGCTCTATACGGAACATGACAGTGATGGTGAAAACCTGTTCAGAGTGTCTATATAATTGCTATCGCAATGAAAAAATAGAAAAACCGTGGTTGCGGGCTGGCCTTTTTTCTGGAGAGCTTCACTGCTTTCGCTGTAAAAAGTCCGTCCGTTGGAAGAATCAAATAATCCGGCGCCTTTTTCATTAGTTTCGTTCTCGCCTTCACTACCTTTCTTACAGACGACATCTTCTCGCCACTTATTTCTTTATAAAGCACGCGTACAATGTCAGCACTAAGCGTTGAGCCAATGAGGATTTCGCACTTGTTGACTCCACCTTGTTATCTCCGCTTGCGCAGTCGGAAACCCACAAAATGGAGTGAAATCAGTTGATCGCGCACGATGGTTGATCGCGCACGATCGCGCACAAGGAAGGACGGGTGGGCGACTGCATGACAAAGCTCGGTGGGAGACAATTCACAAGTGATATTTCTCGTATATGGACCAATCGAGAGTATGTGCCCGAATGATGTTAGATGAATCGCCGTTCTGGCGCCACTAAGTGCGCCAAAAGGACGAGAGACTCCAAGAGAAAATAAGGCGCTCGTTTTTTAACAGCGAAGTTGCTCTAGCTCGGCGTTAAGCGTCCGCCCATGCCCGAAAACTGTCATCATCATTAACTGGTATGTTCCACAGAATTTGGGAGAACCCACTACGGCGGGGCCTGTAATAACCCTGATGGGGGAGAGAACGAGTTAGAGAGAGAGGGAGAGAAAGAAAGAAAGAAAGAAAGAAAGAAAGAAAGAAAGAAAGAAAGAAAGAAAGAAAGAAAGAAAGAAAGAAAGAAAGAGACGGAAAGAAAGATATAAAGAAAGAGAAACGGAAAAATTCTTCACGAGGCCGGATTCGAACCCGCGTACCTTCGATCCGAAGGCGCTCGAGCGTCCTACCACTCGGCTGTACATGCAGGCACGCTAGCAGAGCATAGCATAGCCTTGTATAGTACAGAGTAGCAACGCGGTAGGGGAAAGGGAAGTGAGCATGTGGAGGAGAGATGTGATGGTGAGGGGGAGGGAAAAGAGGAGGGGAGAGAGTAAAGTGTAGCACAGAAAGAATAAGAAAGAGGGAAATGGAGCGAAAGAAATGCAGAAAGAAAGAGAGACAGAGAGAACATCAACGAAAAAGAAGGAAGAAGATAGAGAGAAAAAGAGAGAAAGTGGAAGGAAGCGTCGCGTCGTCTAGCGACGAGACACTGCACCACCTGGCGAAGCTGCGCATGCGGACTAACAAAGCTACACCCACCGACGGAGACATCGCCCGCAACCTCCGCTCTATAGTGCATAGCCTCGCTGCGCCCGATCATGTCCAGAGAGTCATCGAGCGTGTGAAGAAAGTGCGCACTCCCGAGGAGGAAGCTGCGGATCTCAAAGCTAGACGTGTCGGTAGACGGGGAGTACGAGCGGCGACGGGCCCGTGCTTCGCTGTGCCAAGCTTCGCGCGCCTTAGTGCAAACTGCCTGTATTTTTTTGTATTTTCAGAGGCTGCTTTGGGGCATTCGAAAGGCAAGGCGACAAACACGGACTCAAGAGAGTAGTCAAGGGACCGCATGCGCCGCTAACAACAGAAAAATCATACAGCGGCGGAAAAGAAGGTTGACACAAATAGTTATCTGTGCATTCCCAGGCAAAAGGCGATAACTGTCAATCAGTTGCGCGTGGCGGTCTATGTGAGAAATAACTGTTCACTCTCTTGACTTCTCTCTTTCCTCCGTATTTGCACATCCTGTCTTTCTAACATCAATACCTGACAACTAGCTCAGCTATTTGCTGTTTTTTTTTCCTCCATAGCTGAAGCGCATTCCGTCCCTCTCATTTCTGTCGAGAGTTGTGAAAGCTTCGTGACGCCAAATGACGTTGCAGAAGAAAACCGTAAACTGAGGGCGCGTTGCTCGCTGAGCTCCGGCCAATCGATTAGCGGCGGCTGAAATGGGCAGTCCATTACATAGACACATCGTGAAAGCCCCCGGTGAAGTGATGTATTTTATGTCCCGATTAGGCGTTCGGGCTAAAAGAAAAGACTAACGGCGGCGCGCCGCAAATATTGTGCGGCGGCGGCGGCGGCGGCGGCGGTGTGATCTCTCTCGGGACTTCGGCGGCGGCGCGAGCGGCGTGAGCAAAAACAGGAGGCGACGGCGGAGCGGCGCGGCTGCGCATAGGTCTACATGTGAGTCAATTTGTGATGGCTGAATCCTTTGACGTGTATTAAAGTCGAACCCACTTATAACGATACGAGTTTTAACAATATATCGCATATAACAATGGAAAGCTGCAGCACCGTCAACTTTTGTATGTTCTCTATGGTAAAATACGATGCCCCCATGCCGCATTATCGGTTATAACAATGAAATCTGGCTGCTAGGTGTCCATGCCGAAAGGTAATGGAACACGAAATGTTTGAAAAGAAAGAACAAAGGGAAAAACTCGAGCCGCTACACCCCCACAGCGCGCTCATACAATAGCAGCCGTCCTGCAGCCTTCTCGGAATCGACAGCCCGGCGTGCATCTCCCGTCGCCCTTCCACCCCTCCAAACGTGAATGGGCTACTCCGCGCCACCCTTCAAAACACAAATGGACCGCCCCAAGTGCGCTGTCCGCGCTTCCTACGATCCCATTGAGCTCGCATGGCCCTCATTCTGCGCAGTTCTGAGAACTTAGTGTAAAACAAGCAAGAGCGCTGACGGACATGGGGTTTTCTCGTGCAAGCCGGTGAGAATCACGTGGCGCGACACTTGTGGCGATCTCAACCCAACGTTTCTCAAGCTGATAGGCTGCCGCAGCAACCTGTGTTCACGTCGCCTACAAATGTCGCCGCCGTCACTGCCGGGGCGCTTCCTGTATCGTACACACGCGTTTGCCGTGAAGGCATTCGTTATGGCATGCCCACTCCATTCCTACCGCGCACGGATGTGGCGATGACGAACTGCTTTCGTTCGTGAAGGCGGCGCGTCTGTGCGGCGCACTTAGCAGTCTCGCACAAAGGGGCAGCACAAACGGTGTTTGGGTTATCGCCTATTAAATGCGTGCAGTACGCATACAACTGCGCTAGGCCATATACACTACCGAGCAGTTAGCTTAGGATGCTCATCATAAATGTTGTCAGCGATTATGCTGAACTGGTGCCTTTGCCACCTGCCGCTATCACGCCTCCGCACATTTCCGGTGCCTATCCGTAAAGACATTGCCGCACTGCGCCGTGACAATGACCCCTTCAGACTTTTTTTTTTTATTAGCTTCACCCCAATACAGTTGGGTATTGCGGCAAAGCTACCTTTCGAACTCCACTACGGCCGCTAACGGATCCACTCGCGAAAGGGAACGTAGAGGTGAGGCAGAGACAACAATTAATGCCGTTCGGACCCGCAGTTTGCGCAGGAAGTCCGAAAATTCGGACGCCGAAGAGTTTCAGCTTCCGAAACTTCTGACGATCTTATACATTGACCTCTATGGGACTTGTGATGGTGCCGCGAAAGCGTCCAAATTTTCAAGCATGTCCGATAAATCGGCAGTTGACTGCATGTTACCTTTTTTTCATGCAACTCGTTCATAACAATTATCGGTTAAAACAATGGAATTTTCGTGGCACTCGAATATTGTTATAAGTGGGTTCGACTTATATACAAAATAAATAACGCGTTTCTTTGCGTCAAAGATGAATATCAACTTAGAAACTGCATGTGTCCTTTTTTGTACCCTTTAATGCATGCATGTTCATACTCTTATGATAACGATGTAGATATCTTACCATCGCTCGTGTCTGACGCGTTGCCCGATCCTCGTTTGCCCCGGAAATGAAGGCTTGCTTGTCCCACGTTTATGGTACATATCATTTCCCATGCGTTCACGAACCGGAAAGTCAGCTGTAGTATGAAGGCTTCCTTTAGTTTACTAAGGTTGAGCGTTGGGCTAGTTGGTGCAGCATAATCCAACGGTTTCACAGCGCATACAACGAGGACGAGCAAAGAAGAGACACACACAGCGCTGTGTGTGTCTCTTCTTTGCTCGTCCTCGTTGTATGCGCTGTGAAACCGTTGCTTCCTTTAGCATCTGTGCTCTCTTAAAATAGGTAATACTCCACTTAAATGCAAACAACTGAGGCTCTCTTGGTCCCTGAACCAAACAAGGCGATCGCAGAAGCAAGAAATGGCATAAGTGATGAAAGCCGTCGCAAAAAGGTGCACGCGTAGATCGTAGTTGGCGAGAGTTCCCGTCTATTTGTCTAGCAAGGCCAAAATACCTTTGTTCTAATATTTCATTCCAAGCTAGATTATGAAAAAAGCTCTAGTTTTGTAGACCTAAGGTTAAACATGTACTAACTGGCGACAAGACTGCCACTATGCAATGGTACTGATATTTAACGACAAGGAGGGATGGCCACGGCTGTTTCATTATAGTGTTTCCATTTGTGAAAAATGGCAGATGGAAAATAACGAAAGAAATTCTTGTTGTTCACTGAATCGAATGTGGCGGCGATCTCGTTCTCCCTCTGGTATGTTTTACTTAATACATAATTTTATTATGCTCATTTATTTCTTTTACTTCTTGACATTATGGTGAATAGCCAAACCATGAAGCACTTGAAAACCCTGCGTAGGATCACATACGCGTACTCTTTTAATCAGTATTCCAATTCTCAATGCACCACCTACTTGAAATTCCGTGGTTTTATGTGCCTGAATCGCAATACGAAAACGAGGTACGTTTTACCCCAAACATGCATGCGCTGTCCAAGAGGCGTTGCAAAGATGCCTGGTATGAAATTGTGTGGACCGCTAGAGGACTTCCAATACCAACCTCAGAAACTTCCCCAGTGGGATAAAATGCAACATCGATAGGATGCCGCAGAATTCTTTCACGTGGGACTTGAGTGGGACATATCTGTCGCTCAGCTTTCCAGAACGATAATCGTGAAGCTCAGTCTGTGTGGAGAAAGAATGCTGCATCTACCACAGCAGTGGGATGTCACATCTTTCGTTCTTCAACAGGCTTGTAATTTTTCACGCAGGATCACTATAAGTTAAGCGCTTCAGCTTTGCCTATACTGAAACTCTTCTTGACACGTGGAGTCAGAAGCTACAGCAAAAGTTAGTTACTATATGTTTTGCAGAATAATTGGTACATTAGAAGAACTTAGTATGTATAAGAACAGTCCACAAGAATGCTGCACTGCAGCAGTCTTGTGGACTACACAGACCTTGACATCACGTCTTTATACCGTGTGTTTAAGAAATGTGTCCAAAATTCTCAATACTCAGGGAAATGAGATATTTGTTCGATACCTTCACAGATACTTCTGTTGCCGCAGGCATCTTAAGATGGCTAAAGACATAATTTGGGACAGTAATTAAGAAAGTTAAAATAATTAAATTTTTAATTCTTCATGCAAGGAACCCATTGCAGCTTTGAGGTTTCGAAAAAGCGGCCTCTAGTAATGATTGCGAAGTAATGCAATTGACCCAAAATCAGCGGCGAAACCGAAACATCGAAGAGCGCAAGTGCCATATTCTTCTGAAACGTCCAGAATGAGTGAGCGTCGTTATATCAGCCATCAACCGACTTCGTTGTGTGGGTGTGCGGGTCGCACTTGCAACTATGGTACGCGTGACCCACACACGTTAACGAATGCGATAGAACTACACCTCTATAATCGTTGTCTTGAACAGTGACGTCATTCTGGTCGTCTGCTTGTTGCGCTCATCGTTGCTTCGGTCTCGGCTTCGCCGTTGAAATTGGTTGAATTTAATTACGCCACAATAATTACTAGAGGCCGCTTCTTTATCTCAAAGCTGCGATGGGTTCTTTGCATGAATAACTTAAATTCCCCTATTTGACATAACCACCTACCTCCATTAATTAAAAAGCTAATTTACCTTCTTAATTACCGTCCCAAATGACGTCTTTAGTCATATTAAGATGTCTGCGGCTGCAGAAGGAATGGTGAAGGCATCGAACAAATATCTCATGTCCCTGATTTCTGAGAATTTTGGACACATTTCTTGCTTGAAACACCCGGTATATGCAATTGTAGCGTGCACGAATAACCGAAAGGCTGCAGGCGGCGAAATGCACGCGCCGTTAAGCAGTACAGTCCAGTTCCCTTATTTAGGCGATTTGGTTTTGGGTTATAATTCGGACGTACCAGAACACTACTTTTCTTTACTCGGAGAATGAAAGACAAATACTGTCGCTAGGAAACCAACCATAATGTGAGAGCAGAAAAAAAGCTTTGGATATGTGCCATCTACTTTCATGGTAAGATAACCCTGAATATCACGTACATTTTAGGAAAGTGTAATCAACACACAATTGATGCACGTCGCCAGAAAATATTTCTCATCCCATATACGTCCGCGATTGAGAGTTTTTTCTTGACCACGCCAACTAGTACATCCCTATAGGAAGCCAGCTGAACACGCTGATGTGGGACATATGGATCTTTATGGGGCGTCCTTGTAGCAGGGAAATTCATGACAACTTTGGCCACATGGGGTTCTTTGTGCGGCTAAACGAAATACATGTGTTTTTCATTTCAACTCCATTGAAATGCAAACACCACAACTGGGTGGTGAGGTTAAGAAACTTAAGCAGCTGTCAGCTCCAAGGCACGATTGGCTAGTGTCGCGTTTAAACGAACTGCAAATAAAAGAAAAAGAAGTGTATCCACAGTGTTTGTCTATTATACCTTAACAGTATATCTCTAAACGAACCATCCGAAACTTTCTCGGCGGCACTGCAGAAAGCCGACAAATGCGAGCAAAAGCATGAAAAAACACGGTTGATCCCTCCGTCATAGGAATCGGAATAACACGAAAGTAAAGCGTGCCCTTACAGAAGTAACTGAATGTTTACTGTACATTGATATAAGAGTTTGCACTGTGTATATTGATGTCTGGCAGCTAATGGCGCCGTTTAACGTGTATGCACCCACTTTGATGATTGGTGGTACATATCCATCCCGACGACTAATAACGTCCACGTTAAATGATTAAACAAACCCTTGTGGTAGCTGTAGTAGTTAACGCTGAAAGCGTAATCAGAGAACGAGGTGTGATAGCCAGAAGAGCGTCGCACATTGGACGCAGAACTTGGGTGCCATCCCGCGGCATGTTAAAATGTGATTGAACACCGCGGCCGGACTAGAGCGAAACGCAAAGCGCGTCGTGCCGCCCCGGTAGCCCGGCCGCGATTTTTCTCGGGGCGAGCGCGTGAGCATGGAACGCGGTGTTACAGCCACGTGAGGCAGGCGCGCGTCGCAGAGCTATTTTTGGTTTCTATTAGCGTGATGCTGAGCGTGGCCGACGCTTTTACAACGCTTTAGGGAGCCACGCACACATGAAGGCTGTGAAGGCTCCCTACAACGCTTGGGCAAAGGTCGCCACCTCGCGGTGTGTTAAGGCACTGACGAAATTAACTTCTGTTGAAAACGCGCCGAATGGGACGGACGCGTAACGCGTTGCAGGTGCTAGTCGCGGAGGCCACAGCAATGACGAATTACTTTGCCTTACCACTCCCAGAGGTCAACACCAACCAGCCGACCGGGAGAGTGGTAGATATAAAAGGCGCGTTCGTAAAGCCTCCCGAGTCTGTGACCGTGGCGCAGTGGATAGCGCGCCCGGCATCAGTTGTTGCGGACCGAGCGGTCGTGGGTTCGATGCCCGTTGACGGTACCTTTTTTTCTTTGCCATCTGATTGTGTATATTTTTTGACGTCATTTCCGTGACGGAAATACGTCACTGAAGTCTTGGTGGACCCCGGCATAAAACACTTTCGTGTTAAAAACGCAGAGCAACATACGATTTGACCACTCGCGTTGCTGCCGCATCTCTCCGTTGTCCCCAAGAAAATGCGCAGCGCAGTGAAGAGGACTAAAAGGCTCGCGTCTATGGACACGGCGGATGCTCATCATAACCTATAGTAGCACTGAGTAGCACTCAGAGTAGCTCAACAAAGCTGAACTGAGAGTCATTACATGTTACCAATTCGATTCAGATTACGCCCTACATAAGGGAGAAATGCCTAAAGCACCGAGAATAAATATTTCAGCAACATCCAAAGAAATACACGGCCGGAACCTCCTTAAGAAATCTTTTGTGGTTTCACTTGGGAACCTTTCTGGATCATTCAAGCACATCCTCTGGATATCGCCTATATATGCCCGTCATTTGGGTTTCAAGACAGGCGCAAGGGTAAAGACAGATTTATTACAAAGGATTCCCTATACTTACTCCTGTTACATCTTTATCTTCGTTGAGCGACTCCACGAAGCGCTCGGTGAACCGGAAGTTTTCGTTCACTGGCCCAGTTATTCGAACTTTGCGGCCCATCTGAAAAGTGCACCGTACATTTCCACTACATGAAGGTGATCACAGAGATGAACGTGTTGCTAGGCTAGTGAACTTGCACTGTGTTGTGGATCATAAGCACTACGACTAGACAGTTCAAATCTAGCGCATAGCTGTCACTTTGTCCCTTCCGCATTCTTAAAATACTGAGTCGCACTAAGTCGCCATAGTGTTCATAACAATGAAACAGGTTAAACTGGCCGTGCATCTGTCTTACGACACCGTAATAGCTCGGTATAGGAAGGAAATATCTCTGAGAGAGGCAAAAAGCCCTTGTGCATGTCGCTGTGGCTGGGCAAGGTCAAAAAGGGAGCCGACAGATGGATACACGGAGTGGGATAGGTTTCAAATAGGAGAAAGTGCCTCAGAGCAGGCTGGCCGACGTTTCGATAGGGGACCTATCTTTGTCAAAGGCGCCTTGTCATCCCTGGCGTGTTAGTTTTAAGGGGTTAGTGATGACGTCATGTCCAACGGTGGCGCGTCTGTTGCTGCTGGTAATTTCTGCCTGGAAAGAGAGAAACTCGAAAGCAGAGTAGTGTAGCCCTTGCCATATTTCAAGAAAGTTTGCAACCACGTTCGGGTCTGCCATTTCAGAGTTAAAGGGAGCTGCAAAGAAAGAAAAAAAAAGGGGGGGGGGGGTCACAACGGGCAGAAATGGTAGACTTAAGAGTATACGTTGTTGGACTAGTTGGTTCATAATCTTCAAATTGGCTAGTCCTGTATATCAGTGTTCCTTCTTAGTCCTTGTCGATTTTCGCGCTAGCCAATTTTGAAGAAATGGTAGACACTGACGTTACTGAATACATCAGTAGCAGACAACCGTGCTATCATAATTCGTACGGCGTAGCGCACCACGACAAGGACAGAGAAGAGGGACGCACAGTCTGTGCGTCCCTCTTCTCTGTCCTTGTCGTGGTGCGCTACGCTGTACGAATTATGAATCCTAACCAACTAGCCCGGCAACGTGCCTTAGCAAACCGTGCTATACTCCCTCATCATTAGATTGACCCTACAATATTCACTGTTGAGTACACAGTTAATGTCCTTTAGAGCTCTTTTCAACCACATAACAATTGTACTCGGATGTCATGACCGCTCAAATTACCGTGGTCATCAGAGGCTGTCATCATTTACTCAGAAAGGTCACAAAACAACGTCAAATTATGCCTTTTTTTTCTCTATCAAGGTGTCACTGCTGGAGCAGAATCGGATCCATGACCTCAAGCTTAGCAGTGCAACACCGCAGTTACTGAACCATCACAATGGTTTGAAGTTGATTCAATGTAGCAGGCTTCATCATCTTGGCGCAATCTGCTAGGCAATCGCAGAGTTTCCAGCGAAAAGACCTACGTTCATGAATGTATATCATTCGTTTTACTGATCACCCAACGAGGAGGTCTCGGGGTTGCGAAACTGTCGGGGGGACTACTTATTAGCAATTTAACAGTATAATAATTAATACATCACGGCAACACAGCAACGACAGACGCCAAAAATATACGAAGGTAATAAAGCAATCAAATACAAGAAAGGTGCTTAAAATATTCGAAGCGGACAAGACGGCAGCGGCGCATTCATGATGTTTAATCGCATTTTGTTTTTCATGCAGTTTCTCTGCTGATCGCCTGGAAATTTCAATGGTGGATTTTGCCCGCAAGACTTCGTACCGGACCAATTCCTTGACCGTGCGCCGCCCTAAACGCTGCAACTGTAACCGCACATAATTGTATGCGTCCGAAATGCCGTGTCACCTCCGTATGTGAAAGCTTTGACAGCGGCCGTGGCTTTGACATGTCGCGCTACATGCTTCCCGGTCATATGTGATGTAATCGGACACCCCACTCCGCGTCCGGCGCTGGACAGCGACACCACCGACAAAGCACGCAAATTCCCGCATTAAATGCTTAAATGCCTGCATGCTCATTCAAGGCCGCACTGGAACGCTACATCAGCGTTCCAGTGCGGCCGTGGCCCATTCCACTCACCGAAAATTCATATTACTATCACCATTGCGCGAGACTCGCAGCTACAATAGTTCTTTTGTAGGATCTTGTCAAAGTCATTTTCGCGCGATTCGCAAAAAGCGGTTCTGCTGAGTAGGGATTCCGAATTCTTTTTCACTAAGGCAAAATTTTTTCTTTGCGAAACTAAGATAGGTTTCGTGGCCACGGGGACTCGGACAGCAAAATATATTTTTCTCAGCGAAATCAAAGGGGGTCCGCGGGCATGCACAGACGTTCTTATCTGAACGCACCCTGCTGTGCTTGCATGCCCGCGTTTAGGCCGTTCCACATGACAAAACGCAGCGAGTTTCGGGCTGCGAATTCACACGCAGAAAAAAAAAGCTATTCGCTCTCGCCGCAGCTGTCATCGGTGAGCGACCTACGTGTTAAAAAATTTTCGCTTTGTTCGCAGCAGCGGAGCGAATATTCGGTCGGGATCCGTTTAAAGAGCGCCGCGGTGGCCGAGACATCAAGTTTGCGCCAAGGAGTTCGTTTTGGTTATGGCGGCTGTTGCGCACTTTAAAATGAATTTAGATTGGAAGGTGTTTTTAAATGACAAACACGTGTAGTCTTCGCTGCAGTTCATGAAAACTTATCATAACGCACAGATTTTTACATAACGTTTCAAAAATTATGCAGTGTCTGTCGCAGAGAACGGCAGAAAGCAAGTTTGCGTGCCGTGCCAGTAGCAGAACGAAAATCCATGCGAAAATCGCAGACCATTCGCAGTCCATGTGAAACGAAACCGCCATTAGCAGTGGTTGCGAACAGAGCGAACCAAGCGTTTTTCTTCGCTGAAATCGCGACATGTGAAACAGCCTTTACGCTAACGAACGGCGAAGGGTAGACTAAGAACAGATTCGCTGTTAAACGAAAACTCGGTTTCTTTTCAACACAACTCGTGTTGTTAGAAAAGAACAACAACATGACTAGAGGACGTTGTATAGTTCCCTTGTAGCTACACAAACTGCGAACGCATTTTTCCGCTTCTATGGAGGCAGACTCGACGCGTAAGGAGCCATTTGACCGAAGCTCAACGTTATCACCTTTGTAATCCCAGGGAGGCCGAAAATGAATAAATTCCGCCCACTCGAATGTAACGCGCTCTGGCGGTGTGCTCTGGAGCATTAGCACAGTACTACCTGAAAGCCTGAAAGTAACAGCGTCGTAAAATTAATGCTTACGTTTGCGCGTATTGCTGTCGGACAGGCTCGTCAACAGCGGATCCGGATGGCCAACCGACAGGACTGGTACATGGGCGGGTGGGGGGGGGGGGGGGCGGCGAGAGACGATCGAATCCAGTGGTACCACTGCGGCCCTGAAGGAAGTCTTGGCAGTCCTCTGCGCCCAGCGTTATGGAAGGACAAGTCGCCTGGACGGGGCCACTTCTTCGGGGTTGTGTGGCCTGCTGTGACGAGCAGGTGGTCGCCTTCGCCTGCACCTTGCCAGACGCACACCTTCCTCCGTGGCAGGCGCATACGCAAATGACCGCTTTTTTTCTCTGTGCATCCGTCGCGAGCGGCCATGCGCACGCGCTCCCGCAGCGCCGCCGCTCTGAATGGCTGACTTGGCATTCGACAAAGTTGAAGATCAGACAATACAGAAAATTACGTCATCTTGGAGAATTTTCAATAGGCCGTTGAAGCAGTCTTTATGCAAATGCACTCCGTTAGCTCGAACTTATGCAAGGGCCATTCCACGCCGAACGTCCCATCCATTTCGGCGAGTACCACCTCAAATGTAGTCGAAAAATTACGGCAGCTTCCCACTAGAGACGCCAAGCATGAAGGAAGAGCGCAGCTGGGTGGCCTTCCTTGTTTCTCTGTATTTTTAACAGCGAAGTTTTTGTAGCTCGCCGTAGTTTGCACGGTGGCACCAGACAACTCATCATCGTGAACCGGCACGCGCTCTTTTCGTCCTCTCCTTCATCGTCGTCGTCGCCGTCTTCTGCTTCACTCCTAAAACACAAGCGCCGATTTCTCCGGCGCGGGATTCAAAAACCCCTGATGGGCGAGACGACGAGTACAGAGGAAGATAGAGAAAGAGGAATAAAGACAGAGAAATAGAGAAATTCTAGGGGAGGGGGAAATTCTTGGCTAGACGAGATTCGAACCCGCGGACACACCACCCGAAGGCGAGCGTCATAACCACTCGGCTATCCAGGCACGCTAGCACAGCGCAGCATAGCCTTGTATAGTACAGTATAGCAAGGGGGTGGGAAAGGGAAGTGAGGGAGAGGAGGACAAATGTGAGGGTGAGGGAAAGGAGAAGAGGAGAGAGTAAAACAATCATAGAAAGAAAGACAGAGACAGAAATCGAAAGAGCGAAAGGCAGAAAGATAAAGATGGAGAGAAAGACAGTGAATCAAAGAAAGCGAAAGATATATAGAGCGAGAGAAAGAGATAGAAAGAGGAAGCGAGAAATACAGATATAGAGAGAAAGAAATTGAAGATAGAGAAAAAAAGATAGAAAGACCGATAAACAGAAAAAAATAGAGAGAGAAAGAAATAAAGAAATAAGGAGGTTAGGGCGAGGAGGAGGGGAACGCCACCAGCTCCGCTGCTACCTCAGTCTTCGCACCACTAGTGCGAAGCTGCCTTTCGTTTTCTTTTCTTTCTTTTGTTTGTTGTATGTTTTTTTTTTACCTGTTGCTTTCTATTTCTTTCTATTTCTTCCTTTCTCTGTCTATCTATTTCTTTCTCTTTCTCTCCATCTTTATTTCTGTTTCTTCCTTTTTTCTCTACTTAATTGTCTTGCTTTCTGTTTTTTCTATCTCTCTTTCGAGTCTGTTTCTTTCTCTCTCTTTCTATGTCTTTATTCGCTTTATTTCTCTCTGTTTTTCTGCTTTTTTCTATTGCTTTCCTTTTCTCTTTCTTTCAGGTGTTTCACGTGCTCCACTTCGCCGAGCAGAGTTTTCGCTTAACGCTCGCACCTGTTGTACTCGGTAGGGGGGCTTGTCCAATTCCTGTGGCGTATCTGTGGTTTTCTGCGGATGGATGGATGGATGAAAGAACTTCATTAAGGTCCAATAGGTCGCGCTAGTTTCCTAGCCCGAAGAGGGCTGCTCCCACGTGGGGACTGAAAGACCTAGCCAGCCTTCTGGCCGCTTCGCGGACCCGTTGACACCAAAGCTTTTACGGTCATTTTCATGCTCGAAGCTTGCCTCATTGCTTTGAGTTCTTTCAGCCTCTGCTATATATATATATATATATATATATATATATATATATATATATATATATATATATATATATATATATATATATATATCAAGGAACGAAGGTGACTTTTAAGGGCTCGTTTTTCTTTGTTACACATAATATTAAGGAGAACAGACAATAACGCCAAGGAAAGCATAGGGGGTGTTATTTGTAGTAATTACGATATAAATGTGAATAAAGTAAAGTGGACAAAAAAGAATGCGCCCCTCCCCCCTGTGCCCCCTATAACTGATACTAACAGCAGTAGATGAACAAACACACATGAACATTCCATGCTCACTTCCTGCATGACTACTAATTGTTTCATGATCACATATTTCGGACATGCTTCACCTCACAGGATCTTGTTGCTGCTACTATGCCACATTGAACAACCACGTGTTGAAGTTCTCCCTTGCATGTCAAGGTTCAACTGCAATTAAGTTAGGCCCTGATGACAAGTGTCGGTATGAGAAGTATCAAGTTAACGATGTAAGCCAAGCAGACTATGAGAGTGCGGCATCACTAAATATCAGAGTGATCCAACTGTTTTTCTTTGCAGTACCGGGTCGTTGTTCAAAATCTCATAACTAATAAAACTAATAAAATCTTACAGCATAAGCCAATGCAAATCCTCAATGCAGAACTTTATTTAGGGCAATGCAGACATTCTTCCCTGCCTGAAAAGACACTATAACATGAAGCACTGTTTTAACATGAAGTTCCACCCACAATTCAAACAAAAATGTGTATTCATTCAACAATTCTGATAAGTGCGTGTAAGGTCAACTGCCACAATGCCTAGCACAATAACAAATAATGATTTGGCGCTGAAGAAATGCCTATTCTTCCGCTTCACAACAGCATACTCTGGGCATCCTTAATGTAAAACAGAAATATTATTATTCTAGCTGTGCACATCCTCTTTTCTGTACACCGCATATAAAACATGGCCTGCTTGATCAATCATAACATGACTTATGTACACATATTTACAAAAGATCTAGATTTTTCTTTATGAAAATATCGAACCTGCATCCATCACGTAGGTATCTTCCATGTGCTCTCAGTCTGCACATTCACACCTTTCTGTGTCACACTCCTGCACGCACACAAACAACTTCAAAACATCTGCAATCAAGTGGAACTTGTTCAACTGTAAAAATTCCAAACCATTCATTGTAAATTTTTTGGGAAGGAAAACATTTTTTTGTCAAGCCATTTGATAACTAGCATTGGTTAGCTGCACCTTGTCGGCCAAGAAACCAAACTCCTTGCATCCTTTTCAGTTAATATTTTCTGTGCACATGATACCATTTGCAATAAGTGTGTAAGCCACAAATGAAGCACGAGTAAGGCAGACTACAAAAACAGGCATGGAAATGACTCCACGAGACTTTTTTCAGTGCTAGCTGCAATACATGTTCCTGTGAGGCCTACTCCTGTGTAAGCAGGATAAACCTTCATCAAAGAACGTCAAGAACAGTTCCCGTGTTATGCAAGTCTACAATTTCTGATAGTAAGTCATATTGTCATCTTCCTTCCAAGGTCTCATCTTGCAAGTTGTAAATAAACCTTTCAAAGCAACAAACTTGATTAGAGTCTCTATGGCCATAGATTAGACCTGCATGGCCAAAAAAGAAAGAGAAGTCTACAAAACTTAATATGTTCAGTGGTTGCATTAATATCAGAGAACAAACTTGAAACATAGCATAAACGACTGGGCTCAATAAAGCAGGACTATGGGGAATGCATAGGATACATTATGGAGTAGCGCAAAAACATCGGGACACAGGCTTGAAAGATGATTCCTGAATCTATTGTCTTTCTAGCCTGTGTCCCTTTGTTCTTGCGTCACCCCACAACGCATTCATGCCAACTAGCTCGGCTTTCCTTATTATTCTTCCTCATAACCTCTCTCGTGGTCAAATTATGAGTAAGGGCCATAGCCATGTTTCTCTGAGGACCAAATCGGCAGTGTGAATGCACTGGTGAAATGCAGCAACGTGCAGTTTTCCATGACAAAAAGAGATTTTTTTTTTCACGCAATTATATACAAAAATGCAGCGCAGACTCATCCCACTGAGGCACGATATGCAGGCTCCCGTTTAGAACACTCTGGGTCCTCGCGCCCGAGCTTGAGAGCACGCCTGGCAGTCTTGACATGGAGCGCATCAGGAATGTCGATGAGCAAGAACCAACGATCAACAACGCACACACACCAACTGCGGCAGTGTTTGTGCGGCATGTAGCTTCTGTGCAGTTTTGCGAGGACGACCAGCGGGAGAGGAAGTGATTCACACACACGTCTCCCTCACTTCGGTTGGATCTTGCGATTGCAGTATGTCTCAGGTTATGCCGTAGCCCGGAGTGACGTGAATTCCCAGTGCTTCCAGGTGCTTTGCTGTGGGGATGAGGGAAATTAAAGCTTTGTCAGGAAACGGGTGCCAATTGTGCACAAAGCTCTGATCTTTAAGAACACAGATTACTCAATCTCGTGCAGACATGTCTCGGGAAATATTTAATACTTGAACCTGGATTCGGAAATTTATGCCTGTTGCACCTTGTGCACTGTTTTTGAAACTGAAGTTTCTTTTATTGCAGCATATGCATTCACTCTCCTCCGACTGCTACTTCAAAATTTGTGCCCGTTTCCACTTTTAGAACCATACACTTTCTATGTCTTTCTCAAAGTTCGGCACACTCTCTCCCCGTCAACTCTAGCACCTCTGTAGTCTTGCCCTCCAACCACAACATTGGAGATATCCACGGATAGCTTCATGTTAGCTCAGTAGTCATAACTTTGCTTTCTTAGTGTGATAAAATCAGTAATGACACCAAAGAAAAAGTGCAGTAAGGGTGCATTAATGACGAAGATTTGTTTTCCATTTGCTTCCACTGAGAGTGGCATGGTGTGCTGTCATCTTATGATTCTGTCAAGAAAGTGAAACCATCAGCAGCCTCAGCCTCTCGTGTAGTCAAGTTCGAGGGCACCATTTTCCAGATTGTGTTGCACAAACTTGTGGATCCGAGTGGTTACATTTGAGACCCCGTAATTCACGGAAAAGTGTAATACTACCTACTATTCCTCTATTCCTACTACAGGCAATGTGCGATCATTTTTGGCCACATCTGGCCTACTGCAGGTCACTTCATGTGACATTGGTTGATAAGTACACACAAACAGCTGCTGCTTTACGCTATGAGCACATAAGAGTTTCGGGCTTGAGTAATCTTTTACGTACTTGACATCAAACATCAAGACTGTAGGGGAATAGCAAACTAGTTTACCAACTTTGTCCAAGTTTCAATAACTCAATTTCATATAATGGTACATTCTGTCACCAAAGTCATTTTTAGCATGAGAATCACAAGAAATGGGTAAATTACGGTCTCTAAAAATCTAGATTGACTCCAAGAAAAAAAATCGTATTTTGTTAGCCAAATAAGTGCTTCTTGAAGGATGACATAACACCAACAAGCCCATGTTTGGATCGCTAAAGAATGTTCTAAAAGTGAAACTGTGGGCTACATTTTCTCATCATGGGATGAACCTCCTTGTAAAATGTTATCATAATAACATAAATAAACTTTTGAAAAAATGCTTGATTGGTTTCAAGTGCTATGATATCCCTTTAAAGTTTCTTGAAGCGACTTCTGGGAGGCAGGCACCTGATATTTCAGCAAATATACACTCAAACCTCGATATAACGAACACGGATATAACGAATTATCGGTTATAACGAAGTAAATGAAGAATAATCTTGTCATAGATACATGTTACAAATAAACGTTTATAACGAATTTTCGGATATAACGAAGTTATTTTCGTGGCATATGTGACTTTGTTATAATGAGGTTTGAGTGTAATACCAAATATGAAGTTGTTACAAGTGTGAATGAGCACTTGCTCCGAATTTGCCTGCTTGCCAAGTAGGTTATGACATTGTGAAGATTCATTCTTTCCCCAAGCTTGTGCAGTGCCACTAACCTCTTGTGTGCTGATCCCTGTCGCACTCTGCCTCTGACATTTCTTGGTGGTCACCGTAGCTTCCATTTGTTGTCAGGCGAAACGTGTACGCCGCACCCTCACTGTCGCTGTCATCTGCAGCAGAATGACTGAAAGAGAACGATAGGCAGGATCGAAATCAGCCTTTACTGGCTGTTTAGTCTGGCAGGTGATGATGAACTCCTTGAATAATAGACCTACACCAAGGAAACAATGTTCTCTGTGCCTCATTACTTATTCTATTTGCATGTAAAGGAAGCTATCGAACATTGTGCTATCTTTGCCATAAATAATTTACGATAGAAGAGTCTCGTGCTGGGCCTGTTGGTACATAGCTTGGACAATCGAAGAACCCAGCCTTTAAAGAGCCGTATACTAGAAAAGATACCCAGAGTGTGTGTGTGCATTTGTTGTCAAAACTTCTCTTCTTGTGTATGTGTCCTTAAAGGCTAGGTGCTTCGATTTTTGTAAAGTAATTTGTGATCATCAAGACCACAAGTACTACTGTGCTTCTGAACGGAAAATAAGGCCAAAGAGCATGGATCTAAGCACACTAATTCAGTCCATGCTCCGGAGGCTGCAACTTGGTGCTAAAACTAAGCTGCAAGCACTGCTGCTTCTCCTTGCCAGTCTTCCTCATGTCTACCCCCACACTGAAGCAATGCGAGTCTTGTGCTCTGTGCCCTCATTAAGAGCCATGCCTGGGTACTGCTTTCATGTGCAACGCTTAGGCACTACAAACATACAAATCAAGTCATGATGCAATGAAATACAATGATAGGCATTAACACTCCCAAGTATTTTACTGCACACAATGCTCTATTGAGAAAGAAAGTGGCATCAGTGCCAAGTGCTTTCCTAGTTTGTTCCTTGTAGTACTGCTATTTACAGCATTAAAAAAATATTTTGCAGTGTGTGAGCCTTGTGTTAGGTAAGCTGATGGCTACTCACTCAAGCGTTTATGTGCATTCAGACTGCGACACTAGAAAATGCGACCACTAGCAGCCAACTATGACCACATTTAGACAGTTGCCCTCATCCTTTGATAAGCTGAGCTTGCTTCATCACGCTTTCCCAAACCTGGTCTCCTTCTGCGACACCAATAACAGTTTGAGATTTAGATTAACTAGCAGGTCTTGACAACAACCTCAAATCAAATGATATGTCATACGTTAAAAATCCTCAAGTGCACTTCTTCCAGCCGAGGCCCGAGTTCAAGCACGTCGTGTGCTTGAATGTACCATGAACCTAAGGAACATGCCTCAGTGCAGCAGAAACCATTGAATACCAGTGAATACGTCAAATTTTCCACTATCAACACCTGGTATCTGGCAGATCCCGTGTTGATGTTGATTCTATACACTGCAAGACAGTGACTAGTGCCACCTAGATGCAGCTAGCCGAACTTAACAAACATGTAAATATGTGCGTATTTGCGTATTACTTAGTGAAATTTTTCCAGTTTTTCGCACTCCAGAGGCACAGGCATAACTAAAGTAAATGTGGCAGTTTTGAGCCATGATATAAAGCTAAGAGCTGTGTGTTAACCAATCAGTTTTTTGTATAATTTTTCTGCAGACAGTGATGAGCCGGAATGCCTAATGCTCAAGTGTAGCACAGTCACACATGCCAGAACTGCCAAGAATGAAAGCATGAGAGTGAAAATGAACGATCAGCCGGAACAGTCACATGGTTTTACCAGGTACCGAAGCCTGCTTGGCAGTAACTTTATGGCACTCTTGGCTCTGGCCTGATAGGAAAATAGCAGAGGTGTTGGCTACAACCAATATGTTTCACATAATGCTTATACTCCTTGCAAATCCACCTCAGGCTTTTTCTTAGGGGGTGCTACACAAGTAATGCTGCACACTGCTTACACCAAAAATGCAGATGCCACATTTGTTGTTGTTCTTTTTAACTGCCAAAGGCTGCCACTGTGCTGCTCTCGTGTGATAAAATTAAACCTTTTCCTTTTATTTCTAAACCATTTATTCTAAACCATTTTTATGTCTAAACCATTTTATTTCTAAAGCAAATGACAGAATGCACACTAGTGTATTATCGCAATTGATATCACTACTTTCCATTTACACCATAAATTAAATAAAGTGGCACATATCCCGTAGCCATAATGACTGCTTTCAGAAACATAAATGCCCTGCACAACTTAGCATGACCAATTCATTAGTTGTAAGAGCAACCAAATGTTGACGAACAGCACACAGCAGCATTTACGCCTTGTAATATTATGCAGCTCTGATCAAAGCAAGACTAACCTTCTCAAATAAAACTGCATTAGGCTACTATATGAGCATACATCAAGAGAAATGCTTATGTACAGCCATAGGGATAAAGAAAAACTTTCATACAGAAAGCAAGCAAACTGCTGTGAACATGTTACAGAACCTCTTCACTGCCGATGATGGACTATGCCTTTCATGAAATTACCTAACATACTCATTCCTGGAATTAGCATTATTATTGTGACAGAAACTATATGGACACTCTTGACTGTTTGTTGTCATCGGCGTCGCCATCATGTTCCTTATATGTATATGTATGTGTATATACAGCAGAACCCCGGTGTTACATTCCTCACTGCTGCGTTTTCCTGGCTGTTACGTCGTTTACCGCCGGTCCCGGCATAGCTCCCATAGGATACAATGTACAGCAGACTCTCACTAAACGGAAATCTCTTAAACAGAACTTCTGCTTAAATGGAACAGCTGCCCCTAATATTATTGGTTTCATATTTGCATTCTGCACCACTGTTCATTTCTCAGTAAACGGAACTCCTGTTAAATGGAACACATTTTCCTGGTCCCTTCAGGTTCCGTTTAACGAGAGTCTACTGTATTGGGAACCCCGCTGTTACGTCGTAACTGTCGGACCGTTCCCGTATGATACGTCGGGAAGTGCGCTTGGAGCCGACCGTGTGACTACCGAATAGAGCGGTCATTGGTGCATTTTCACGCAGCTTGGCCTGGTTTGACCGTAACATTAGCCGCATGAGAGGTGCAAGCAACAGGATCTTTCAATTGATGCAAACAAATGCATCGCCTTCGAGATTCGTATTGCAAAGATGGCATCTATGACGTAATTGCTTGCGAAAGCAAGGCCTTCGAGATTGGCATTCACTTCTGCCATTGCGCTGGCGTAGACTCATCATCGTTATTTGTCGGAGGACGGGAGGAGTTCGAGCTGGTTGGAGCTCGCATGGTCGTGCGCGCGGTTCGCGGTCGGACTCGCCGCGCTGGTCGTGATTGCGTGTGCTTAGTTCTTTCATGCCTACAACTGTTGGTGTTAAAAAAATCACATATGTTGATTACATTTCTGTGGATGAGGCTGTCCCCAGCTCCGCGTTTCTATCCGTCGACTAGATCGTGGTTGAGCGCACCAATTTTCATGCTGCTCGTAAGCATTGAAATAAAATTCTGTACCACTAAATATTTTGTCGTTTTTCCTGTTTCTCGGCTCTTGCGCTTCCCGTCTCTTACGTTTATTTCCTACAGTCCCTTCAAAAACGTATCAGCGAGGTTCTACTTATATAAAAGCCACAAAGAAAAGTAATTCCGAAAAATACTTTCCGAAGCACGGATTCAAACGGGCAACCCCTTGCTCAGCAGCGCATTGTGTTAGACGGCTCGGCCACAAGCCTAACAGCGAGCTACGTATCTATATACACTATTTACCGCTGGCGGTACGCCGATCTCTGTGGCATATCAGCATGTTCGCTGCATTATCAGCGAGATTACGCTAAGGGCGCGCTTTAGAGGTTGTCGCCCCGCTTGTTGCGATGCATGCGCTCCGCTACCATTCGTACTTTGCCCTAAAGGGTGTAGTCGCCCACGTGCGCATGCTTATCTCTTGATGGGGGCAGTTTGTTTGTCTTGTGCTTTCACTGCAAAGATTGTGTTGATGTTACAGAGCGCACGAATCTTACTTCTCTTGCTGCAGCGGCTGCGTTTGCGAAAGGAGCACGCTGCTCAAACACAAGGAAGTAACAACTGTGACAGTTGTTGGTTCGTGCTCGTCCTGTGTGTACTTGTGTGTTAGTTTCGTGCTTCCTTCTTTGTGTCTGAGCAGCGCGCCTTAAGTGTCGAGTTGTGAATGTTGTTCGAGCTCGTCTGTGTGTGTTCTTGTGCGTCCTTCGTGCTTCAGCAGCGCGCTGCACATTTCGGGCTGCTTGTCGTTCTTCGTGAGACATTCCAATTTGTTGTAATCACATTCATTGCTTCGCCCTTGTGGTGAAGCTTTCTCCACACTATCACAACATGGCTGTTCAGCATTCAATTTGTCATCCCTGCCCATTCCATTACTTTTATTCTGCTCTTACTTGTCAGAGGCTAGGCTAGATGACTTGAAACCCAATCTATGGTTTCTGCTTTCTCTGGACAGTCGCTGTTCTTCCATGGCTAGCTGTGCAGCAGAGTCGGAATTTGTTCTAGTTGCCAAACCTGGAAGAGTGAAAGGAGAAAAAAGTTATTGTAGTGTGCAACCTCTGTCGCAGCCATGGTTTTCTTTTTCCCCGCGTATTTTTGTCAAAATACTTTTTTGTCGATACTGATGCGAACATTAGAGTGAAAACTGGCCAACAATTTTGCTGGCAGCACGCCCCTGTAATCTATATTACTTTCCATTATTTTGCCCTCCCATGGGCAGTGCATTCGGGCTGACCCAGATAGCATTCGGCTAACAATGATGATATCATCCATGCATGGTGACAGTGAACACTCAGCAGCTTTTTGCTGCAAAGGGCATGTTAAAGCTGGGGGGGGGGGGGTGGCAGCTTATTAATCATTATGCCCCACAAGAGGATCTGCACGCAACAAGAATGTCTACCTCAGTGGTACAGTGGTTACGGTGTTCAGCTGCTGAGCCGGAAGTTGTAAGTTTGGTCCTGGCTGCGGCGGTTGCATTTCGATGGAGGCGAAATGCTAGAGGCTCATGTACTGTGCGACGTCAGTGCACATTAAAGAACACTAGATGGTCGAAATTTCAGGAGCTCTCCACTACGGCGTACCTCATAATCATATTGTGGTTTTGGCACGTTAAACCCCAGAAATTATTGTTATTATGCAACAAGGTCTTCAGTTGACAAGAAAGACTTAAAGTGACTCTTTGAGGGCCTGGTAGGTGCATGATGACAATATTATTGAGCACGAGAAAAGACACGACACAGAACAGGAGTTGTCATATATATACAGTAGAGCCTCGGTGATACGATCACGGATCGTACGAATTTCAGGGTGATATGAATTTTTCTGTAGTCCTGGCCAAGGCCCATTAGCCTGCAATGTAATAGAGTGCAGTTGTTGCGAACTGTTTTTCACTCCACGACGTTTGATACGAACGTACGCTCCCACGCAGGTTCTAACAGGTCGCGGGAGCCCAAGCACGGGCATTCACACCGCGCTGCCTGCCAGTTTGTCAGAGTTGGCCATCAGCGGTGCGTGGTACTATCCTCCGAGATTGTGCATGCAAATCTTAGAGGCCCGTTTAGATTACAGATGGCGTTTGCGTCGCCATTTCTTTCCATTGCCGACTTGTCAACGCGTGCTGCTGCGCTCGAGGCAGCAACGTTGTACGGTGTTTACACATGCCTGCCACATCGATGCAAGCCATGTCCTTGCAATCAGACAGTTTATGTAGGTGGATGAGGACCGAAAGAAGAAGTGGACGGTCTTGGTGAAAGAGATAGGCCTCGCAACGTCAACATGCACGATTGCTGGGGACGCGCACACCTGCCAACTCTCCGATTTGGACGGGAGAGTCTAATTTTGAGCAAACCTTCCAAAAAACAGCCCCCCCACCAACGTGATATAAAAAGAACAACAAAGGACAGCGGTTCTGAAATTTTCTGGCCTTCATCTATTGTGTGCAAAGCGCTCCTTAGGTCACTTTCGCCACAGTACTCTGGCGTCATGCAGAAGAGCGTAATAAAATTAGGAAGGGGCTACCAGCTGTTGCGGGTCGTAACACATCTGGTTCCGCGCACGTGTTCTATATTTACGACTACAAGTATGACAGCCGATGTCTAGAAACTTTACTAGCAATCATTCCGAGTTTTCATAATGTTGCTGTGGCCCTGAGAAACAAGAAATGGAAAACGTAGGCCAGCTTTCTTTTGTTGCATACTGATTTCCCACATTTTCTGGTGATACGAATTTCGGATGATACGAATATAAATCGTTACCCCGCGAGATTCGTATCACCTGGGTTTTACTGTAACCTTCTTTTGTGCTCTGTCTTTCTGTGTGCTCAATAATATTATCATTAACAAACTAGAGTTAGATAACTTTGAACCAGACAGCTTTTAGCATTGCAGGTGACAAAAGCTACATTATTGCACAAAAAGTTTACGAGCTCTGGAACTATGGCTTTTCACAGCTAACGGAACAAAACCCCCAGGAACTAAAGGTGCCAAGTCACACAGAAGTGCTTGCACTGGGCTTTGTACTCTTCTTACCAGCTGGACTGCAGAGCACTTACCAGTTTTTCGAGGAGTCTGATAAATGTTGGACACGGGAGCAGGCGTGCCATCTCTCATATGTGAATAGTGTTCTTCTTCAGTCTGGTAAAGAAAGTAAAAGCGCAAGACCTTCAATTACAACAGTACCGCAAACTCAGTTCTAAAACATACCACTGATTGGCACAATACCACCGCACTCTGACCCACAGGCTGTGCTGTCCAGAACATGAGCCAGCCCAGTATGGTACTACTAAGTTTACAGTGTGTGACATATTGCAGTACAACATTCCATGCCCTCAAAGGTTTAAGCTATTGGCTACTAAGACAACAGAAAACGAAAATACAAACACCAAAGCTGTTTAAATGTTGATCTGCAAGAAGCCCAAATTTAAATGCTGCCTATAACTTTTTGGCAAGTTCTTGTGCATATCTTACATGACAAATCAGATAGGATACCTTTTAAATTAATACATTTTCTACTCCTGCGCGAAGATATTTCGCCAACAACTTTCCACATTTCTGGTAGGCCTCGCAAGCATGAAATAAGGCAGCAGCATGTTTAGCTGCACCAGCTGCCTGTGAAAGTCATTTTGTTAGTGAGCAATGGGTGTGAAAAACAATATGCGCATTGTAGAAGCAGCGGGCTACCCCTTATTATTGCAAATCAGTTCTGCGAAATCCCGCAACTTCGCGGAAGGGTTAAGAAACGGAAATTAATAACCATGTGGGTGATTGTCGATTAACCTATTTATATTGAAGCTGCAAGGAATGTAGTGAAGCCAAATTTTTATTGAACCGAATTAAACGGTGCTTGAAGAGCATAACAAGCTTTTGAAGCTGAACTGAGCCCTGGTTAATGACAGATGTAAATGTGCAATGTTCGGGACGAAAAGTAGTATTTTGGCCGCACTGTGGCAACACGCAGAACATACCCATCTTGGGTAGGGTACCTCGTAGATGTGTTCCCGTCTCGTTCTCTTGAGTGTCTGCGCTGCAGCTGCTTCACCATCTGCACAGCCACCCCCTTGCTTGCCAAGTGCCTGCACCTGACCCATGGCATATGGAGAAGGATAGTAAAGCTGTTCCTTGTTGGGGCTGGCACTCTCCAGGCTGCTACCAGTCTGCTTCAGGATGGACAAGCTCATGGCCTCCAAGTTCTTGTCTTCAGAGCATGAATCTAAGAAAGAGTGTAAAAAAAAGCCATTGTAAAGGGTAAAGAAAGTACAGCGATAGAAACGAATGGGCATTTTATGACCAACAGCTACGCCTGGGCTCATGAACGTGAAACTTTTATTTAATGGTGATAGAAGTGGAGAAAACTTTGTCTATGCAGAGGTATTGATCCAAATACCACCCCAGGCAGTTGAACGACCTACAGAGCTAACCACTATATTAGCAGTTAGCGTAACGAGGCTCAATGAACCAGCAACTAAAAGCGTGGCAACAACTGTTGAAGGGAATAATTTTGTGGAAGTCTGTAGGTTCGAGGAAGATGCATGAAAAAGAAAAGTTAAAGGGGTCATGAACCACTTTTTCAAGTAATGATCTAATGACCTCAGTATCGGAGTGTACTGCCTCCCGAATCGATTGCCGCAAAAATTTCTCGAATCCGTCAAGAATCAGCGGAGTTACGGGGGTTTGGCGCACGCTCCCAGCGCTTTCTCTCTTTTCTCGTGCCGACGAGCGCATTGGAAGCTAGACAGGGAGGGATGGCATGGGGGAAAGAAATTACGTCAGCGCGCGTCATGAAACGCGATCGCTCTCCCGCTGTGATTCACTTGCGCGAGTGCGGCTACCGTGTACTGAGGAGTGCGGCGCCGGCATGTGACGGCACCCCGCGGCAATAAGCGCATCTGATCCGAACGCCGCTCTCGATTTACGTCGGCTATCGGCCAATAAGCATGCTATGTCTCTTGCGACGTAAACGGACAGATCCGCGACGTAAACGGACAGACGCCCCGCCCACCGACGAGAGTGAGAACCGGCCTCTGTTTGAAAAGAGGGTACCTGGGGAAACGGCAACTTCGCGCTCCGCTTGTGGCCATTACGCGGCGCGCACGACTGTAATATTTGGCAGAGCAGCTCATAGCCGTGTCAGCTTTCCGCAGAATGTGTTTTTTCAACAAGCCCAAGGGGTGCTTCATGACCCCTTTAAATAATATACCATACAATCTTGACACCTTGAAGTGGCTTAATTCTAATTGAAGGACAAATTTAAACTGCATAGCTAATCCCGGAAAGGTTTCATGCATTGGAATAGGAGTGGACTCCAGTGAATTTAAATTATAAAAACTGCCCAACTGCTATTCAGAACAAAATTTTTGCACCTCTTGATTGCCTTTAGAAAAAAACATCACCTCACTTTGCCTCTTGCACTATCGTATCTCAGGAACTTTGAGATTATGTGACTGCCTAAACTAGGCACATGGGAGGACAACACACACGCAGCTACTAGCATCTTGGCTTTCTTGGCTTTGGTATCTGCCATGGATTACCTGCAAAATGGGAAGTGCAGCTGCCAATGCATTCATCCGCTATGACCATCAATGCACAGAGAATGTGGAGAAGATAGTGGTTTGAAGTTAGGAGGAATGCCAATTTCTGCAACTCATAACAGAGCACAGCACAGCGAGGGAAGGGTAGTAAAGGCAAACAAGAGCGAAAAGGAGAAGCCACCTTTTTGGATGAGCACCCACCCACTACCGAGCACCAGGTCCCGACACCCCTCTCCCCTTCAGAAAAACCGGTGGGTGCCCCAGTGGCACAGGGAAGTGCGGCTCGGCGCGGCCCGGCGCGGCTCGGGGGGGGGGGGGCGAAGCATCTCACTTCACTCTACAAAACGTTGGTTTATGGCAATACGGCCGCTCCCGGGAGAGAAGCGGTCTTCGGTCAGTTTGTCATATTAGTGGTCCGAGCGCGAAGCAGTGAGATCACAGCGCTCACAGCACGTAGAAGGTATACAAACCGTCCACTGGGGGATGTCGCCAAAATAGCGCGCGTGCCAGCACTCTCGACCGCGCCCTTCTAGTCAAAGTTCACAGTTGCTGCTCGAGTTACGCAGTCCCTCTCCCCAGACATCCCTTCCTACTCCTGCGCCCAGCAAATGACGGGCGGGGCGTTTCCTTCTGCTTGAGGAGCAATCGACGGCAGGCCTCGCACGCGGGTTGATGTTATTCCGTGTGACGGAGATGGCCCGCTTCTTTCATCTCTGCTTTAGCCATGTTCCTTGGCAACGCTCGCGAGCTTTTACTCGCGGGTAGAACATATGATGCGCGGAGCGATGTTATGGATTTGGGCTCTATATACGGAACATGACAATGATAGTGAAAACCTGTTCAGAGTGTCTATACAATTGCTATCGCAAAAAAAAATATACAAAAAACCGTCGAAATGGGCTCGCCTTTTCTCCTGGAAAGCTGCATGGTCTCGGCTGTAAAGAGTGCGTCCATTGGAAGAATCATATAATCCGGCGCCTTTTTCATTGGTTTCGTTCTCGCCTTCAATACCCTTCTTAACACTTTCGTGACCGCACCTATTCCCATCGATAGTATGTTATCGATGACTTCAAGTTCAAATTTTGGCACTCTCTGAGCGGTTCCGGATAGCTAACGCAATACAAAGGGTAAAATAACATGTTTTTTATCAGTTTTGCTTGCGAGTTTCTTTTTTCCGCCGAGGGGAGATTTTTAAAGCTGGTTCGCAGTCGGGTAGGTGAGCGCTCGTTGTTTCAAACATCGCGTCAATGTCGCTCGCGGGTGCTCCACAGAAACGACAAATTTCGACAGATTCCGATTAATCTGAGCGGGAATATCTGGATGATGGTAGCAGCACAGACACGGAGGACGACTTCGATTCGCCAGGCTTCAGTACGGACGGCGAAAGTGCGTCAAACCTCCCCGGAACATCCGCCGGTAAGTTTCGTCTTCTCCTCGGGTCGTTTTATCGCTGCCGTGCGTCGATGTGAACGTATCCGGTGCGTTCTAAAGATAACAGCTCTTATCCGCAAGGCGTTAACTTCATTCGGGCGGGAGAATTTGGCGCCTGCTACAGAAAGAGCGCAGTTCTCTCCGCGAAGACGGCGCGGAAGGGACTATGACCCAACGCTCCGGTGTGCTGCGCGGCGGCGTCTTCGTGTTGTTTTTCACCGCAGAAGTTGTCAGAGAGATATGCAACCACACAGATAAGTATGCGTGGATGTATACTTTCGAAAAGCCAACATACAGTGAGTGGGACATATCCATGGAGGGAGGTTACTGAAGAGAAGATGAGAAAGTTTGTTGCACTCCATGTGTACATGGATTACCATGTACACATGGTAATCCCGCGCTTGCATTGGTGTTGGTGTCGATGACACACATTTCAGGCCTTTGTCCACCATCAGTGATGCCACGGAAAAGGTTCAAGGCTTTTTGAGTGTCTCTGATCTGAAGAAGACGACCGTCGCAACCCACGAGAAACTTCACTACGTGTCTTCTCTATTGCAACACATCAACGATTCTTCTACGCTATTTCTTAACCCCGTCGGAACCTTACAGTGGATGAGAAAATGGTGAAATATGAAGGTCGGTATGGTATTCGGCAGTATATGAGGGAGAAAGAGGTCAAATGAGCGTACAATTATGGATTTTTGCAGATTTGGAACAGGCTACACTGTTCATTTTAACGAATACGCAGGAAAATTGAAAAATACCAGAACTGCAAACTATGCTAGGAAAGTTGAACAGAAAAAAATTGTTTTTTTCCGAAACATGTGCAGCCAGCCTTTGTTTCACTGCGTCGAGAAACTGCATCGTGCGGTGGCACGATAGGCACTAGTGCCTATATTCTTGTATTTATGTAAGTAATCTTTGTACTTACAGAGCTTACGTTTCTACTATTATTCTATGAGGGCATTGCGTTCAAAACGTATATTTCGATTTTTTTTTAATGTTTGCCCTTTGCAGAGTAGCACTGATGTTTTTATGATTCTTTTTTTCTTTTTGATGCATTTTTCGTAGTTTGATAATTTTTATATTATATTAGAAATACATCCATTGTTTGGAATTAACACTGTTGGAAAGACCAATTCCTCTTCTATCATTTGATACCCTACACTTTAGGATCAATTATTTTTTGTGGCAGGCAAAAAATATTTCCTGGACTAGCCAAAAACAAGCCATTTTTCCGCGGTCACGAAAGTGTTAAAGGGGACATCTCCTCACCAATTATTTCTTCATAAAGCACGTGTACAATGTCAGCACTAAGAGTTGAACCTATCATGATTTTGCGCTTGTCGGCTACAGTCTGTTATCTCTCCATGCGCGGTCGCAAACGCACAAAATGGAGCGAAATCGGTTATTCGCGCACGATAGTCGTGCGAGAGAAGCAAGAGTGGGTGGGCGACTGCATAGTAAAGCAGTATGGGAGACAATTCACAACTGTTATTTCTCGTATATGGACCAGTCGAGACTATGTACCCTGATGATGTCGCGCGTTCTGGCATCACGAAGTGCACCAAAAGACAAGAAACGCCAAGAGAATAACGCACTCGTTGTTTGTTTTTTGTTGTATTTTCAGAGGCTGTTAGGGGCCCTTTATAAAAGCATGGCGTGCAAACACGGACACAGGAGAGTAGTCAAGACACCAGAAACACCGCTAACAACTGAAAAATGACACAGCGGCGGAACCGAAGGTAGACACACATATTTATCTGCGCATTCCCACATAAGAGGCCATACCTGTCAATCAAGTGCGAGTAGTGGTCTACGTGAGAGATAGCTGTTTCCTTTCTCGACTTTTCTATTATGTCCGTGTTTCCACGTCATGTCTTCTTAAAGGGCCAGTAAACAACCCCGAGGTCCAAAAATTGTAATGAAGGGAAATATGCGCACTTTTGCTATGTGAACATGCTGCCGCAATAATTTTGCGAATATGTGCTCTAATAAGGAAGTTACAGGGGTTAGAACATCCGCTTCAGCTGGTTTCAAATTTTCGCGCGGCCTCCCCACACTTCTCCACCCCAAGGAGGGGAAGGCTTAGCCCGTCGTCGTGACTCCGCCCATTTCGGCAACGTGACACGACGTCAGCAATTGACGTCATCGGCGAGCGGGATCAGTCGCAATGTACTTCCGCTTGCTGCAGCTCCTGGTTGTTTATTGTTTACATTGTCGCACGTGCTCCGTAACTTGACGGGCAGTTTTCGGCTTTTCGGTATTTTTGAACCTTTGTGACAGTTCACAATGCAGCAGGAATGCGTGCTTGCTTTCCAAGATGACAAAGGGGCGCGAGAGAAAAGCGTTGAGAACCCCGCTTGCCGCAAGGGCGACCCGTCTGAGCTACCGGAGATTCCCCCTTTCTCCGCTCAATTTGCAGTCGACAACTGAACAACGCTTCCTCCACACGTTGCTCATGTCGAAGGCAAACTGCGTGCAGGTGCCATGCAGTGCGGGGAACATACGCATGACAACTGCGCTACCGCATGGCCGAAACCGCATCACCGCAGGGCCAAGAAACAAGGTGCAGTTTCATAGCGGTGGGTGGGAACAGGAACCGACGTTAACTTGACTACTGTTTGTTGAGACCTGGCTTAGACCAATCGACGAGCTCAGTGCTACGTAAACTCGCCGATCGCCGAGTTTGTGCCACTGCGCGTACGAGGAGGATTGGTCAGGCATAGGAAAGAAGCACGGGAATTGTTTTTCGAAATGAAGGGTCTGCGCAGCGCGCAGCGCTGTAAGATTCGGAAAACGTGATCGCCGCGGTCTACTGTACGAATTAGCGAACTTGTTTGGGGGGTGTAAAAAAAAAGTCACAGCCTCTCTATATAGAACTAGCTCAGCTATATTCTAAGTTTGCCATTCTCTGTAGTTCTGTATTTATTTATCGATTTACTCGAGTAAGAATGAAAGGAAAAAGCGTACTAACGCACCGCGACATATATATTACTTATCTATTTTATTCATTTATGCACAATGTGCTAGGTCCGAGACAACATGAATATGCTATCCAGAGAGTTGGGTCGTCGCCCTTTAAGGCTGGAGGATGCGGCAGCGTTAAGGTCAAGTAGTACTCGTGATATTTCTGGAGAAGAAAAAGATACTGCAACTTCTGGGGAGCTATTCCCGATGCGTTCATCCAAAAGAGATGTCCATAGTCCATTTCGGCAGAGGGCATTCAGTGATTCGAAAAAACGGTGAACCGTGATGTCACCTTGCTCTTGACCACGTCGCCGCACAGAACCTGCCAGCTTATTCCTAGCGTAAGAAGAGAGTGGATGAAATGCACAGAAACAGGAACTTTTGAAGTTTGAATTTGCATATGAATGTGTCCCAGATGTTTGAGAACGATGCAGGGAATGTGTACCGGCCTTACAGCTGCGTTAGACTAGCGGCCGCATTAACCCTAAATTGATGGCTAACCCAATCAAAAGATATGTGTGCCGAGAATCGGATCTCTGAGGGCTGCGTTCGTTGCACTGAAGCGCATTCCGTCCCAATCATTTGTGTCGAGAGTGTTTGAAAGCTCCGTGATATCATGATGGCGCTGCAGAACAAGAACCGGGAACGGGGGGCGTGCTTCTCGCCGAGCTCCCGCTATTCAGCGGCTGCTGAAATGGACAGTTCATTACATGGACACATCGAGAAGAGCTCCTCCAGCGAAGTGCTGTATTTTATTTTCAGATTCCCCATTTGAAATAAAGAAGAGACTAACGGCGGCGCAGCGCAATTATTGCACGGCGGCGGCGGCGGCGGTGTGATCTCTCTTGGGACTTTGGCGGTGGCGCGAGCGGCATGACCAAAAACAGGCGGCGGCGGTGGCACGGCGGCGCACACCTCTAGTCTGATATTGAAGTGATCATTTGAATTTCTAAATTACAGTTTTACAGTGCCAATAATTAATAAACATTGATTGGATTACTACTAAGCTGGTGTTGATCTTCTTTGGACAGTCTGAAAGGCTGGAATGAGAGCTCTCCTTTACAAAACTTTTGTTACAGGCAAGGTTATGCCCTTGTCCTATCAGTACTTCTGATAATGATTGAGCCTTGTCGCATCCGTACTTTTGATAACGATTGAGCCTCGATCGGGCTCAAATTTTCTATCATGATGGAAAATGCTCGCGTTAAAGGGCGCCTAAACCACCTCCACCATTTTGTCAAACATTTCAAGCAAATATGCACATCATGTTCAGAATGCCATCCCAATCAACAATGCCACACATGGCTGCGCTACAAGCCACGAGCGCGCCACAAATTCCAAGAAACAATCCCTTCTCCTCTCCGGGCCTTTCCAGCTTCCCAGGTGATGTGTGCGATGTCAACAAGTTGCATCTGTGATGTTACAGACAATTGATGATGCGAGTGGTCGAACAAGCACCTACGACTTCTGGTTAGTCTGCAAGCAGCTGCCCGCGCTCGAACGGAGATGCTCTGGCACGGCGCGTAACCGTACGGGTCCATCATCCTGGTGATTCTTTGAAGGCGTGCACGCAATACAGGGTCCATACCAACATGATTCGTAGGAGCACGGGCAGGCACAGCAACAACAGCGGTTAGCCGAGAAGCACAGAGTTGATGGACTCACGTTAACTGGAAGTGAACGCTGTTTCGAAAAGCCCATCAGTGACGACGTATGCCACGTGATATTGGGAGGGGCACTCGGCGAGGAGGGCAATGTGGCTTTGGGAGAGGAGACCAGCCGACGAACGGAGGGTAGCGAAGAAAAAAGTGAAAGGAGCAATCACTGCATTTCGAGCATCAAACGCGCGTAACTCCACTATTATGGCGCCGTTCCGAAAAATTCTCACGACTACATGTTCGTTGTAGACTCGTGCACCCCACAACTAAATTTTAACCCCTGAGTAGTTTCGGGGCTTTAACAGATCAAGGTCATCCTGGTTGGGCTCTAATGCTTTATTAAAGTGTCAAGTCCGAAGCAAATAATGAATGCATTTACAGTAGACTCTTGATAATTCAAACTCTGATAATTCAAACTTTTGGTTAATTCAAACCAATCTTAAATTTTTGGTTGGCCCACTATGTTTTCAATGTATTTTAAAGCTGCTTAATTCAAACTGCCAAATTCGGTTACTAATTCAAGCTTTTTGCTTGTCCATGCCAGAAAATATCTGCTGCCTTTGTTGCTTCTAGCTGAACATTTGTGTTTTTGTGTTACTAACAGGCGCAAATAAAGCTGATTGCCTGCCTACGAAATGGCCAAACTACCCAAACCTTGCACACCAATAATCACGTACTGCCCGAGGAAGAAAAAACAAAACGGCAAGAAATGGCACGGTCTAGCCTTGATCTATCGCATGCCAAACTTTTCTTAAAGTCACTTTCTCCACAGTACGCCGTGCGAGAAAGTGTCCTAAGAATTAGAAGGGGCTAGCAACTGTCGTGGGACGCAACACATTTCGTCCCTTAATTACGCACCCATGCGCACCTTGTACAATAACGAGTACCAGTATTATTGCTGATATCTAAAAATTTTACTGGCAATCATGCAGAGCTGTCTGTGATGTTGCTGCGGCACTGAGAAACAATAAACATCGCAGCGTTAGTTGGTGTGTTGCCTTCAGTCATATTTATGAGAACTTCTGATAATTCAAATAAAATCCTGAGGTCCTTTCAAGTTTGAATTATTGAGAGTCTACTGTATGAATAATAAAGGTAGTTTTACAGATCTTTTATCAGAAAAATAAATTTTCCATTCGGTACTTTAGTAAAAAGAGGTGGCATGTCTGGCAATTTTGATAATCTGCAACTCAGAACTACATGCATGGTGTTGATGCAAGACAAATTTTCCTGACGTGAGAGTCAATCACTCATGGATGAAATCAAAGGTGTTAACAATTTTGAGAAACAAAAGAAGTGATCACTATATCACCTCTAAAAACACCTGCTCAAAGCAAGTTGCTTGTAACAAGTAGTTTACGGTAGGTGATGGAATGGTAGTATAGTATCTGCGTACTGCATAGACATGCGTGCATGGATGTTCATGCATACCAGTTAGCGTTCCCGTCTGTTTTGATAATTTACTATTTATACTGAGCTACAAACTATGTAATGCTAGGTCATAATGCTCAATGTTCAGTCACACTGCATGGATCACATCCGACTGAATTGGGATCAAGGCTCCATTGCGATCAAAAGTGCTCCTGTGACCGGAGCTTTACTATACAATACGCGTTTGGGAGCCTCCAGTTATTACATCCACACAACCTGCAGCTCTGATGTTCAGTACACTAAAGTGTTCTGTCCCCGTCTCACAGGTGAATTGCACAGAGATTATTGCACCAGAACTGAAAAAAAAAAACGCTTACATTAACATGAGTGAGAAGCTAAAATACTATAGTCGGATACAATTTTAGAAGTCCGCAGCAATTCCTTCTCAAAGGCGGATGCCACAAGCCTTCACCAATGGGTGCACACTTCAGACTGACATCGTGAGCCAGTCTGCCAGTGACACCACCTTCGGAGAACATTGCTGAGCAGGGCTATTTTTTTAGTCGCGGAGGCAATCAGCTGCCACGCTTCGGTCATCTGGGTGGGGACTCTCCGGACTCCTTAAGATAAGTGGACGCAATTTCTCACTCGGCATTTCAAGCACACATATTCAAGGGCGTCAAGCAAACTGCGAAAGGCTAGGCAATGATTTCAAACAGACTGTGGTGAAAGGACACGGCATTAAGCACAAAAAAATAAGTAATTGACGACCAAACTGATACGCAAGAAGCCTTCATGAGCTTGAATCACTTGTCACGAAGAAGAGACGTGCATGCATGATGATCAAGTGCCAAAACACTCCAGTGCAAGCACATACAATGTTAAGATGATAAATAATGGTTCATTTGCATGTACGTTTAACCATATTCTAAAGCTCTGTGTCGTCAATCCGGCCTCTATCCATAGGTGGACCGAAAACAATGGCCCTTTCCGAACTGTCGCCCATGCCTACAGCTGTATGGCCACTTTGCTGGCATATAACACAAGTCATGCTGGCATGATCACATGAGCAAACATGGCTGTGCCTGTGCACCACTGCTGAAAAATGTTTATAGAGGCTCTGGCAGATACATCTACTGACATGATATGTATATTTGCGCCAGTACTATGTGTGATAGACTTAAATGCTCTAAACCTAATCCATGGCTGATCCCTGCAATGGCCATTTGTTTGAAGCTGAATACTGTGACAGTTTTCAATGAGTGCATTCAGAAGGGGCTGTGCAGTTACCGATGAAGTGGTTTGGCGCTGCCTGCCTTCGTCTCCGTGGTATGATGAATGCTAGCACTGCCACTATGAGTACAATGACAGCCAGGACACACAGGAGTGGCACCATGATGCTGACACTCTTGTAAAATGCGGGCTTCCGTCCCTCCAGGCTGTTCAAGGGAGGAATGCTAGCTGCAGAAAATAAAAGCAATGTGATTATGCCAGGCCTGAAATCAAAAGGAAAACACATGAAAGTGTGATGAGGCCTTCAATTCCTTCAGCATATCTCCTTCCAAAGCTTACTAAGCAGATACAGCAGACTCTCGTTAAAAAGAATCCGAAGGGACCAGGAGAATATGTTTAACAAGAGTTCCATTACTGAGAGATAAAGAGGTGTGCAGAATTCAAATACAAACACAATCATGTTAGAGGCAGTTACGTTTAAAAGATTTTCATTTATTGAGAGTCTACTACTATATTTGTTTACTTGTCTTGTCCAAGCGTCTTGTTTTTCTTGTGAAGTGAACCACATGCTATAGTGCCTAAAATAGTATACTGGCTAGTGTGCCGTCCGCAGCCTTCCAAGCGGCACCAGATGGGATGAATGCCGGTGGCTGCCGCTTGGAGCTCTGCAGCGCGGGTGGGTGCTGCAGCGCCACCCGCTTCTCATAGTCCGCCATGTTTCCACAGCATCGGCGAGGGGGCCGCTGCACGTTTTTTTTTTATTAAGCCGCAGCGGTTGCTCAGTTCTCATGTTGAAAAGTGATCATAGGTTTAAGGGCTTGTTTTTATTATGATACGCTTATTTAGCATTTGTCGCTTCAGTATAGAGCTTATACTAGCTCAGCTAGTCTTCGAACGTCAAACTCGCTGCTTCAAGGCAGGCAAAGGGAAAACGATGCTTGCAGCGGAATTTTTTTCAGTAAAGGAAACTTAGGCTGCCTTATTTTAATGAAATACGATAATGCCGATGTACATGGGTGTTGGCAAAATTTTGTCTTACAAGGTGCAAACCCGTGTTATCGGGTGGGGGAGGGGGAAAGTGCCTTTGTGACTTCAGTATTCTAGTTCGGTAGGGGGCAAGTGCTGCTATGGCTTTAGGGGGGAGGGAGGATTAAGTGGCTGTTTTGCATCCCCTGCTGACTCCCATGCCGATGTTGTATTGGCCTGTAAAGATGGCTGCATGGTGTTCCGTGTCAAACTCATGCAGTGCTTCAATGATTAGCATCAGAAACATTGCTTTTTTTAAAGGTATAAATACTTTATGAAAACGTAACACCCAGACGTAGACATAAGACAACACTAGATGAAGTAATGTACACATGAAGAAACTTAGATAGATCAGCGGTGCAGTTTAAGGAGCAAATTTGCCGTTCCCTTTGTGCCTCTCTCTCTTTGTTGATGCCTCTCAAAAAAACTGTGGGCAGTTTGAACTAAGTTACGCAAAGCTTGGCACAGTGAAACACAGACCCGTCATCGCTCGTACTCCACGTCAACTGACACCTCTAGCATCGAGACGCGCGGCTTCCTCCTCGGGAGTACGCAGCCAGGCTATGCACTATAGAGCGGTGGTTGCGTGCGATGTCTCCGTCGGTGGGCATGGCTTAGCTACTGCACATGCGCGGCTTGGCCAGGTGGTGCGGTGTCTGGTCGCTAGACGTCGCGATGCTTGCGTCCTCTTTCTTTCTGCCTTTGTTTCTCTTTGTTGATGTTCTCTCTGTCTCTTTTTTCTTTCTGCATTTCTTTCTCTCTATTTCTCTCCTTCTCATACTTTCTGTCTTATGCTTTACTCTCTCCCCTCCTCCTTTCCCTCCTCCCCACCCTCACATATCTCCTCGTCCCGCTCACTTCCCTTTCCCATCCCTCTTGCTACACTATACTATACAAGGCTATGCTGTGCTCTGCAAGCGTGCCTGGGTAGCCGAGTGGTTAGGACGCTCGCCTTCGAATCAAGGGTACGGGGGTTCGAATCCTGCCATTTGAAGATTTTTTTTCGGCAAGCATTTTTCTTCTTCTTTACATCGTTCTTTCCGTTTCTCTATTTCTTTCTCTCTCTGTACTCATTCTCAGGTAGCTGCACAGTGGCACACACCCGTTAGATTGATGATTGTACTCTGCGATCGACTCACAAGGAACGATTTGCCGAACAGCTTCGCTGTTAAAAAGCGAAACCTCAAGAGAACACAGAACTTGACAACAGCTGCCAAAGCTTCCTTTTCATGTTGTGGGCATCCTAGTTGAGGAAAGGCCAGTGCCTGCAGCTGGCTTGAAAATTCAGCTAGACTCGCTTCATGTAGCTTGTTTTTGCTAAAAAAAAAAACCGTAAAATAGTCTTCCATGGCCTGTACAGCGGTTGACAAGTTCTTACTAGGGTACACAAGACCTCCATTGTCAAAATCGGTAGTGAAGTATGAGGCAGCGTCTGCACTTGCTTCAGCTTTACTTACACAAACGCAGCCTGTGCACTGTGGACAAGAATTTTTGCTAATGATCTTTCGTGCAACATAACCTGCAACATAGTAGATCAAAGCACTGTTACACTCTTTTTTTTCTGTGTACGACAGATGGTCACTAGGACAAGACCGACTGAATGACGCCCTCTGCATCAGTGATGCTTCCACGGTAAAGAAGGCCGTCTATTCTGTCCACAAGGCTCGTTGTTGTAGAGAGCTCACTTGGGCTGAGCAGCGATTCGATGACTGTCTGGTGGGCAGTTGCCTTCCTCTGGGCAGCTGACAGCCACGAGAAACTGCAAGACTGTTGAGTGGTCATTGCACTCTGATGATTGTCTGATTATTCCAAAAAGGTTCTCTAGCTTATCCTGGCTTAAGCGGGACGTCAAAAGATACTTGAAGCCAAGTGTAGATGTTAAGTAGGACAACAAATCAAGGGTACTAAGCTTGATGCTGATTGCTGTTCAGGCAAAGGCTTTTCGAAGTAGACCATTTTCTCTATGAACTAGGGTGCCGAAGTTGTTCATTTCACTTTCACAATAAGCGTACGCTACTGTTCCTGCTGGCAGAGACTGCACTTTCAGCCAAGTGACAGGAATAGTGAGGTCAGAGAATGGGTGATGACTTTCAGTGGTGCATGGCGGGCGCTGAGCTTCAGTATTTTGCATGCTTGCTGTTTCGGATACACAGGGTGTGGTGCACTTTTCAGGTACAGAAGAATTATCCTGAACGCAAGATCCTTCAAAGGCAGAGCTCGCTTCGAAGGCAATCGACTCAGCGCTTTGCTGAAATGTCTACATGTTGTTGGCACAGATTTCTTGTTTTTCGTTTTGCTGGCAATTTTGGAACAAGGTGCTGAGCATATTCAGGGAATATTGTGTGTACCACATCAGGTTAATGCCAGTCACGGTGATGGTGAGCGTGCGTTCGATGAAATTCTCTTCAAAATGTTTTTCGCAAACCACAGCAGTTGGTGTCAGTTTCCTGTCCGCCCTCTTTGTTCTTCTGGTCCATTCCTGCAAGACGTGCTTCATCAGCTGGGGCCGTGAATAATGATATACGCTGTTTGTTTGAGTACCAGTCTGTGCAGAACTGGTATGAAACAAGTCCTTTCCCTATGTCGCTTTGGCTTCGACATTCCCTTAGATTCACCTCATAGTTCCCATAGTGACAGGCACAGAAACGCGACAACTACACACTCACCCCTTGACGACACGAACAACACACACACAACCCAGTAATAACACTGAAAAGACGAAAACAGAAATCGACGACATCGCTGCGAATCTGCTGTGCGGAGCAGACGACATGCGTAGTCGGCACCCCCCCCCCGCATGGCAGCGCCCCTGGCGGCCACCTGCGGGCATTCGTCCCAACCAGTGCCACCCTCCTCCAATGAAAAGAGCGGGCGCACAGCATACTAGCCAGTATATTCCAGGCACTATAGTTATGCACAAGTGATAAGCTGATCATTAGCATATTAGACTGACTTCAAGTCGCTACCAGGATCGAAGATAGAACCGCTGGACAAACTTATTTCCAAACTAAAGGTTGCCTTTATTTTTCCCATACGACAAAAATAGGGAAAGGACTGTAGATTGAAGGCTTTCTAGATACTGAACTGGCACCAGCCACAGTTTAACAAGTCCCGTCATTTTGGGACCCGTTCGGTTCGTTCCTCAGGAATTTACTGCACCAGTTGAAGAAGCGGCACCACTTTTTTTCCTCTCACCTTTCCGATCGCGTTGCAAAGGCCGTGCATGTACACAATAGAAGGTGCTCCCAATTTACTCAGGATGCTCCCACAATGAGCAATTAGGGAGGTTGGACATGATAGAAGTTGACAAAGTAGCATATTAACCTCACGACTGTTATTAGTAATGCGCACTCATGTGCTGCCACGAATGGACACTGTTCACTGTTCTGATTTCTGCCTCACACCGACCCAACTGTTTATGCATTCTGCATATGTTTACCTCCAGTTCTTGTGAATGTGCTGAAGGTGTAGTCGTGCTCTGTCGTTCCCGCCTCGCTGTGGCTTGCTACCCGTAGTGTGTACCACTTCCCGGGAACCAGGTCGGGCACAACGAGCACCTTTTGCTCAGCCGGGATGGAGTCCGACACAAGCACCCATTCCTCCTCGCCCACATCCTGCACCCGGTACTGCACCGTGAAAGACTGTATGGGGCAGCCCGCTGCACTCCAGCTGCTCAGATGCACCGTCAGCGTAGCGCCATTCACAGTGAGCACGGCATCACGCTTGGGTGCCACTGGCGCTGCACGTGCGATAAATCAAAGAAGAAGAAAGGAGAGACAATTCACTACGAGCAGCCAACACTGCTGACAAAGACAAAAGAAGTGATAAGGCGCATTTCCAGTAACAAGCCTAAATTACCACTTCAGCGAAGACAACATATAATTTTGAAGTGTGATGGATCCCACAGATAACAAGAAAATCGCAGCATAGCGTGCCTGTACAGTTAACGGCTCGTTAATATGGACATCTCTGCCTCCCAGAAAAAAACGTCAATAACGTGAGTTGTCCATAATAACGAATAAAGGTCAAAAGCACAAACATTAAGGAATATTCTTTGCTTGGTGGTGATACCAGGTAGAATACTGTCACGTGATCGGGAGAGTGAATCTGATGCTCGGTGAAGCGTCAGATTTTTATAGCGTTATCAATGCTTGTCGCGCCAGTTCCAGAATGTGCTTGATATGCGCATACGCGTCGTGCAGGCAATCTGTTGAGACAGTTCAGCACCATCCTGGAAAGTTCTTGTGTATAAAGGCGCAGAACTTCTTGCTTTGGAGACCCGTGTCCATAATAACAAGAAAAGAATGCCTTTATTTACTCGTTTCATCCCCAATATAGTCGTCCATAGTACATACTGCGGGTCCGGAATAATGGGGCAGAATCTGGACTATGGAATGCAGGCCCATATTCCAGATTAACAGGGCAGAATTGCATGACGAGAGACCGGTTGCCGAAAATTTGATCCATGTTGTGGGGTGTCCATATTAACAGAGAAATGACTGTATGTATTAACACAAGCACCAGTGTGAAACATTTGGGGTTTAATCACAGTTCCTATAAGTGCAGAACGTCATTTTTCTGTGCTTTATTGCATGCTGGTCAGTTAGAAACTCTGTATGGTGTGAATTTGAATCACTTTAGGGAAGACCACTCCAAGCGATCACTCCTTGCTTAAGATTCCGAACAAGTATGCTTACCGAGGACTTTCAGGACTCTACAACAGAAAGAATGGAACAATTTCACAACTTTGTGAGGCATTGAGCAGCTCAAATTAGCAACTGGTCTTGGTATCGATCCCTCCTGCGAAGCCGTGAGACAGATATCCAAACTTGTGAAAAATAAAGGAAGTACACACTTACGTGCACCCTGAGTCTTTGCTGACATCACTTCACTGGGGTCACTCTTGCCCATTTTGTTGTAAGACGCCACATAAAACTGGTAATTTGTTCCACATAGAAGATCTTGGAAGGTGTGTGTTGTCTGGTGAGCAGGAACCTGATGCTCCTCCCATGTTCCATGTTGAACCTTGACGTATACGTAGTAACCTAAGGTACAAACATCAGAGATCACCGCCAAGTCAACGAAAAAAAAAGACAGAAGAGCTTGCTAAGTGAGCTTTGTGCTCACATTATAGACTGTGAAGACTCACATTATGAATACTGTGACTCACATTATCAATACTGTGGAACTGACTATACTCTGAAAAGCTAGCTGGTTGGATTAAGGGAAGTGAATTTATACTTTTTAGAAGACATAAAACCAAAAAAAAAAACGTTAGTACAATAGATTCCTGTTCAAATGAACACTTTTAAGCTGAATTCTTGGATATCGCAAACAATGTGCGAACATTCGGCTCGTTTTCCACATCCTCAAAGTAAAAAAAAAACATTTATACAAACTGCTTTACGGTTAAGAAGTTCTGTAGTGATCACCAAAACCGGGCTCCTTTGATTTTCACAGTTCTGGCAGCTTACTGGCAGCCAGGCAGCAAACAGCTAGTGCTTGCTCTTATAGAAAACGACGTCATGACCATATGAGCTAGCACCATGAAGAACAATAGAGCTTGAAGACCAAACCCATGCTGGGGTTACAAATGACTACATCGTCTTCCTCTATGATGGTACATCGAATTTCAAGACAGTAGCAAACAAATATAGCAGACTGCATAAAATCGAGCAAGAATGCTTGAAGCCGCTTTACTGGATCATGCACAACCAAATAGTACTCCTTTTGCAATTATCTTCTTACTGCAAACCTACTTCTTTCACTGTTTTCAAGTAACACATTTGGATGATTGGCACGTTAGCATGTCTATTTTCTGAGGGCACTTCTGATAAGATGAACAAATTTTCCCTGACCCTTCTAGTTTGTCATGCCCGTAGTGTACTGTAACTGAGGGTATGGCGTATGCAAACCCTTAAAGCATATATCGGCTAATGAATACTCTACAGTGCAGCTGTGGGAAGCCCTGTGTGAAATCAATTACAAGCTGCAAGTAAAATGACCTCCTTGAGAAGATTCTGCTGTGCATAAATAGCACATGTTGTTACATGATAGCTCCACTATCACAAGGACACACAAAAGCTTCAGTGATTCCAAAAGCTCATGCAATCCATTCATGCAAGATTGTGAATGATCCTTTTGTGGCCAATATTCAGAAGAAAAAAAAGAGGTTCGTTCCACAAACATTTTGTTTCAGGCTTTAGATGCAAACAGACACAACGAGAACACTAGTACCAAAATTCGGAAGTAGGGCTTACTACACTGATATGTGCGACTCATGTGTGGTATGCAAAGTTTTACTACTGAAGTTGGAGGAGTTTCATGAGGTGGATTAATGAAGGCTGAGTGCCCTGAAAGCTCTTTCGTTGGTATTATAATGTCAATCAAAAAACAGCCAGCAATCACGCCTTCATTGAAGCCTCAGTGAGGCTGCATGACCTGGGCCCCCAAGAGAACAGGCAGCTGGATGCCAGCATAGATATTGAGGTAACACTAATCAAAGCCTAGCAATGAGCCTTTAAAGAGCTGCATTCGTGTCACCAAATGTCGGTATTGGTAAAGCCCGACAGAGCATGCAGGAAAATGTGCCAGATGTGACGGAAAAATACAGAAGGTGTTAGACTCGAATATAGTAAAGCATCAAAACTGCTCATCAGTGGTCTGCCTTGAAACAGATAAATCTGGTTAACTTAAGTGTATTTCTTTATGGATGGACTTCAAGAACATATAGCCTAAATCACATACTATATATGTACAGTACTCGGGATTGAAACCCGACATTGCTTTTTTTTTTATTCTACGTATAATGACTGCTATGAGCAAATGCTCATGATAACGGCATCATGTCATTGCAAATCTGGCTGCTAAAGGTGATGGTGACTCTGATGTAAGCATTTGAGCAAAAATTATGCTGACACGACACGAACTGTAGATGCTGGAAATGAAAATATGTGCATTACTTAGCCCTAAGTTTTTGCATTTCAATCCATGAGTACTGTACCTATATGAAAGGCACTAACAACTGCAAAAAGAGAAAGCGTATAAGAAATGTTGATGAGTACAATATTGATGAGTACAATGGTGATGAGCACAACTTAAAGCCTACCCATTATGGTCGGCTCCTCATTTGTGTTTGGATTCCATTGCAATTGGATAGAAGAAGAACTGGTGCTGAAGACACTCAGTGATGGTGGTGGCGGTGGATCTGACGAGCAGAAAAGCACAAACTGAAATTAAGCAACTCTTTGCACATCACGGTAGACAACGTTAAACACTTACCACATAAGAAGTATAACGAAGGTTCAGTGTTTTCAGTTCGAGCCAAAAAAAAACTAAAAAAAACATGCTTCCCATATTTTTCAAGAGCTATGTACACCAAACAACAGAGCCGAGGAAGCACTTTATGTTAACGTGATTAGCCTTACCTTCTTTCTTTCTTCTCTATATTTTTTTTCTCAGCGCACTTACAGTGACGGCAATGCGCAGTGCATGTTGGACTATGAACTGAAGTCACGTACCACAGTCAGTGACATTTCACAACCAGTCTGGCCGTGTGCAAGTGCGCTGCGCCACTGATCAGCCACGGATGCACTAAGTGCTGCTGATGTAGTGGTAGCAGTTTGAAGATAGGAAAGACACTTATTACTGCAACCCATAAGGGAGCATGGCTCAGCAGTGTTGGGAGGAGGGCAAAGGGGAGTGAAAGGGGAGGACAGAACGAAGAGGCCACCTTGTCAAGATATGAGCACCTACAAGACCGAGTGCCAGGCCAATGTACCTCTCTCTCAATTGGAAAAACCTCAGGGTGCCTGGTGATGCTGGGAATCGAACCCAGTGCCTCTTGCATTGGAGGCACACTCTCTAACCACTTGACCACTGCTGCCATATGTAGATACGTGCATGTTACCTTTAACTGTTTCTTTAACATGCCTCCTGTGAAAAGAATGGCACGTGTTGTTCTGTATTGAATTTCAACTGTTCTCACGCCATGCAGGTGTTTCATAATCTGCAGCACGATCGCCACTGAGGAATCTATGAACCAAAAATGGTGGTATACGACAACAAACTGGGTACCTAACATACATGAACCACGACAACTGTGCTAACACAGCAAGGATGGCATGGCAACAACAGCGATAGAACGGCACTGATGAATAGGCATGTTGCGGACCAGGCATTTGCATGGTGGGAATGGGGAAGAGAGAGGATGTGTTTTGTTCTTCTCCTGGGGACTTTCGGCAAAGACACGTTACAATGACAAAAGTGACTGAACATGCGAGAAAGATGTTTCAGGAGCCTTGCTCTTTGCATGACGATCATGTCTGCCACCAACGACGGGTTCAATTTTGGTAGTAAACAGTCATTCATTAAGTTTTACAAGCAAGTTTTAAACAATAGCAATTTCATTACATTTCAGCAATCCTGATGATTCGGTGAGAACAAGAACTTAATATCAATGTAAACTAGACGACCTGCTGCAAGTAAGGATTACTCCGTGCTGTGCTCCAGCGTGTACGGCAGATAAGAATTATGGAATCTGCAATGAAGTCCCTTCTGATCAGCCACAGGGCACTCTTTCTGCAGTATGCTCAGAGAAAAAAAAAGAAAAAGAAAGAAAAGCAGGATATACAGGTAGGGGGTCCCAAAGTGAAATACTGTTGCAGTAGAACCTCAGGCTTAAATGTAATAAAAAAATATTTTAAGCACATCTACACTACAACAGACTTTCTTAGAAAAGGTAAAACTATGAAGATGGCAATGCAATGTCCCTGTTCACTGAAAATAATGATCTTTGCATGCTGCAACTTCCTGTTAGGATGTGCCGTAAGTTTCATGAGTTTGCCATGAGCAAGTCTTCTGTTAAATGCATAAAGAAGAATGAGGCCAGTCCAGCAACAGTGCTTAATAACATTTCTTCACGAGAAATAAATGGAGGATTTAACAAACAAATGAATATAATAGAAATTTCCACTCCTAAAGACGCACTGTACATGTGCTTATTATGGTGTCTGCTACCCAAGTAACACGTATGAGTCGATCCACGCATTACAATAGGCATGTGACTACGGTACTACAATAAGTCCTTTCTTACCATTCTCAAAGGTTTCAAGATGGATTTCCTCGCACGGTGGGCCAGTCCCTTTCTCGTTGAATGCTTGTACCAGCACTGTGTACTTTGTGGAGCGCTGCAGTGACGTGAGCAGAACCTCCTCTTTGACGCTCCCCGTTGTGTCGACAGTCTTGTAGACGTAGGTGTCCGAGGACCCGTGCTTTTTGTAGCCCACGTAGTATCCCTTGAGCAGGCCATTTTGGTAGTCCTTTTTTGGTGGCTGCGACGAAAGCATGTCACAAGTTCATCGTGTGCTTCTCTTGTCATTCCTGCCACCCAGAAATCTGGACACACTTGAGTGTTCTTACACTAGCAAGTAAAGTGGCAATCTCAACGTTTCATTTTAGGTTTAAAAGGCATGTTAGATAAATGAGAGAACTGTAAAAGGCAAAGCTAACAGTACTACATATGTCACACTAATATCTACAGGCGTTTCTCCATATCATCAAAATGTTAGGAACGTCCCTGTATAGAGCATACCAACTTCTTTTTCTTAAAGCACAGTGTTGTAACAATCACCCAAGCCCAGCAACAATGCACATAATAAGCTTAACAAAAGACATTATGAAAACACATTAACAGGTGTGCAAAATGGGTTACCAGAACAAGCTTGAAGAAAATTTACTGTGCAATGTATAATTTTGTTTGTGCACAGATTTCTGCACTAAATAAATAATAATTGTCGGGGTTTTACGTCCCAAAACCAGAATATGATCATGAGAGATGTCGAGCTCCAAAACTTTCAACCACCTGGACTTCTTTAACGTGCACCTAAATCTAAGGACACGGGCCTCTAGCATTTTGCCTCTATCGAAACGCGGCCTCTGTGGCCGGGATTTGATCCCACGACCTTCGGGTCAGTAGTTGAGCACCGCAACCACTAGACCACCATGGCGGGTTTTTCTGCTCTAAAGATTACACCAAGATAGTCAATGAGAAGCGACTATATCGTCGCCAGTCATCTGCCCTTGTACTTCATGCATAGTGAACAAAACATATTTCAATCATTTGAAGGCTTCTTGAAAATTCATGCTTAGCGGGGAAGCGAAAATCTGTTGTCAGACCTAAAGTCACACTTCGGTGAAATACACAATTAAAGGTATGCAAAAAAAGAATGGTGCTTTTCTTATTACCTGCCATGTCACCTTGAGAGAAGTTGAGGAAACTGGTGTGGCCTGGACGTTTAGCGGCGGGCCTTCAGGCGCTGTAAAGAGAAAAGGTGTGGCGTCTTTAGAATAAGCTGGTTATCGTAACATAATATAAAAAAAACATGCACAACGCGAATACTGTGCACATACGCAAGTGAACTTCTCCTCTTTTTAGTTTCATGGTGTCATTACAAAGCAACAAAACGCCTGCAGTTGTAATCGAAGAACAGGAAACCTAAAAAGTCATTGTCATATAAGAATACAGGAGCTGTGTCATTTTCAAAAGCCTTTCATTTTTTAAACAACGAATGAACATCAACATCTCAAAAACATAAGGTCTGAGCAAGAAAGGTAACAGGATCAAAACAAGTGCGGCTGAGAACAACCTTTGAAAAGCTACAGCATGACATTACAATCTCCTTTTTTTCTTTCTTTTCCCTTTTTTTTTCTGTCTTGCATTTCGTAACAATACCTGGACACTGAATGCTGTCACTTGAAAGTAGGATGTAGGAGATACAGGTGTGCAGCTCAAACCATTAGTCAGATTTAGAATTTTCTATGTATTCATCAAGCAGATAACTGTAGCGCCTGCTGAATTTTGTCGATTGCTGTGCTCTTCTCTAAAAATACATGTGAAAGTGTAGTGACAACAGCGCACACAGTGACAGTGCAGAGCTACGGCCCAAAATAATGAGACGAGTTACCACAGCATTTCTCGAGAAAACTGTTACAGTACGCCACACATCTATCGGTAAATTGAGCATGACTTAAGTCTGTAAAAATCTGCTTTTCGAAGTGGTTTAATAGTTCTCAGTCAAAATACTTCAAGACGATGACATTCATGTGGCGAACTTCAACGTTTCGTTACGGCGCTCAATGTGAGCGTAGGGTTGCAAAAATCGTTACCTTTTATTTAGCCAAAGTAATAGTCTCAGAAATCAATTCCGCACGCAATTAAATCTAGCAGAAATACGAATGCACGACGATATCAGCAGCCAATCGCACCACATGTTTACGCACCACAGGAAGTTTGTTTACGTTCCAGACAGGTTGGATTGGATTCTGCTGGATTCCAGTGACCAGCTGAGGTGGTGATGTCGATTGACCTTCTGAGTTTCCATTAAAGCGGCCGCCGCACGTGATACAAACAAATCGGTCAGCTTCATCATGCCCCAATATCGGAGGAGACACTTTTGATCGTTACTGAACCCGATAGGACTCGAGTCAGGGCGTGCAAACACGGACACAAGAAAGAGAACAGGACACCACTTGTGTCCGTGTTTGCACGCCCTGTCTCTTTTTAGAATGAATACGTACCAACTAGCTCAGCTCTCTGTCATTCCTAGGACTCGAGTGATTCGAGAAGTTTTACTCTCCTAAGGGCACGTCTTGTCCCCGAACAACAAACTCCGAAAACAGTTTGCACTCTTTTGGAAGTGTTTTTGTCCCGCAGTAATCGTCATTTGGCTTTCTTGAATTACCTCTCTTGAAAAATATCGGCGCTCGGCACTTTCCCATCAAGAACGGTTTTTTACACCTGCGCAACGTTCGTAACCCTGAAGTGCTGGGCGCGCGGCGAAACAACGCAAGGCTCGCGAGATTAATGATGACTACGTTTGTAGCGTTTGTAGGACAGAAAGACGCCCCAAATACGCCTTTTTTTTTCAGTGTAATCCCCATCCCTCTACACTCTAAGAAAAAATCGAGTATTTGGGGAGTATTTCTGCCACGCAACAATAATCGTCATCTGGCTTAGCTCGCGTTTCCTTTCGTGAAAACCGGCTATCGTCACTTTCCTATCAAGAATGCTATGTCACGCTGATAATGCGCGCGCCGTTCGTGACCGGGAAGTGCCGGGACCGCGGTGATAACGCGATGAAAGTACGCGAGGTGGATGACGATTATAGTGGTGTGGCAGATATACACCCCCAAATACTCGATTTTTTTTTAGACACACCACTATAATCGTCATCCACTTCGCATACTTTCATCGCGTTATCACCGCGGTCCCGGCACTTCCCGGTCACGAACGGCGCGCGCGTTATCAGCGTGACATAGCATTCTTGATAGGAAAGTGACGATAGCCGGTTTTTCAAGAAAGGAAACACGAGCAAGCCAGATGACGATTATTGTGTGGCAGAAATACTCCCCAAATACTCGATTTTTTATGGAGTGTAATCGTCATCCCTCCAGCCAGTCTGTTTCTTTTTGTTTTCTTTTTTAAATATTTTTTTTTTCAAGACTCCGCAATCACCACGCTCCTACCAAGAATGCTCGGCACTCTCCTACTGCCAAGAATGCCGTCGCTCACGGCATCAAAGAGATGGCTAGCTTTTATATGGACAAAATATGCCCCAAAGGGCACGAATGTATACATCTTTAGAAAGAGAGCACGATATACTGTATATTAACAAATGCTATAAATATTTACCTGGCGACAACTACACTAGGCGCTATAACTCTGGGTGTGTTTGATGAAAAATGAAATATGCCAATTTAACTTGTATATACCAAGGGTGAAATATAATTTAATATGTAAATTTTTCCATTTAAAGTGTACTGAAGTGCCGTTTGCGGTTTACCTTCTTCGTCAGTCGTCACCTGCACTTCTTGACTGTAGTCACCAGCCCCCAAAGAATTTTCAGCTTGAATTCGAATGATGTACTGGAGTCGTCGGTCGCAGATCTCTGAGCGTCACTGTTGTCACGGTTCCCTGTACCTTGTTCTCTCGGATATCTCCACTCCATTTCACTGAAATAAAAAACCTATTGTGAAAAACGTAAGCGGCTTCGCTCGATTATGAAATAGTTTCACACGTTCTTGTGGGGAAGGAAAGGGTAGGGAGTGACAACAGGCACTATAGTCGTATAATAATTATGCGCAAGTAAATGAAGACAAAAGCAGACGCAGAAATGACAGATACTGACGCTATGTCTCCATTTTGTCTCCGTTTCTTTGGGCTGCACAAGCTTAGTTTTTATCAAGAAATCTACCAACCAGCCCATGAGCGGATTCCTGTGGATCGAATAACCGTTTTTGTATAACGTGCAGTATAAATAATCTCAGGTGATAAATAATCTCATGCGTCCTGCGCCACGGCCTGCCTGATATAATTCAATGTGCAAAAACATAGCGTAAATGTCTTTAAAGCTGGCTTCTTCTTTTAAGAAGTCTTACTGCAGAGAAGCCAGACTTACCGCGCGTGCACGACATTGTTTGCGAAGGGTCTGCACGGGCTCCGATGTTCGCACAACGAGAAAACCGGCGTATCTATGTCCATTAACATTCTAGAATAACATCTCCGTGAATATTGATTACAAAAAATATTTTGTGCGATGTTATTTTTGGCACGCACTCTCCACTTGCATTGACTGCATTGAGCTGTGTACGGTGTTGTGTTAATTGTATTCTACAGCGACATATTGTAGTACGGTGCTGCGTTTGGTACGTTCCCATCGTGCCAGCGGCTACGTGTAGTATTGCGCTACATAAACTGTCACAGCGTGGGTGAGAGTTGGTATCTACACCGGGGCCCCGAGAATGAGATTCAAGGCACAACGGGAGAACAAGTGAGAAATCCAAATACACGCGGTAAGAAATCACGCGACTGAAAATGATACGCGGCGAAAACTGAAATTCAGTTGAAGGGGGAAAAATGGCATACTGCCTGACGTCTTGGTCTGCACCCGGTAGGCTGTGATGTGGCTGTTCCCCGTGTACGGCTGGTCCCACGTGACCACCATAGATCGGCTGGTGACATCGGAAGTTCGTACGTTGAACGGTGCTCCGGGGGTTTCTGCAAGGCATCAACAAAGAAAAACAAGAGAAAAGAAGAAAAAAGACATGTCATTCATCCCTACCATGTTTCCAAGCTATACCCACAATGCGAAAAACGGGGATGTACTGTCATGGACAATAGAAACGCGAACAAGAAATTGCAAAGTAGAACAGCTCTTGCAAGTGATTACTCTCGAGCTCAATCAGGCGTTCCCCCGAAAACAATAATGACAGCAGTTTCTCGTTAACCCTAACTTGTTGGTATTTCACTCTTCTACGAATGAACGAATTTATCCGATAGACATTCTGCAAGAACATTATGGTACATGAACAAAGCCATTACAGCACTTGTAAACTATAGTTTATTAATTTGAAACGTAAAAATATGGGAACGTAGGTTGCGTGAGAGAGGGGGAAAGTCAAAACAACACTTGCGCAGGTTAAAACAAAATGTTTAGTCAACAACAACAACAACAACAACAAAAGGAAGTTCTTTTGCACTCAACAGACGCACTTTAAACGCGCTGGCCTCGGGATAGATGAGATTTCTTTCAGTAAACTCGGCTGAGATGAAATGATGACGCTGCTGCGTAACCGAATACTACTGCGCAAAAGACGACGTGGACACAGGAGGAGGGTACAAGACCCTTCTCCTGTGTCCACGTCGTCTTTTGCGCAGTACTATTCGGTGATGCATAACCAACTTGCCTAAATGGCCACTGTGTCTGTATCACAGTGGCCAATTCCACCGTCTCCTAAAGCATTCGTCAATTTTCTTGTGTTTAGGGTAAGCGCCATCAGTACGTGACGAGGACTCACCCTGTATAATCAACTGCGTCCGGGTTTCATCTTGACCGTGTTTATTGCTCCCTATACAAGCAAACAACGCCGAGTCTCTTCTGTCGACGGCTTGTATTTCAAGCTGAGACGTGAGGCTCTCTTCTTTTTCGCTGGTTTTAATGTCGTATCTGAAATTTAGTGAGAGAAGCATGAGAAGACCGGTTATTATGTGATGAAAGAAAAAAAAAGGTAATCGGGAGCAGCTAATCTCAATGACAGCTTTTTAAACGATCACGCACAAACAGAACACAGATAGAGCAAATATGCGTTGTCACAGGCGTATGCCGCGTTCACATATACTTTATATGGGAGGTTATCCTGCCACATTGGAGGCCTCACAACGGGTAATTTTCTTTGTTAAAATATGCCTATATAAAGTTGTTTACACACTTCCGAAGAAACACTTCACCGGAAAAACACAACTGACAGAGTTAAATTTAATCGAAAATGTACTGGTCTTTGGCTTGTATGAAAGTTGGCTAGTATACTTTCATTCAATGTTTATAGATTACTCATGCACATTTATGAATGAACTTGAATCAAGTGTACAATCTAGTGAAGAAAAAAAAAACAATATGAGAACGGTAACCAGGCATTGCTTCGCAGAGATATTTACCTCTGATCGTGTTTTGGTCCAAGAGGTTGGCCATTCTTGTTCCATGCAATAGTCAGCGGCTTCTCACCGAAAACTTCACATTTGATATGCGCCGTGTTGCCTTTCTGCAGAGTCTTCGAGTTGAATGCGCTTTTAAAGCGAGCAGGTACTGAAGAAAACAAGGAGAATAAGATTAAAAAAGAAATAAAAAGCGATTGTTAGGAAAGAAAACACACGAAGTGGGCAGCCATATATGGAAATCACCACTGACCACCCGCCGGAAAATGCCAAGAGTCACTACAATTTCAGCTGTATTAAATGTACACCAATAGCGATTCAAGAATGACAAGGAATGTGGTAAAATGCAGTAAACGCTGGCAAGACTTGACAATATTTTATTTGGTAATCAACGCCTTCGCGTTCTGGCATCACGCAAAGGCTATACCACCGAAGGTAGCGAATTTTCTACAAAGACACAATACACAGAACGGGAAGCCAGTGAATGGAAGCTTATGTCTTGTTCAGCGGTTTGCTCCTTTATATAAAATTTGCGCTACCTATCATTATGGACTCGTACAAAAATAGGCCAATCCTGCCTGTTATGTTCTATGCAAAGGCATCAAGAGAATCACTCAGAGTGGCCGAAGCGTTATAGAGACAACAGAGCTTCCCTTCATAAGATGCGGTCTATATCTTGGTAGGTGAGCAGGCGTTTTCTGTCACCGGTTGGCTCCGTGATTATCAACATTTGCGAACACAATTGCCTTGCTTTGTCGGCAAAGCGAAACGACATGCAAAATATCTGGCGCAGTTAGATTCAAGAACGTCTCCTAAAGCTCACTGACGTCGGTTTTGAGGATCTTCTCGCAGAGGTTGTTAGGAGAAGCCTTCGTCCTGCTGTGTACATTAAGAGTCGCCACTGCTGCTACTTCCGATCATAGACGCGGTTGGTACTGACGCCTTCTTCTTGGCCACAGCGTACACGCGACTTATAACATTGTACATACTGTAATGTAGCAGCTAAGCTAACATACGAGATTGTTAATCAGCTAGAATAAGAAAAAAATCATAGGATTGTGCTCATAAGAAGTGATACGCCGACGCTGAGATGCACTCTCCCGTGTAGGCAGAGACCAGATACTACCTTATATGGTGTACACTAGGGGGCACTTAAGTCCTGTTTCTTTAGGCGAAGGCACCCCTTAAGCGAAACACGGCAGGCGAATGAAGTGGTACAAAAACCTACGGGACCTACGTCGTTGATGACATAGTGTTGTGATGTCGCAAATCTCAGAAATTTTCGACGTCATCATGGCGTGATTGCGACGTCAAAATACTTCATCACATAATGTCTTCATGGCATCATTTCGACGTCACAAGACTTCATCACATGACATCAACATGACGTTGTTGTGACGTCACAATACTTCATCATATGACGGCATCTGACGGAGACTTCAGATTGCATTGTCGCTTGGACAAAGGTGGACCGATCCCGGAGGTAGCGAAATATCACGTGATGTGCAGAAAGATTCAAGGAGGTAAGGGGAGGTACAATGCAATAGACTGAGAGCGTCACGGTAACTTAATGCGAGTCTCTCAAACTGCGGCTCACTATGCTTCGTCGCCGAATGTATAGCTTAATGCATTATCAAGTTTGCAGGAGGCTTTCGCCTTCAAGTGTTACAGAGAGTGTAACACGCTGCCGAACTTTTTTAACAAACGCTTTTGAATGCCCCACTCTGTTTTCCCGTTCTGTGCACACGTAGATTTGGAAGATAACGACTACCTAGAGTCTTAGTTTCGGCATCGCGCCCATTCAGAGCTCAGAGGTTCACTCACCGTGGACTTTCAGTTCGATGACCTTACTTATTCCGGATCCCACACCAGTTGCTGGCCTGACAGAGGTAGAACCCGCTGTCGTTTCGCTCGGCCTCGCGCACCATGAGCGAGCCGTTTTCCAGGGCGTGTATGTGAGAGTTGCTGATGATCACTTTGTACTCGGACGGTCGCGAAGCTGTGTGAGGCGGAAGAGGGTGAAATAAACGTTAACAAGATCAAACGAGTGAGCGAGAGAGACGACAAAGGCAGAATTACAATCAATCAATCAATCAATCAATCAATCAATCAATCAATCAATCAATCAATCAATCAATCAATCAATCAGTCAATCAATCAATCAATCAATCAATCAATCAATCAATCAATCAATCAATCAATCAATCGCATAATTATTTCACCCGAAAATTCTGGATTGTCTTCTTGGCTAAAAGCTGCTATAGGCAGTTTGACTGGAGCCCTGAAGACCCTTACATTTGAAGCATACGAATATGCATATCGGATTAGAATTATAACATGCGTGAGTAATACTGTCAGAAAGATGACTTAAATTGCACCTTGTTTGCTATCCTACACTGACGGAGAACTAAGCGGCCAAAAAATAATAAGAAAAGGAATAAAGAACGAAATAACAAGTAATGCGCGCTCATAAAAAGAACGTTCATTGCGCGAAACGAGAGAAATAGAGACAAGAATGAGGGTGAAGAAAAAAAGGGGGGGGGGGGGGTCATGACAGCGGGATTGAATCTTTTTTTTCCCAAGAGGTATTAATTTAAAAGACGTAGGTAAGCTCTGTGCTGCCTCGTTTGATTCCGTTTACCGCCATTTCAACAGGCGGCTCGCTTTCTTTCAATTGCTTCAGTGGTAACAAAGACAACCAACAAAAAAAAATGTTGCGCCGTAATGCCGTATTATCAGTCAGTAATGTAACGTACGGTCGTTTCGTATCACGGCGTGCGATAATTCGCAAAAATTCTATTTTCACAATAGGACACGCGCGTCATGCTAATTGACGCAGATGTGTTCCTCCGCAGTAGGGCTGCAAATCGAAGTTTCTTACGGAAGCATTTTAGTTGTTTTTTAAATAATACAACGCTCGAAAGAATTCGAACGATACCATACAACGGCCGAACAAATACACTCTTCTTGGCATAAACGCAAAATAAAAATTTACTCGTGATACGTGTACAAGACAGTGCCCGTCTTGAACTTCTCTCGTTCCCTCTCTTTGTCTGAAAGCTGTACAGTTCGTATAATGTTTCGTTATCTAGGCCGTTTTCACACTTGGGGACAGCAGTCACCTTACACGAAATTATGAACGCCAGATTAATTTTTTTTCCTTACTAATTTTGAGCTGTAGTTCATAGTAATATTACACAGAAGGTAAACCCGCGTGTGTAGACAATGAATAAACTGTGTATTATCCTTCAAAAAGTGGGGCAACCATTTATTAGGCACCAAGTGAGAAACGCTACACAAGGGGAATGCATCGAGCATTCGTTTCTTTGTCAAGCACAGCCTAACGAAGCCAACAGAAAATGAAGCCAGGGAAAAAGTGACAATTAAGCCCTCTTAATGTGATAAGCCTGTTTAACGTGGACGCAAGCATTAGTAGAACCGGACAAGAAAGAGGAGGCGACTCAGTGGGACTGAGCTCGTTGTAGTGTAATTATACTGACCTGATGATTTCTCCCACCAGATTCTCGGAGCAGGAGACCCTTCTGCTTGGCAGTCAATGACAACGTTTTCACCGACCACCGAGGCTTTTTCTTTCGGCGCAACTTTCCAACGAGGAGGCACTGAAGAACGATAGACACAGGAAGGGAAGTGAGCAGTGTGTCCTCATTTACATCACACGTTCATTGTCGCTTCACTGTTCTTGTTGTACAACGGGAAAGCATTCCCGTAAGTTCGCCGGCTCGGCCTCCTGAAAGCTTTGTATGTATGTATGTATGTATGTATGTATGTATGTATGTATGTATGTATGTATGTATGTATGTATGTATGTATGTATGTATGTATGTATGTATGTATGTATGTATGTATGTATGTATGTATGTATGTATGTATGTATGTATGTATGTATGTATGCATGTATGCATGCATGCATGCATGTATGTATGTATGTATGTATGTATGTATGTATGTATGTATGTATGTATGTATGTATGTATGTATGTATGTATGTATGTATGTATGTATGTATGTATGTATGTATGTATGTATGTAAGCATTTATAGTTTTTATGATTTCATTTGTGAGAATTCTAAAATTATAACAAAAAATTATTATTGGCCGTCGTTCCACCTTCCGAACGTGAACGTCCAGCGAAGCTGTATCAAACACCACAAATGGGGCATGTTTTATTTTTAGTTAAGACTAATGTTAGAATAATCGCTTTGGGGTCGCGTTGTAGACCGTGGTTGGTTCCGTGACAATTTTCGACCATTTTCAGCAAGACGAATTTGTTCCTTTCGTCGGTCATTGTATTCACGCTGTTCTTCAGGTGTCTTTTAATTTCCGTGGTCTACCCATGGCAGTCTTACAATGAACATAGTGAGTTACTAGACGGGTCTCCCTTTCAGGGGCTGAAGCACTTTAGCGTCTCGGCGTGTTGGCGTGCATCGTGCATCGTCATCTGCTGTCGCGGCATGCATCGTCGTCTGCTCCATTTATTTGAGCGCAAGAGAGGGCGCCACCGCCTCAACGCTCACCGTGTGGCGAGAGAGAGCGAACGCGCGCGTTGACTATGGAAACGTTTTTTCTGCTATGAACGCTGAACTGCCAGCTCGCAAGGAACGAGAACGCGCCCTCGCCCGCGAGAGACAACGCCGACGCAGGCAGCGTCTGCTAGCGAGTGTCCTTACTGAAAAAAAACAAAGAAAAACCGACTAGACTGAAAAACCGCCCCTGCTCGCGCTGCACAACCGTTCACCGTAAAGTCTCTTTAGTTCACCGGCCACCCTGTATATATAGGCACTGGATCTTGACCAGCAATGTAGTGCCGGTGGGAGATTTCTTTTGTGCATAGTTGAACAATAAAGATTCGCAGCGTGCACGTTAACTAAAAGCGGACTGCGGGTCTCTGTGTCTAATTTTTCTTCCGTCTCTCATCGCCCCTTAGCAGTGATTTTGATGTGGTAAACACCGGCGCACACTGCATGCTTCGCCCCTCCACAGGTTTGACGATAGGGAAGCTGAAACACAGTTCCTTACATGCTTCGCCCCTTCCCATTTTGTTATATGTGAAAGCGGGAAACATACGCAGGGAAAAGGGAGGGCCGTTTGACGCCGTTCGAAGCCCTCGTGTGAAGTGCAAAGCAGCTCTAACCTAATCTTTACTGGGAACGCGTGGGAGGCTGTTCCCATTCTTCCCAGGCGCCTTACTATCCATCATGCGGTTTCGATGCTTGTTTTGTGGTTTTATTTATTGAAACGAATACGGAGCTCTATGCGGTACGCCTGACTGCAAAGATATATCGTTTGCCTTCAATTGTTAAAGCGGCCCTAAACAACCCAGAGGTCGAAATTTAGTTGTGGCGTTGCAGTTGTGCACGAGTCTACAGTGAACGCGTTCGTCGGCTCGTCTGTCCACCTCTCCGAATGTCCTTTCTCAGCGTCCGAGGAGAAAACGCAAGGAGCGCGCGCATCTGCTAGCGGAGGAGCACGCGAGCACGAAGGTCCGTTGGTGGTTTAGGGGCTTGGCGTTTTGTGTTCACGCCACGAAATTTTCCACAACGAGATGTATACAGTTTCGCTGTAAAAAAGAAAGCTTTCCCCAATTTTCTTTTACTGGACTACTTTAACTGGACTGCAATTTTCTTTACCTGGACTACTAAGAATCTACATGGGGTACTGCGAAAGCTGTCCCGAATAGCTATGCAAACACAGGGCGTTGAGATGAATGTTATCCAGGGAAGAAGAGTACCTTTAAGGCAACCTCAACGAAAGGCGCATCACGCAGTACAAATGCAAGCTGACAACGCGAAATGAAGCAGTTAACTCCAAACGACATAGAAATTTATAGAAATCATTTCGAGAATAACAAAGGAATGATGGGTCTCACAGCGTATTGTAGGCTCAGTGAATCTATTTTGCTCGCATTTATTTCGTCCTTGCGTATTTCTGTGTTGAAAGGAGCTATGACCTGGCAATCTACAGTGACAACAATTGTTGGGGTTTTACGTCCCAAAACCACGATATGATTATGAGGGACACCGGAGAGGAGGGAAATTTAGACCATCTGATGTTCTTTAACGCGCACATAAATCCAAGTACACGATCTTCGAGCATTCCGCCCCCACCGATATGCGGCCGCCGTGACCGGGATTCGGCCCCACGACCTCCTGAAAATCTATATATACAGTGACAGCGCAGACGGCTATACGTGCACCCGGCGACAAAAGTTTATGGGACATGGACTTTACGGCAAATGCATATTTCTACTTTGGGAACAAATAGACGAAGATTCTAATTTTCCCATGGGTTGCAAAAGCCGCTGATGGCTTGAAATTTTTTTATAGGCGATATTCCTAGCCTAAGCGGACAGCTTTTTTTGCAAATCTAGTGTCCCACTTTTCTTGCTGGGTGTACACGCCAACTACAGTTATTAGGTGTGCCAGTGTTTTGTGTTGTATTGAGGCGATGACGTCGTTAAAAAGAAAACCGAAGGCAGTTGACAACACCGAGAAAAGCCGTTTCTGCATTGAAAGCCTTGACTTCGAAAGCTGCCCCTATAAGACGCGTTAAAAAAATATAGTTTCAGGTAAACATAAAAAAAAGGTGAAGCGAATCCAAGAACGCACATCATTTCTCTGCGTAAGCAAAGCAGTCGATTGCATGAAGCGCTCGTTAATCTATTCACCTTCCCGCTAATCGCTTATGTAGTTAACGAGATACAAAGAGGCCTATGTGAAGGATCAGAGAGAAGCCTACGATAAAAAGTGAAGTAAAATTCTTAATGACCGCGAAAGCCTAACGGCTTAATTAATTACCTCTGGCCAACGACGCATGCATACTATGTTTTCTTTTTCATTGTGAAGCACTCATTGCGGCAGGATGTTTAATTAAGACGTTCCAATTTATCAAACGGCCGCTTCTTAAACCACGCCTAATTGCTGCCTGGAGAGAGGGAACAAAAAGAAAGCAAACCCAGACAGATTCGTAAAACGTGTTAAGTATAGCAAGGTGAAATTGGGACGTTTCCAAACTTGTTTAAAATCAGCATAAAGAACCGGTGAAAAAAAATATGAGCCACAAGACCGCCCCCATCAGTGTACTTTAAAAAAAAAGAGATGTAATTATAGAATGAATTTTAGAATGAACCGTATAGGCCAGAAAAAAAGAACGGCCACTTTTTGACTGTTTGCACAGTTCTGGAAAGGCCTTCAGAGGTACGAATGCCATGAAATCATTCCAGAAATGGGCAACTAAATAAAACACCGTGTTTTTTTAGTAGCTTAAAAAATTCCCACACCTATGCCGATTTCGTGATTTACCGGACACTCTCAAAGATATGGCGTCATAGAGCATGCACCGCGAGGAAAACAATCAAGACGACGCCTAAGGATCTATACAAGCCACCGAATAAACGTTGGACGCAACAGAGGGATTTAGTACCAGCGCCCACAAGCGGCTCGCGTATGCAAGCTCTTGCGTTCTATTGTAATCTCCTTCGGTGCAGCTGGCGAACAGAAGAAAGCGGGTATAGCGCAAAAGAACACAAGAACGCTGGCATCCAACGGCTAGGGGTCCTCGGCACTATACAGCTCTCTAATGCTCACAGCACGGAGCTTGGAAAGGTCAGCGAAGTCTGGTAGACCAAGCCCAGACCGCGGCTTTAGCCAACAGCTTTCTAGACTGAGAAAGGTGCCCACCTAGGGCGAAAAAAGAACCGTTTCTCACCGTTTCTTTCAATACCTTGTTCACCTATCGGACGCTTGAGAGCAACTCAATAGCAGTGCGCAAGCGTTACGTCACGTGGCTTTTTTTTTCGGACTTCGCGGCCTTTCTTTGGCACACGAAGCATAAAAGGGACTACGTTAAACGTATCACACAGGAAAAAATCAGTCGGCGGTGTCTGAGGGTGCTCTGCAACTCTGCGCACATGGTTTGGATCTTCAGCTAATAATTTAAAAAGTTAGGTAATTAAACATAATGAATGATTTAATTAAGGGGAAATAACAAGTAGCCTGTAGTAACTGCGGGCTGGTGCGAATTGGTATGCGTTCGGTTCGATTGCTTCCGGCGCGTCTTTTATTTTTAAATTCTTGGCTCAAGGGACGTAGGGACGACTTGTATAATGTGTTACACATTGCCGGAACAAAATGATCAACTATCTTTCGAAAACAATGGTTAGTGTACGACGACCATTGTACCGAGAAATTGGCACAAGTCCGTGAAGATGCAATATAGAAAGACACAAGAGGCCGAATCGATAAATTTTTTTCTCTCGTGATCTCTGCGCTTTCGGAATACGGGACATGGTGGGATTGGAATACAGATGTAATTTATGACATAGATTAAGAAGGAACATATCTCAACAGGAGAAAATATTGATATCAGAACCAAGTGAGACATGCCTCTAGCTCCAATCAGATTCGATTTAACGATTGCAGGATGTACAGACGGGTCCACTGTTAAAGGGAACACTTGCGTGCAGGGCATGTTTGAATTTCGCTCTCTCGCAAAAGCACAGTGGCTTAGATTTGCATGATGGTGGTTGACACTTCGGCCTCTTTTTGACAGACCTCGTGCAAGTGTATGAACAGTGTTTTCCTGTCCACTTGCTGTTAGAGGGCCAGCAAAATGAAAGGTACTCGTTGGAGTGTTCCCTTTAACAGTGGACCTGTACAGTACATGCTCTAATGATTTCCTACAATATAACAACTACTCAGATTTAAACTATTCAAAGATCATTACACGCTTACTGACGTAGGCTGCCGCTATAAAGACGTTATTATCTCAATGTCTCAGTTTTTAAAAGCGCGCGATTCAGTTATTCGAAACAGGGGTATAAGCAACAGCTATATGAAAAGCAGCTCTGCTGTAGTGAGGCAAATCATAGAGCTTACCTGATCGTGCATAGTAACGCGTTCAAATGTTAAGCACAAAAAAAATAGCAAAAAAAAAAACGTCTAAGGCTACTTCAAAACTGCATAGACCTGGTGTTCCAATATTGTGAACTCTAAAAAAGTATGTAAAAGGAAATAACAACTGGTAAGCCTCTTACTGCCTACTACAGTTCCAACTTTAACGAGTTTTCTCGTCAGCTCGTTAAGCTGTCGCGACCGTCTCTAACGCAGTCTTCAGTGTACTGAGGAGCCTGCCAGGAATTTCCAGTAACGTCAAGATTAATCGCACGTGATGAAAAGAAAACACAGATAGAAAAATATGAATAAATATATGCGCGAGGCTTGAAGAGGCGACACCAAGACAAAAGCCAATAAACGTTTTAACAACGAGCGAACGTGAAAGAGAGACAGACATTGTGCGAGCAGCGCGGCAGAGTGACGTGAGGAAGGCGTGTAGCGACGACAACCTCCTAATTTCGTTAATCGTGGGAAAACGAAATTATCAGCCGCCTCCAGAAGCCCACAAGAAGCGCCGGTGTGGCGTATAGCTTCTCAGAACGCACTTGGCTGCAGACTCGCAAAGCACGTCGGTACTAGCGCCGTGGCTTGACGGTGACGCGGTAATCTCTTAGCAGAAGCAGCAGCAGCGCTGCCGTCGCTGCACCGCATGCTAAGCAGCGTGATAGGAGCGTAGTGCGCGAGGCAAGGGAGCAACGATAGAGACATTTACCGAAGAGCAGAGGAGGGGGGAGTGACGCAGTTATAGAGTGAGAGGGACAAAAAGCTCAAGATCTGTCGGCGACAAAGAATGGGTAGGAATAACGGACAAGTTTTGGCCACATGGCGTTATATATAACTCGGTTACGCAGGTATGCTTCACCCTTCCTTCACCCCCCCCCCCCCCTTTTTTTTTCCCCACCCCTACAGCTTACATACTTATAAGCCGCAGACCACGTTCTTTCGTCGGAACAAAAGGAGTTAGGAAGACTGGAAGCGAAGGAGAGAAAGGAAAGTTGGTGCAAGTGGTTTCCTAACTCGGTCACTGTCGAGGACATGTCGCGGTAGCTGGAGCTGGGAACAAAGACGTGCGAAGCCTGTATGTGTGACAGAAGCTAGACTACACGTCTCTCCAGCGCTCGGGCGAAAGACGAATACAGACAGGGCATAGGGGTTAGTAGTGACCTTTGCCGTAATGGGAGTCTGATGAAGCAACACTGGGTTGGTGAACTGAAGAAGTCGAAGACAAAATCAAATTATATGAGTGCCTGGAGAGTTAATTATGAAGAAAACTGCTTCTTTGCAGGCACAGACACAGACATTATTACACATGAGAGTGGAATACGTCTTGTTTAATATAAATAATTTTTTTTGCGCATTCAATACTATAAGGTTTCCTTTCTCTTCTTTTCCCATGAGTACATAATTAAGCTATTCTTGACTCAGTATTGGTCGAAAAGAACTGCCATAACATGTCCTCCTTGACTTTTTGTGCGTCAAATGTGCTTCGCCTTTAACCTTAATTTCGCATCTCCATGAGGTGACCAATGCGCCAATTTTCAAATAGTAGATAATGATCATAGGCGTGCGCAGGGTCCCCCATCAGGGGGGGGGGGGTGCAGCGTGCGACCACGACCATTTGATCAAAGTACCTGCTTCTTCCCAAGTGACGCATCCCCCTCTCTTCCCTCCGGCATCCCTTCATGCTCTTTTGCCCAACGGAGCCGTCCGACGCGTTTCACCTCTGCTTGAACCGCGCCCATCGGCGGCTTTCGCTCGCACATAGAACATGCGACACGCAGGGCGATGTTATCGATTTGGACTTTATACGGACGGTGACGGCGACGGCTGCGGCAAAAATGCGCCTCGAGTGTCCATGTAGATGCTATCGCAATAAAAAACGAGCCTACAAGAGACACGGGAGCTCTTACGAATCATTAGCGTCACATTTCCTATGTAGAAAACCATTATCAAGCACACTTGCTCACCGTTCACGACCATGTTGGAAGAGTAGTTTGCCGACGCAGCCGAGTTGGATGCGACGCACGTGTATTCGCCCCGATGGTTGAAGCCCACCTAAACGAAGCAATCAAAGCAACAAGATGTGACAGTGACGCATGATTTACGCAATAAACATTCGTGCTGGTAGTAGGAATCACTGGAATACGTTGTGTAACTACAGTCTCAAGCTCTACAGCCTCCTATGTGGATTCTACAGTGCCTTTAGTGTTTTTATGTCTAGATGGCGCCGTATGCGCTTGCGTTAGCGGCGATGCGTTCCGCTGTATCACCAAATGGCACGCAATGCGCTCCGTTACAGCGTTAGCGTTACGTATACAGTAAGGTACATTACGACTAGGCCTGATGAGCACGCATAGGCATTACACTCATTCCCATAGAAACGTACATATATATATTCAAGCAGCAAGTGATATCACAGCTCTGCATATTTCTTTTCTGAAAGCGTCCGTATACTGCATAAGTTTACATATTGCGTTATATGGAGGTACTGCTTATGCGTGATCGCTTGTAGGTTTACAATGGACAGGCGCACATGTCCCACCCTGTCAGCATTCTTTTGCCTCTTCTTTATTTCTTTTAATCCCTTTACCCCAACGCAGCGTAGCAAATCGGACGCGTATCTGGTTGACCTCCCTGCCTTTCCTCCTCCTCCTCTTTCTTGTTTATGAGAATTCTACTGAAGTATTAATCAGAATGTTTCGCTTAGTTTAAGGTGATAAGGTGAATGCCACCACACCTGTCCCCTTTAGCTGCCTTCTTACATGCAGTTTGAATAATTGTGGTATATTTTATTATTGCTGAGCTAGAGGATTATAAACTTACTGCTTAAGGTAATTCAATTTATTTCTCAATGTTCAGCGATATCCAAAATAAATTGGTGACCTAAGTCAATAAAATACTCGATAGTTAGATGTTATATAATTAATATACATGACTCAATCATCCTTTTAAGCGTAGTGAACGTTAATTAAGACCACTTTTCTGGCTGCAGGTACATACATACTAGTATATATAAACTATATATAAATAGGATATTCCATGGAATCGGCTCTATTTCTTCATTTACGATAAAAAACTAAGCTAGTTGATATGGATTCACACTTAGGGCTGTGCAGCGTTCACAAAAATTCACAAAAATGAAGGAAGTACGAAATATGGATGGATAGAAGAACTTTATTGTCTCTCCGGCAGATTAACGGCCCGGCCTCAGGTCTCCCATGTCGCGACGTCAAGGCCTTGCCTCTCCGCCGCTTCACGGGCCTGCTAGTGTGCCCAGAGTGCGCAAGACTTTTGTCCTTCGTCATTTCGTCCTTCGTGTATTGAGATTGACTGAATCTATGCTTTCACGGTTTACGCACAAAAGAACAACTCGCCCAGCTTTCTATCCTTATTCGGCTCTATTCGGTTTCGTCGACACATTGTGCCAAATGCTGACCTCTTTGATGAAAAGCGTGGAGGAGAACTCGTTGCTAGACTCGACCTTGACGTCTCTGCCGTCGGGTGCGAGGGGAGCTCCATCTCGAAGCCATCGGATCCGGACGGGACTGTCCCCTTCCAGCACCGAACAGGTGACGATGGCGCGCATGCCTTCCTTCAAGTTGGCAGGGAACGAGAAGGGACCCACCACAGGAGCCACTGGGGAAGGAAGAAAACGGTTAATCATTTCCCCCACTGCTATAATCATAATTATCATCGTCAATCTAAACAGCTTTTATAAAGGTCATTTTAGAGAGGTTGGCATTACGGGTGATAATAATAATAATAATATCTGGGGTTTAACGTCCCAAAACCACGATATGATTATGAGAGACGCCGTAGTGGAGGGCTCCGGAAATTTCGACCACCTGGGGTTCTTTAACGTGCACCTAAATCTAAGTACACGGGCCTCAAACATTTTCGCCTCCATCGAAAATGAAGCACGCTAATACTTGCCTCTCCGAGTAACAGTGAACAGCAACGTTGTGAGTGTTCAGGTGATTGACCAGCAATATGACAAATACTTGAGCACCACAATGACGGACTAAAGTATTTTAGGCGGAGGGATGGACAACCAGTCGATGGACTGACAAACATACCTACGCACATACATACATACATACATACATACATACATACATACATACATACATACATACATACATACATACATACATACATACATACATACATACATACATACATACATACATACATACATACATACATACATACATACATACATACATACATCATCATCCTGTCTACGCCCACTGCAGGGCAAAGGCCTCTTCCATGTTCCGCCAATCAACCCTGGTCCTGTGCTTTCTGCTGCCGCGTTATACCTACAAACTTCTTAATCTCATCTACCCACCTAATTTTCTGTCTCCCCCTCACGCGTCTGCCATCTCTTGGAATCCAGTCAGTCAGTTACCCTTAATGACCACCGGTTATCCTGCCGACGTGCTACGTGCCCGGCCCACATACATACATACATACATACATACATACATACATACATACACACATACATACATACATACATACATACATACATACATACATACATACATACATACATACATACATACATACATACATACATACATACATACATACATACATACATACATACATACATACATACATACATACATACATACATACATACATACATACATACATACATACATACATACATACATACATACATACATACATACATACGGACAGACAAAGCGTGTTTCTTCAAAGGCACTTCGCCAATACACTTCGCTACGAAACATGCAAATGGAAAAAAAATCAATTGAATTGTGGCCCCAGAATTGTGGCTAAAGAGAACACCTGTCCATCGCGTTCATTGGTGCGAAGGTACCGAACCGGCTGGCCCGTTTTCTGAGTGCCCGAATTACCCGAGTGTGTTCGCTTCACGTATTCCTCAAAAACAATTATTCGGGGCTTATAGGCACACAGCGTTTCGTCGTCGCGTATTCTCCCCAGACAGTGGCTCTCCCTTTCATTACACGACTCTTTCTGCGCGCAGGAGACGTCATTAGGCAGCGAAGGCCCACCACGTGTACCCTCGGCAGGCCTGGCTGTAACGCGTACCGCCGCCCGACGAGCTCTTGCATTAGCATGCCGGGTAGAGAGGGTGCCCCAGAAAGGGAGGGGAACCTTTTTAGAAGAGATAAGGGTGGCGCCGACTACGCCGTGACGGCGGCTTGTGCCGGTCGCCCAGCTTAACCAGGCGAGGCCCTCATGAAAGGAACGCGGCAAACGCGCCTGTGCTGCGTAATCCTAGCGTGGTTTTTGTTTTATGCGGCCTTTCCGCTTCTTCTGGCCTGTTTCCTCCCAGTCCCTGTAACATATTCATAACTAGGCTCTATACTGATTGCTCATTAGTGGGGGAAGTGACAGTTTCCCGGAAGAAAGAAGATGCGCCGAAAGTGGCTCGCATTACGGGAGATGCATATATAAAATATACGAGGCCGATAAGTACAGCCCCGCTTCGTGGGCGGTAACTTCGCGAGTTTCGTGCAGCGTGCGTGAGCAGGCGCCGCCGGTAATTACTAGCCGTTATCAACGTAGCTAATAGGGAATACTGACAACTCGATAACTCGAAGCATATGGTTATAAGAAACAGGAAACTGTCGTTGAGGTTAACTACGCAATATTGCACGTGCGGAGCTTATAATGCACTCTTTTCCGGGACGCACGACTTTTCGTTTGTGCAGTTTTGCGTGTGGCACGGGTATGACTTCTAAAGACAACGGCAATCGACGGTGGCGGTGACAACAAGCATGTAAAATCGACGGTGTGATTTCTACTTGTGTCGTTTTGCCCATTCTTTGGTTCTGCATAGGCGCTGAACGACTGCAGTTTAGGGAAACGTCGAATATGATGCAATTTGCAACTGTTATGCGACCGTCCTTACGCGCATGCGTCTATGGTGAGTATTAAAGGAATGCTGCGCCCTTTGTACTCCACGAAACAAACATTTAAATCTATTTGCCCTGAGTTGATTATGAAGGCGGTTGTGTACAATGCAGCATGTCGCGTCAGCAACCACGAAAAAAAGACTGGACAACGTACTCTCGAAGCCCTTAATGCTACGATGAAGAGTTGCGAAGAACTAGCAAGTGACGCACGCGAAAAACGTATCAGTGCCCTAGGTTTGCTTAGAACTTAGCATGAACTATAAGCTTAAGCAAACGGTAGGGGAGGGGAAGGGGGGGGGTTACACATTGCGATGCGGACACGCTCATGTAATTTTCCGTGTTTTTTTGTAGTCATGCGATGTATTGAGCGGTCCTCTAAGCGCACATGTTCGGGAAGTGCATGGCTCTTGCCTGTCGAATGCATTCCCGACATATTATAGAATATTTGAGCATCGTAAACGCGAAGACTTGTACACAGACCTCCTTGGTATCATGCTTCCTATGCTATGCTCACGCATTGCTAAGTTTTAATGAACTTCAATGACAACGTGTACTCAAAAATATTTTTAAGGGAACTAGTCAAACCGTCGTCAAAACATCTGTTTTTCGAGCTCAAGAAACACTTCAATCAATAAGTTTCCTTGAACATAAAGTTTCAGTCGTGCCTTGGAAATTTGAATGCTTACTTTGTATTCAAAAGTAAACGACATATGTATGTTTATGTACAGCGTTAGAATCCCAATATTTTCTGTGAGATTCTTCAGCGTGCCGTGATAGAGAAAGTTGCCTGGATGACGTACTAACTCGGATCTTTTGTACTTCGAAACACGGATGGTGTATGACACGACCTTCTCAAGCTTCTAGGCATACAAAGTACAGTATACGGGAGACACGTATGCATGTTACCCACGTAGACATCAACGTATGCACTGAGCACGTTAAGTTAAGAATGTTGCATAGATAAGTGAGATCCATGCGGGCTGCAGGTCGAACCTCCCAAGTGCATTATTAGAGTTAATGCGATGAATGTATTTAAATACGTTTACATAATCTACGCAAATTTAAGACTTTGAAACGCTCGTTTTTACAATTTTCAAGTGTCTGTCGAAACACAGCAATAATTGTTGGGGTTTAATATCACTAAACCACGATATGATAATGACGGACGCCGAAGTGGAGGGCTCCGGAAATTTCGACCACCTGGGGTTCTTTAGCGTGCACCTAAGTGCACGGACCTCAAGCATGTCCATCTCTATCAAAAATGCAGCAGGAGCGGCCGATATTCGAACCCGCGACCTCCGGGTCAGCAGTCGAGCACCATAACCACTAGACCACCGTGGCGCGTTGTCGAAATATGTCAAGAGAGGCAACAAATAAAGAGAGATTGTGGTGTAATAGTAGGAACATTCGGCTGCTGTGCTGCATGACAAAAATTCAGTGACACTATTGGACACTCGAACTTGTTTCTAATGAAGTGGTTCGAAACGAGGTGACACTGGAATCTGCCTACCGCAGTTTGCCTGAAATAAGCCAATGAATAAATTGAATTCTGGGACTCTAAGAACACATAAATATTTATAAAGCACGCCGTAGTGTAAACTATCCAATAATTTTGACCACCTGGGAACATTGACGCGCACATATAGTATACATATAGTAGTACACCGGTGTTTTTGCATCTCGCCTTCATCGAAATAAGGCCAGTGTGGCTGGTAATCAAAATCGTGCACTCGTGCCTCAGAGCGACACGTTACAGCCGCTAAACCTGGTTGTGGTGAGCCTGAGCCAAAGGATTATTTGCATTTTTGCCTCATTCAGCGGCCTCGCCCTTATTGGTCACGTATTAGAGTTCAAGATCTGCCGACATCTGCACAAAATACTGAGCGCTAATCTTATATCCTCTGATAAATAAACTACACAATAGGCAATATTTTGTTCGACGTGTAATATGGAATTTATACATGTTCAAGCCACAGCGTAGGCAGTTCTTGGCTCGCCACAATGCGGACCCACCACCAGTACGCGTACCAAATCAAATACAAGAGACAAACACCGCTGCGACTTCTGAAAACAGTCTTTGTACAGAAAAAAAGTAAATACCTTTTGTAGCAGTAAAAAGTTAGGAACGTTTGTTTACGTAGGCCTAAGCTTGGTATTATATAGCGCCCAGCCTCCATTTTTTAGAGATCCGACGCGAACGGGTCAGTCATACATTTTCGATCCTGCTGACTTAATAATGCTGCATAGCCTACTACTGTCTGTGCTTTTCGCATTCGTCTATTGTTGGTAGAGACCGGATAACAATAGACAAATAGCATTATACGCGGCACGTTACGGGTGGCAATACGCATCGCTCGGCCTTCAGCACAGTACTCGATAGATGGCGGTGCGAGCGCTCGTGTATTAATGCGCGTCAGCGACGGTTCGTATCGATAATGTCTTTCGCAAACTTTCAATCGACTTCCTGTCAGTGTGTTCTCGCCGGACGCTGCTTTCGCCTCGCCATCGGACACTCCGAAGCAAACAAGAATGTATAATATAAACAGGGAGGGGAATGCGACGAAGGAAACAAAAAAGAACAAAAACAAACGGAATGGGGCCTTCAACTCTGCCGCTTCCTGCAGCACAAGCGACGCATCTAAAGTATAATGCAGCCGACGGGCTGTCGTCCGCGAGGCCATCTTTCAAAGTTTTTCCCGCCGCGTCGTCCGCAGCTTCGCATCTTACGCTGGGCGCGCACTGTTTGCCCGGCCGCGACAGTTCGTCGCATGCCGGACGCGGAAGCGAGTTTCGCCCGAGTTTCTGTTCTTTCTTTTTTTTCACCGCCTCTTCTTCGCATCAAAGAATGAGTGAGAGAGAATGCATAAATTACGGACCGGCTATCTCGAAGAGCAGGCAGTCGTTTTAGCGAAGAGAGAGAAAAAAAGTTCCTTTCTTTCTTTTTTCACGTAGAAATAATACAAAACCACTTTGCTGATTCTTCGCATTATACCGTGCCACGTTCGTTCCATTCTTCTCGCGCATCCCGCATGGTGGTGGTCGCCCACCATTGCTTCGTTGCGTATGCGTTGTTGAGCGCATGCGGCGCGATGAAAGCGCGATTGCGAACAACGAAGGCAAGAAAACTTAGTTACGAGAAAGAAAAAAAAAAACATTATAGGAACAAGAGGGAACTATATAAAGCATTTTTTTTTTCCAATGCCGTGTCTGCATTCGTTTCTTGCTGTTCGCTATCCATTTCCGGGCATTCTCCCGCAGCCGGCACCACGAATGTTTTTGATTACTCGGGACGGGTGGCGTCGGTGGTTTCTAGTGAAGGGGGAAGGCAGGGTCTCTATGGATGGTGTGGGCATCCGCGCGTTCATTCTCGTCTTCTGCGCGCGTAGCGCCGTAAATATTTGAAATGCCACGCCGCCGCAGAGCCCATTCGTCTGCGCGCCTGCGTCAGACATTGAAAATTGCCTTCGCCGCCGCCCCACGAATCAGCCCAGCGTGCCCGCGTGGCCGAGCGCAACACGGCGACTGCAGCTTTGTCGGGTGGTTGTAGGAAATAAAGGGGGAGGGGTAGCGGAGAGAAGGTGGGGGTGGGGGTAAGGCGGAATGACCTATGACAGGTGGAAGCAGGCAGGTATTCGGCTCGCGAGTGAAAGTGGGGGTGGGGAGGAGGGGAGAGAAAGTTATCTGGACGAGAAGTCGCATAGCGCGGGCCGTTGTTCTTTGAATCGCCATGGCGCGGTAATTAAGTCCTTCATGCTTAATGAAGATTTTGATGCCTGTTGTGTGTATTGTCACCGCTAACGTTGCTTTTAAGGGGACGTAGTTCTGTTCGAATACGCAAAAAAGTGCTGCACCAGGAGGCAAAGAGAGAGACGAATAAACATCGTCGGACTTAACGAAAGTTGAAACGCTTGATAATTACGAAAAAAAATTGAAATTAATAGACCTGCTTCTGAGAAATAAGAAATTCTGAAGCGTCTTCATTCAGGAATGTGCACGAGTGCGAGAAGATCGTATTAACCTTTTCTTTCTTTCCTTCTTTTTTCTTTTTTTGGAAGTGAGAAAGTTGTCAGGAGCGTGAGTTTCTCAAACTCATTTCTTACGCATTCTGTTCGATATGTATAGCATACGGATGCTGAAACGTACTCTGTGTCATTCCGATGATTCCATTATACCTGTATTTCCACAGGCTTTAATTTTTTATCTTTAAATCTCTATAAATTTCCTGCAGTATAATTTACAATATTCTACGCGAGAAAAAGACAGAGAACTATATTTAGTTCAAAACATACTGAAATTTCTAGTATGCAGTGGTGCACCGATGGAGGCGTGCGTGTGTGTGTGTGTGCGCGCGCGCGCGCGGGGGGGGAGGGGGAGGGGGGGAGGGGGCTTTAGGAGCACATAATAAAGAACCTCAGGTGGTCAAAACTAACCCGGATTTTATCACTACGGCGTGCTCTATCATCATATCGTGATTTTGGCATGTAAAACTCCAGCACTTATTTGTCATCTGTCGACTTTGACAGCACGGTTTACAGGTACGAAGCATCTGGATATGTGGGCAGAACTGCCAAATAGCCCTTCTCTCATTTCTTACCGCCTTGTGTGCATATGCTTAATCATTGTGAGTGCGACGTTACTTAACCAGGCTTCCAAGTGTAAGAGACAAAAAAAGATAAAAGGGAAGCAGCCAAACCTAAATTTTCGCCCCTTTCAACCCACAGACGTTAATCGCCTCATAAATAATTTAACCTTCGGAGCGTCCGTAGCGAAAATTTTGAAACCGGGAACAATTTTTGTAGTGTGCGTACAATGAGGTGTCCTCCAACATTCTCAATTCATGAAAGGGAAATAGTTTAGTAACATCATACTTAAATAATACAATGGGCTGTACATGTCGTTCTCTGGTAACGTGTTGATTGCATCTAGGGGAAATACCAGTCATATATAACGAAACAAACAAACATAAAAAAGCCTTGACTACGCGGCAGTTCTTGGAGTCAATGACATTTCTAGCAGCATCAACAACAACAACCCAAAAATAAACGGAAGAGAGAAAGAGAGAGAGAGAGAAAATACCTCTCCACCACTTTATACTGGAAAGTATGGTAAGTGGACAAATACAAGTGAAGAAATGAGCTACTAAGCAAGACAGAAAAGTACGTAATAGAAAAAAATGAGAAATGAAGAGGCTTTGAAAGAGGCTGACTTTTTAGAAGTTAATTTATCAAGGCGAAGGCCTGCTTGTCTGTTACTGACACTTCCACTGTGTGGGCCAGCCGAGAGATTAATTTCCTGCAGAGGACGACATTGCTCGCACTAAGCATCCTTCTTAGGCGCTGTTATTCATGCTTTTCCGTGTAAAGAACAACAAACACTAGCTGTCGTAAGCCCATCGCAGTTCCGCAAGAGAACAGTCTACGCTGGAAGTGGCGTAGACTGTTCTCAGTGGCATTCTTGATGTTTTCGCTCAAAAGTGCAACAGCCCATCGTATACGCAAAGGATTTCGACGAGCGGCATCCACTAAAACGATGCCATATTGAGAGTGTTTCGCGAAAATGTGTTCATCATTCCACAAGCGTACGACGTGTGTCTTAGGGGCGAAGCACCTCAAGTCTCGGCTTGTCGGCGTCTCATGTCATCGTCACGGTAAATCAAGTTGTCAAACTATGATAAAAAACAAGCATATAATTAGTCAAAACTGATTCAGAATAAACTAACACGATTTAAACTACCTTAAAATAGAGGAATAATCAGAATTTAATTACATTAATTAACTGAAATTGGTTAAATTCCGTCTCAAAATTGGTTTCGAATGCAAAGTTTTCTCCTGTAAAGCATACTTCGTAGCATGTTGCGGTGTGTAACACGAAGACAACTTACGGCAAGTCTGCCTTTCATTTAAATGATTAAAACCGGTTCAACGCAAGAGAGGGAGCCACCGCCTCAGCAAGGGCGCGATTGCTCCTCCCACCGGCGCTTTTCCGGCGCCCAATCACCGCGCGCCGTGTGGCGAGAGAGAGCGAACGGTGCGCTTTGGCTTCGGAAACGCTCATTCTGTGTTGGCGCTGCGCCGTGCTCCTTACTGGGTTGCAGAAATAAGTGCCTTTTTCTTCTTCCTTCACAACCACTAACAACAGCATTCTGCGATGGACGCTGAACTGTAAGCTCACAAGGAGCGAGAACGCGCGCTCGCCCGCGAAAGACAACGCCGACGCAGAGCCGATAAAGCTGAAACACCGGCGCACACTGCATGCTTCGCCCCTCTCTAGGTTTTACGTTAGTGGAGCTGAAACACTTGCCAAGCTTCGTTGCTTCAAAAGTTTCTTTTTTGCTTTTTTTTGTTTTACGACCAGGAGCAGCGATAGGATTTTTTAACTGGGAAGGGGGGTGTGATGCAGAAAAAAGCTTATGCGTTGTGTTTCGATATGGAGAGTAAGGAGGGGGGGAGCCCGGCAATAATTTGCCCCTTGCCCTCCTAATGCTTGCTACGCGGTGCTTGTCGCCAGAAAATTTTGATTTAGGTGAGGACAAGCTTAGTGCAAAAAGTCGCACTGTCTGTTACGCATTTGCCTGAGACCACGTACTCGAAGACGAAAGCCATCTTTTTTTTTGGTCTCAGTAGATTACATTCATCCCCCTTTCCCAAAGCTTTCTCACCCAGCGTGGTTTTGCTCTGCGTCCGGGATAGGCCCACACATTTGACCAAGCGAATATGCCATGTGACGTCGTCATCATGTGAAGTCACGTTATGCGACGTCATGATGACGTCACAAAATTCGGAGTCCTGTGACGTAATACTGACGTCATAGAGTGACGTCATCGCATAGTGATTTTTTGCATCACTCGCGTTGATGCTGACGCCAACGGTCACTTTTTCGCGTTTGATGAGGCATCTAAGGCTTTTGCTTTTAATAAGACGGAATGTTGGGCGGGTTACAATAGATACACCTCATGGTCGCTGCAGCACGACAGACAGAGACGGATGGAAAAAGAACAAAGCGCGCACTGGCTGTCAACAGGAGCTTACCAAAACGAAACATATGGCGAATCTTCATACGACCAACCCCCAGCTCCTTGGCACACGCGGATATACTATCAGAAACCATCTTCACAATTGCAAATAGTGCTCTGCTAAGTGCACCTTTTTGCGGTTGATATCTTTGCCGTGGCTGATTATCAAACAGAATAAACAAATCACTTAGGCTTCTGTCATCAGTGAAGAATACCTTTTAATATAGACGGGGCGTCAGAATGAGGTCACGAATTTTATTGCATTTCAATAACTTCGGTCTGAAAAGCCCCATAAAAGCAACTAAATTGAATATTTAATTATTTTCCAATGCTGCTCAATTCTTCTCTTTCATTTACTACACGGGCAATATCAATATCAGTGACGTCTCTAAGAGACAGTGCGGATATACCGAGCGTTGTCGGCACCACTCCGTCGCTTTTGCGATACATTTATACCCTGGCGGTAAGGAAGATACACACACTAGTCCAAAGACAGTGTCATCCACCAAAAATGCATACCTTGTGGTCTTCATTAGAGCACAGTAAAGACTAGAATGCCATTCTTCAAATCGCTAATGTCGCGAATTTTTGCCGACCGTGTGCCACCAGAGTGACCTAGACCCTCGTCTTTATAAAGCCCGCACTGGGCGGATGATGTGTGAATCATTGTTGTATGCCTTCCTCACCGTTTTCTTCTTCTTTTTAGAGGCGCAAGCACCGAGTGACGTTCTTGTTTCTCTTCCAAGAACTTCCGGTCGAACACTTACGAACGGTTCTCCGGTTTTCCTAATATTCCGAAAATTTGTTTTAAATAATAAAGCTGCCACGAAATGGATAGTTCTGGTTCAATTTAAGAGTTATATATGATACATATGATATCGGAAAGTAGCTTTACTTAAGATAAGGGCCGATTAGCTGCCAGGATAATTAAATGAAGTCAATTGAATGAGATCGTTGAAACAGCATACGGTTTTCTTTTGAGCAGTTGAGATCGTTGCGGCACCTGTCGGAGCAAATCTCAATTACGCTATTCTTTCTACATGGCCTCCGAGATCCACTTTGGCAGCGCGACGAAACACGAAGTTAAGCCAAGGAATACATCAGGGCACACAAACGCCGACGTGCGAGTGCTACTACGAGACACTAAGCCAAGGATTAGGGCCACCTCCAATTTTCTTCCTTTCTTACCCGTTCCTTCTCTCTTTCTTCTCTCTCCTGTTTAAGTGAGCGGACATGGGAGTCTCTTTCAAAAGATAATTGCGCTCCTTTTTCTCATTGTGTAGCGTTTATGTTTACACGAGTAGTAATAACAACGGCGCCACCGGCGTCTCGACAAAGTGTAGCGAGTCGCTGTGGTCGGGAGGCACTCACCCATGACGGTGACGTAGAGGTCCTTTGAGGCAGACTTCCCCGCAGGGCCCGTGGCCACACACCGGTAGCCGCCTTCGTCCCCGCTCCTCTCCACCCGGTGAATAGCGAGCGTGCCGTTCCGGAACACGCTCTGGCGCTTGCTCTGCGGCAACCTTGCGTCCCCTGTGTTGCACGCGTGAAAAAAAAAAAAAAAAAGTTTGGAAAGCCTGTTAGAGAGGTACTATTCTCCGTTTCATACATCAAGTGCAACGCTATGGAAACTAAGCCAGACTTCTTGCAGTAGATGCATTTGCATCAAGAGATAGTTCAATAATTTTACCACCCGTAATGTATTTTTTTTCGTTTTTAGAGTGATTAATTAATGAATATGCCTTGTGTCTTAGAAATAAGCAAACCCCGTTTTTTTATATGGTTTTTAATCAGTTGTTCTGGACTCGCTTAACGCCTCTTTGGCCTCTGCGATCAGTTTCGATAGCGCGCCATTGCAGCCAATCGTGGAGGCCCACGTTTACAAAGACGAAATCCCAACGCGATGACGCGCAGACTTTCACCTGTTGTTGACCGAACGTTTTGCCTAGCTTCCACAACGTTGTACCAGACGTATGAAACTGAGTGAAGTTGATTTTCCTGCTACACGCTAAGTGCTGGAGGATGTCAGCACCCGGTCACCGAAGAACCGCTGCTATCTGAAGTAACGGTTAATGAACATACACCACTGAAGCAAAGCAATATCTGCTGTTTGCTTTAGCCCCAGGAAACCTAGACATCACTCACCATCATAGAACAATAGATGCTGCCTGCAGATTTCCCCTAATGCGTGGAGGGAACACTTAATGCGACCTAAATGAATAGCAAAATCAGTATATAGCGAAAGTAATCAAGGCAAGTGTTAGTAGGAAGCCACATAGCAAGCGTTCTTTTTTTTTTCGGACGGGCACGCCCCTGACCGTGAAGCGGGGGCTGGGTAAGTGAGAGTAACTGAGTGTGTTTCATCCTAGGTATATAATAAATAGACATAAATTTTTGGAGCGGAACGTGCGCGGTGTGCCACTTCCCGGTTACGCCCCTGATAGTAGGACGCAGTTATCGCTCGAAAGTTCAGGCAGGCATGAAGGTCGGTGGGCTGGCTAAAAATAAAATGTGATGAAGGCTACAGGAGATATCCCGTTGCTGTTGCCTAAACGATGTATATAGACTATAACAGCCGAGTGGTGACCTTGGAAAAGAAAGATAATAATATATGCAGTAATATAGAAGATTGAGGAAAATTGCTCACTTGTGATAAACTGACCATCGGCTTTTGTATGCCTATGCTTCGTGCTTGTGCTGCTTTTTTTTTATGCGTGTTTCTTTCCTACCTTTTGCGTACTTCCCAACTTCATATCACCCTAAATACATCATCTGTAGCAGCAAGTCCGGTATTTATTACATCTGTCCTCTTCAATTCCATTAAACTCTCACTCTCATAAGCTGGAAAGTCATATAATGCATAATATTAAAGAAAAAATAGGCCGTCGTTTCATATAAAATAACCTCCTTGGATATTTACGTTTGACGACGACTAACACATCTCATCATTTTTTCAAGACTAACCATCTTGGCAGATGTATGTATGGTCACGCGCCAGCACGAAAGCAACTTCTGGCAGCTTCCTCAAATGAAACGGTAGAGAATGTACGCGGTGCGCTGCACAATAATTGAAGGCGAGCCTTGATGGCACGCTTTGGCTTGTTATATTGTTCCCCAATGACGGCCTAGCTAATATATTTTTATAAAGTATTAAGAATATTCGTGAACACGGTACTTATTATAAAGGTAGAAACGCTATTTCAAGTACCTCTTACTCGTGTACATCGCGTGCACCGCAACTAACTGACGGAACTTGGGGGGTCTTCAACTGCGCGCATTATAAACTCGCATTTACCAGCCGCTCGAGCAAGCGAACGCGAACCAAACAGGGATTCCGGCAAAGTATGGCTTCTTCGGAGAGTATCGACCCGAACTCATTTGCTCCCAATTTCTGTCACGCTAGTCAGCCCCGCGCTCCTGTGGTCACAGCTGGAGAGGGGACTAAACACAAAACGAAAGAAGGAAAAAAAATAATAATGTCGGGAAATCAACGCAGTGAGTGAGCGAGCGGAGAGAAGGGTACAGGAGCTCATTTAGCGCTCAGGAGGGCGTCCGGCCAGAACGACGCTCTTGGACGTTTCACGCAGACCGGAAGCAATAAGGCACCGAGCACGCCCACCAGGCGGTTTCGTTCTACGCCCCCCTTCGAAGCCGTATACACGCGGACCTCCCAAGCTAACGCAACGCGCGCGCATAAAGTTCTCGCTACGGTGCCCCAGGCGCGCGTGCTCATAAGTTTACCATCGATCGAATCGCCGGTAACGCGCCTCTTATGAGGTCGTGTTTGAAAGGCGACGCCGCCGCCTTTTTCCTGGCCTGCACGCTATGGTGGGGGCGTCAATACGAGCGGCTTATGCCGCGTGGAATCCAATCCACCCCCTTGACGGCCGCACACCCTCTGCCTCACTCCGCAAGCCTCCTACCTTCGCACACCAACTCTTTTACGCTTCTTGCAGCTTGCTCGCTCGCCCTTCTATGCCATTCTACTGACACAAACACTCACGAACGCCCGTTTTCTCCCACTATTCGACAACAAACCCCACCGACACACACGCACGTAATACACGCACATCCACGGCTGCGCATGGATCAGAATGAACGCACGCACACACGCACGCACGCATGCAGTCTTAGCGTGGACGTGCTCGCATAGGCTGACGAAATTGTACGCGGCAGAAGCCCTGGGCTTGGCGTCCTCTCCCTCTCTCTCTTTTAGCCTTTCGCGAGCCGTCGAGCGAACATCGGTGACGACGTCTGTCCTTGGCATCAATCGCCGGCCCGGGATCCTTTCATCAAAAGTTTGGGACGGCGACGAAAGGCTTCTTTTCTCAATACACCCTTTCTCATCCTCTCTCTCTCTCCACCTGCTGGCGTTCGCCGCTGCTGCGGTGAACATATGAGCAGACGGAGAAGTTCTGGTAGCGACGAATATTGGATTCAAAAAAGCACTTGGATAATCACTTTCCTTTCGGAATGAAAAGTGTTCGTGTGAAGTGGTATAGAAAGAAATACGAAAGTAACAATTTTGAGAAAGCCAGCGCGTATATTTTTAAGCTCTTTTAGAGTGCGAAGAAAAAAATATAGTTTGCAATGTTGAAAAAGTAAAGGCTTGCTCGTTGAAGCTAAATTGATTTTGTTAGTTCTTGGCATTCGGCGAAGAAGAGAAAAAATATGACTGTCCACCGCCTTCCAATCTAGTTACTTACTTCAAAAAGAAATTGGCTTTAGTTTACAATTTTTGAAGGCAGAATAAAGTTTACTTCACTAGTATATGAAATACAAAACGAACTTGGAATCATGTGCGCAGCACGCCGAAGCCTGTGCGCTCGTGTGGGGTTCTAGATTAGTCTTACACAGTGAATTTCACCTTAGATACACAGCGATGATGATATGATATCTGGGGTTTAACGTCCCAAAACCACGATATGATTATGAGAGACGCCGTAGTGGAGGGCTCCGGAAATTTCGACCACCTGGGGTTCTTTAACGTGCACCTAAAGCTAAGTACACGGGCCTCAAACATTTTCGCCTCCATCGAAAATGCAGCCGCCGCGGCCGGGATTCGATCCCGCGACCTGCGGGTCAGCAGTCGAGCGCCATAACCACTAAACCACCGTGGCGGGGTTAGATACACAGCGAGTATTCACCGGTTCAAAAAAAAAAAAAACGCACGAAAAAGAAAGATAAAACAGTCTACTAGCTGTATTAATGCTACGTTGCCTTAAAATCCTTTACATTCTTAAGCCGTCATTCACGCAGTCCCTTTTCTCATGGCAACCACATTGTTACTTTAGACAACCAGCGGTTGCATGCTCTGATTATCACATGATCAACCCAGTGTGGTTCCTTTAGCTATTTCGGCGCAGGTACCACGAGTACCCAAAAAACGAAGGTACTAAGGTAGTTTTTTTTCTTAGCCTTGTGTGCCATGGTACACATGTGCGCACATTTCCCGAGGACAATGGGAGGCTCGTCTCTCCAGCACCGACAGAGACATCCTACACGGGGCCTGCAACGAGCTCAAGACGTCACCGAAAAGCACAGCCTGGCAGCTTACGTGGCCTCCCCTACCCGTCACCCCTTCGATTGACAATGTTGCTACTTGTCACTCACTCGCGCGCGGGTGCCGTGTGCGCGGGGGGTCCCAGGTGCCGTGTGCACTACTGAACCTTTGGTTTGGTTGCGTTGAGCGTGTCCAGTAAGATTAAACCCCATTTATTGCCTCGTAAGTTGATCGATCACTGACCTTTGTACCAGAGGATTTGGCTGAGCGGGTGTCCAGCGGCAGGGCAGTGGACGATCAGAGTGCGGCCGGCCAGCACGGACACGTTGCGCATGGCTCGCACCAAAGGCGGCCCCCTCACGTTAAGCCTGGCGCCGTGGGACACGGTTTCGGCGTCGTTGCTGGCGTGGCACTGGTAGCGACCACCGTCTTCTGTAGTAGCAGCGGTCAGGTTCACGAAGCTGTTCACCTGCGAACGTGGGCAGCGGTGTACAACATTTAGCGATACAAAAAGTCGCAGATTCTTCGCAAGGGTGAAGCAATGAATGCGATAGCAGCAGATTGGGATGATGAAATGTCCTTGGTACACAGGGTGTCGCTGAAGCCCAGTGTTCCGAAGATTCTTCATCTCTTCAAGATTCCATCTTTCCATGAACTTCTACATTAACAGATTGGAATGTTACATGAAGTAAGGACAGCGGCTAATTCTTTTAGCATCCGATCCGGCTTTACTGTACAGAACGCTGGCGTAAAGGAATACGGCTGCTCCAGGGAGCGAAGCGCTTTTCACGCTGTCTGTCGCTTCAACGCGAAGCAGTGAGAGCACAGCGCGTACAAGGGCATGGGCCGTCTACTGACGTCTGTCGAGATAGCGCACGCGATGGCGCCCGTTCGATCAAAGTGTGCAGTTCCTGCCCGTGCGACACAGCCCCTCACCCGCACTCCTGCCTATTCCTTCGCTCGACGGCGCCGGCGGCGTGTTTCGTCTCTGCTGGAGCCGCGCCCGTCGGCAGCCTTCGCAAGCTTTCACTCGCACAGAGAACATACGACCCGCGGTGCGATGTTATCGATTTGACTTTATACGGAACATGACGGCGACGGCAACAATGCTCACTGAGTGTCCATATAATTGCTATCGCAATAAATAAGGTATAACGCAGACGTGGCCACTTTTGTTGCGCTTCCGCTTTAGAAATTAAAAAAAAAATGAACACATCACAGTACCCTTGAGAACATTACGCATAGCAGCCAACGAGAAGGAAAATAGCTGTCGCGCGAAATAGAAGGGCTTCATTCTTATTTTGAGTGTTCAACAACGTTCAAAAGGCATGAAGCTATTGAAGCCCGCTCATTGACTAAAGATATGTAAACGGGAGCATCTATACGGCTGTAGCCGGCTGGCACTTGTCAGGCTACAGTGCACTGAAAGCAGAGGCTTCGGGCCATATGAACAGCTCGAGGCTCAGACTGACATCAACGTCGTTGTCGTCTTCGTCGCTCGTTCAAAAACAGGAGTCACGTTTGAGAAGACGTGGCACCATCATTCACGAGCTCTTCGTCGCGAATATGATATTATTAGGCTCACCGAGCGCTGCTCCCTCTTTAGCAAACTTCTCCAATTAGACTTATACGGGCTATCGTCGCTCTTAATGTTCTGGCGGTCTCAATGAACATAACGTACTTTGCCGTTCTTGCAAAAAGGAAATACACGTTTCGTGCACATATGCGCTGCTAGTTTGTTACTTTCATTCTCGACACGAGTGTACAACGAGAAACCGAATTCGCGGTGCCTTCAATTACTCACTTTTTAGTGGCACGAGCAACGAGGGACACTCTTGTTTCTCTTCCAAGCACTTCCGGTCGAGCCCTTACTTCCGGTTTTCCTAATTACTCAGAAAATTTGTTTTAAAGAATAAAACTGGTACATAATCGATTGTTCAGGTTCAAGTTAAGAGTTATACAGGATACATATGAGACAGGGCATAAGTTTACTTAAGATAAGGGCCAATTAACTGGCAGAATAAACATTGAAAATTAATTGGATGATTTCAATAAAAGAGCAGACACCTTTTTTTGTGAGCAGCTTAGAGTTACTGATGCAGCAGAGTTAAGCATCTGTCTACCAAACACCGCTGGCAATTATGCGTGGCGGAGAAGCTGACGCTCGACACCGCCGCTGCAGCGAACTGTATTGACACTAGTAATCGACAATCATGTTAATCGCCGGTCCTCGGCACGCCAGACATGTCGATGGGCGACACGGTAGGTATTTCGAATGCAAAAGCGGAGTGCGGCTTCGCCGCATAGCTGTAGTTGCTAGCCAGAACCTACGCGCAACTCAGCCACCTAAAGGTAGCATATGCAGTAACTCTAGAGCAGCTGGGATTGTTGCGGCACCTGACGCTTATTTCTGCATGGCCTCCGAAATCCACTTCGGCAGCGTGGGAAACACAGTTAACCCAAGGAATGCACCAGCGCACACGAATGCCGACGTGCGAGAGTCGCTACAAGACACTTAAGTCAAGGATTAGTCGACGTGTGAGCGAGACGCACCTGGCCATCGTTGGTCACGAAGTCTCCGATGCGCAACCGCATCGTCTCGACCACGGGTTCACCGTCCAGTGTCCACGTGATCTGAGGTAGGGGTGCGCCGGTGGCGGTGCACTTGAGGGACACCGGGACGCCAGGATCCACTGTTTGCTCGGCGAAGCGATATGTCAGTACGGGGGGATCGTCTGTAAATGGCAATACGGCAAACAACGTCGGAAAAAAGCTAAGGTGACTGGCTTTTGATTTAAAGTTACGAAAATGCTTCCAAGTAGATCTGCTCATTGTTTAACCGAGAAACTATTCATAAGGTTGCTAGAATAAGTATCAGGCATTTAGGGTGAATTGAGGACGACGCAGCGAGCAATGGAAAGGAAAATGATAGGTGTAACCTTAAGGGAAAAGAAGAGAAGAGCAGATTGGGTCAGGGAACAAACGGGTGTTGAGGACAGCGTATTCAAAATCAAGAAGAGATGGGCATGGGCAGAGCATGCAGCGCGTAGGCAAGAAAACCCCTGGACATTAAGATAAACTGACTGGATTTCAAGAGAAGACAAACGCGCGACGGGGAGACAGCAAGTTAGGTAGGCAAATGAGATTAAAGGGGCAATGACACGGTCACCGAACAATCTGCGGTTTTCAGCGAAAGTAGAAGTAGAGGGTCTATTGTGCCTGTACATATATGAAAAATCGGCTGTAAAAGAATATTTCAGTGCAAATCAGCTCTAGAAGGCACCGGCGATAAACCCCACCCACCGCCGGCGACCGCCATTTTGCAATGGCGTGTGTGACGTCATGTGCTGTATGGAGTGCAGCCTTCGTCTTCTACCAAAGTTTCAGCCGCTCCAAATCGTACAGTTTCAATGCCGAGCTGAAGAATGCTCGATTGCACGCGCACGATTGCGAGTGCGCCGGTATACCCGACGCTCAGGCCTCTCACCTGTTTATAAAAACATTAAATTTTAAATTAAGTGCTCGACCAAATGCGCTAAAGTTTCGCCAGCTTGTTTGTGAACGCGCAAGGCTTAATCCAGATAACACAGATTATGATAGAAAATTGGGTGTCATGACACCTTTAAGAAGTTTGCGGGTATAACGGGGCCGCAGCAGACACATCACCGAGTTGACTGGCGGAACATGGGAAAGGCCATTGCCCTGCAGTGGGTGCAGTCAGGATGATGATTACGACGATGATTTTGAGTAATGCGTACGGAAGCGGAGAAAAAAAAAACCTTCGCGAGGAAGGTTTCGCTCAGTATAAAGCAGAAACAGGAATACAGGAAACACGGAAGGAAGAAGAAAAAAAAATCGACAAATCCCACGTACCGCGGGAATCGATGCAATGCGAAGCACGCGGTGACTGTGGCGTACCTTTTTACGTTGAGCGAGACGTTACGAAATGAAGCTAAAGATAGGCGTAGATGGTGTACGCACACACGTATGTTGAAGAGTCGCGCTTGTGTTATATAACCAGTTGTTTACAGTTGCGTAACCATGCCAGCAGCAACTTATTATACCAGACGCGATAAACTTATACTTGTCGGTTATGACGGAGAACGCACGCACGTTTCACGAACCCGTCTGCATGTGTGGAAGGGGTTCTTGACAGTTCTCACGCAGATGGCGGCAAGCGTAATGTCTTTGTTATTGTGGTCGATGTGCGCAACGCTGACCTCGCCGGTTCCGCTGCTTGTCTGTGTGTGTTCGGTGTCTGGCGGCCGGCGAAGTGGAAGCTGCGCATCGGCGTGTTCTTATGTGTGCCCACGGCGCCATAGGCGTACCCACGGGAGTGGGGCGCTGCGATGTACCTGCGCCTCCCCCCTCCCCCCCCCCCCCCTGCTATGCCAATTTTGGTATATTAATGTTATGGAGATAGATAGATAGATAGATAGATAGATAGATAGATAGATAGATAGATAGATAGATAGATAGATAGATAGATAGATAGATAGATAGATAGATAGATAGATAGATAGATAGATAGATAGATAGATAGATAGATAGATAGATAGATAGATAGATAGATAGATAGATAGATAGATAGATAGATAGATAGATAGATAGATAGATAGATAGATAGATAGATAGATAGATAGATAGAAACGCCTAAGTGCCTGAGGTTCGCTAAGAAATGCTTCGCATTTAATAAATGAGAATTCAAGGAGGTTAATCGGACATGTCCGGCTAAATGTGGAGTAACTGGAGGTCATCGAGATTATTACAACATGTCTACTGATTTCAGAGTTCCAAACGAATCACGGGTATTGTGGAGAGCGGTGTTTACCCCAAGCGAAGCGAAGCCTAGTATGACTTCGCTTCGCTGGGGTAAACTCCGCTAATTATCAGAAAGCTGAGCTAATTGGATGTCGTTGATAGTGAACACAAATAACGTGGAAACACACAAACGAACAGAGGAGACAATATAAACGATACGACGGGGAATCGTACTGTCCTCCGTGTATCTTGTTCTCGTCTCTCTTTTTTTTTCCCCCTTCTCCTAACGTTCATCAGAAATTTCAATTATGCCGTTTTCACCATTTGTAAGCTTTTACAAAAAAGTAAGCAATGATAAATGGCTGATTTGTATGCCGTGCTTATCTCCATCGAGATGTCCTTGGGTGCATTTCAAAAAGCTTGCGTGTGCCCCCTATCGAAGTTTCTCTGCTTTTGAAGTATACAGCAGCCTTTTAGACTTACATGCAACAAGAAGCGTTGAAATGGCATCTGTCGAAATATTTTTTTCGCACAACCTACGACGTTCGCGTGAGCTGATACCTAAAAAATTTTAGATGAATCTCTGTTTCAAAAATAAAATTGAACTCCCGCCAGTGCTGTGGGCTCTAACGCTGCGCTGAAATATTAAAGACCCGAATCGTTCTTTGCTCGCCGAGAAGAAAGTTACAGGAAAGTTTTGGCCGGTCTATGGGGATCGAGGGTCTGAAATAAAAGTTTGCCGCTGTCCGACAACGCTTATCCAAGGTGAAGATATTTATCCAATATGTCTAGCTCTCTTCGCCCTATCCTTTTGATTCGGAAAGCTACAAAACACACACACACAAAACAATGTTACCCAAAAGATCAAAAACAAGAAAAGCTGGCTGCGAACCCGGTTGTTGAAAAGCGATTTGCCGCGTGAGGGACGCCAGAATGATATCGCAATTGCCGAAGTAGTATTTCTCGGGAACAAAGATTTCGCCGTGAATCGATATTTTCTCACTGCTCTTTGAACTTTTACAAATGCCGTGCGGAGGATAGGAAAGTGTGTGTGTATGTGTGTGTGTGTGTGCGCACGTGTGTGTGCGTGTGTGTGTGGAGTGTTGAGCGTGTGTGTGTGTGTGCGTGTTCGTGTGTACAGAAAGAAAGAGGGGTTGGCACTACAGTGAAATTTCGTGAACAAGAAAACCGAAGACATAGCAAACACTGTTTTTTATTAGTACTTGCTTGGAAGAAACGTAAGAGAAAAGATAAAAATAACCATGGCAACCAACATAAAAACGCGAAGACTGTAGACGAGGCAAAGGGTAGTAATCAAAAAGAAAGAGGGAAGCTAAAACGAATTCGCCGCCCAGTTAGGAGAGGAAACCGAAGACCGGAGGATAGGAGGGAACGAGCACAAAAAAAGTAATAATAAAATAAAAACAAAGAAGATCAGATAGATCCCAGAGGTCGAACAATAGCTTACGGCGTCGATCGGCCGAACCGAACCCTAATTTCGTTGCAGCCGTGAAAATCGCGGTGATTGGCACAAAAGCATAAAGAAAAGTCTCGCCTGAAAATGACTGTGGTGCGCCGCCTCCTTCGCTGCTACCATACGAGACGGGCGAGCATACTCCCTCCTTCCCTCTCCTTTCCCCTCACCACTCTAATAAAAAAGAAAGCTGTTCTCTCACTTCTACAACCTTCTCCGTTACCTTCACCGTCATCACCAACATTCCTGCTCTTTCGCCCTCGCGTCTTGTAACCCCTCGCTTTCGTTGTCTCCTTGCCTTCGGTGTTCGCTCTAGCAGCACAAACCGAACAGACAGGCGAAAGCAGCGAAGGAACCGAGGGCGCCCTCTACTGCCGCGCCGTGTAATGACACCAGCTACAGCTACCTAGTTTAGTTGCATCCGCAAATTTTCTTTCTTATTTTTTCTTTCGTGTTTCGAACACCTGAAAAGCGCGTGAGGAGGAGGTGGTGGATGTGAGGGCTAGATAAAAGCCAGCGCAGCAGAGAACCGCCGCACTAGCTTGCGGGAAGAACTGCCATTTCAGCGCTAGCTCGGCCGGCAGCAGCAGCAGCAGCAGCCGCGGAAAGCCAACAGGGCCAGGCGCATGACGAGTATCCTTCCCTCCAAGTTCGGAGCAATCTAGCCTGAAGCCTCCTTTCCCACCTGCGGCTCAGAAGAAGTATAACGAACGGCGACGAGAGGAAACGAAACGGCGCAACGACGGGAGCCTTTGCTCCGCCCCTTGTTCCCAGTAGAAATCTTGTCTCAGCGCTTCCGCCTAATTTTTTTTTGGCCCCCGCTTTCTTTTGCTTTCGCAACTTTTCCGATTCGCTCCTTCAGCTCTCTGGAGGAGAATAAATCAAAGCGGACGTGCTCGGCGTCTTTGATCCTCGGAAGAGAAAGGCGATGCGTGAGAGAGGCGCTCGGGTTCGAAAAAAAAAAAAAAAATGGGCGAAGAAAACAATCTATCGATTCTGATGTCATTATTGTTATTATTGTTACCGCGCACGTACTTTTTTGTTTGTTTCGGGCCCTTCTTTCATATCTATTCTACGACCCCTGCTCATTTTGTGTCAGGTCTTTCTCTCGGGCCCCTTCGCTCTGTTCCGATTCCGTAGCAGCGGCTCTCGTGTTTCCGTTGTCACCGTCCAAGCCTTGATTTTACACCTCTTACCTCGCGAACTTCACAAATATATGTCTATGCACAAACAAACACGTTACGATTGTCAGGCGCCCCGTAGTGGAGAGCTCCGGAAATTTCGACCATCTGGCGTTCTTTAACGTGCTCTGACATCGCGCAGTACACGGCCCTCTAGCGTTTCACCTCCATCAAAATGCTACTGCCGCGGCCGGGATCGAACCCGCAATTTTCTGGTCAGCAGCCGATCACCGTGACCACTGTATACCAGCGAGGCGGACGTCTTTGATTTCATGCCACGTGTTCGGCGTTACACACCAGGGAACAATCTTAAAAGCGTTGATTTGCTTCTTTCTTGACTCCTTGGCAAAGTAAGAAGACTCAAACATTTTCTGCTTTCCTTTTTTTTTTCGTTTCATTCTGCGTTCGGGCTTGCAAAAGCTACTGCGGTGCCCTTTCAATGCAGAACGTCTTTTCCCGTGAGCCAAGTACATGAGTTACCTTTTAATTCCACGCATGCAGTTATATTTTTCTTCTTTCAATGAACACTGTAGTGAATACCTACGCAGTCATGAAGTATGGTAGAGTGTATACACTAAGTAAGCTACGGTGTTCTTTCTTTATTCTTTGAACTCGTCCGGACATTCAGAACCCTAGTTTCATATTTATGACGGTTGGGCATGTATAGCTCGCTGATGTTTGTACTGCAGCTCTCCGGTGCTGCTCTTCATGAGATCCCTTAGAGCAGGGACTCCTTGGAAGCCTTCAGCTCGGTGAGCTGAATTATGGATGGCATGTGTGCGCCTATAATGTCAGACCAACAGGTAATGACGTGGCTTTTGGAATTCAACGGAAGCACATTTGGCCTGAGAGGCGCGCATAAGAAAATCGACCCGGAAGTGCACTCGCGGAGTAATACGTGATCTGCGTTGAGCCGAGCTTCTGCTCTCGGTGCGATAGGTCTTTCTTGTCGTTTTTTTTTTGTACTGTATTATGGAACCCACCCGACATGGGACGATGTCGTAAAACATCCGGCCAAAGGATGATGTACTACTTCGTAATGTGAGAGAGCTCTACTTTTGCGACTCCTGCATCTCCTGCATGGAAAGTGACAAAGAAAGGAATTGCTGAATGATGACACTATATGAACAGCACTAAGCTCCTCCAGGAAGGCGCTGAGCTGAAGTCGTAAGACAACAACGCTAAGCAACAGCTATTAAACGTACATGATGAGTCCATCATATATGGAAGTTAATCTTTATCATCTCTACATATCATCATCCATTGTACATCGCCCTCATATGTATGATTGCGATAGCAATGATACTGACACTCGAGGCGCAACTTTGCTGTCGCCATATTCTTCCGTATAAAGTCCAGATCGATAGCACCGCCCCGCGCGTCGTATTTTCTATGTTCTAGCGAAAACTTGCGAACGCAGCAGACGGGCGCGGCTCAAGAGATGAAACGCGCCGGCCGGCTCTGTCGGGCGAAGGACGGCTCATACCCTCGTACGGCTCATACCCTTGTATGTGCAGTGCTTCCACCCCTTACTTCGCGCTGAGGCAACAAAGAGCGCGAAAACCGTTTCGCTTCCTCGAGCGGCCGTTTTGTAGAGTTACGCCAGATCGGATCCAAAAGAGTTAGCTTCTAGCCTTCATTCGTACGACATTACAATTTGTTGCTGTCGCATTCATTGCTTCGCCCTTGCTGCTAAGCTGTGAATTTTGTATCATCATTAGCTGCACGGCTTGATCTTCGTCGTCGTAGCTCGCGCTCGACTGCAATAAAGCGTCCCTTATAAGTGATCCATGGTGGTGCGGGCTGTGATGTAGTGGCTCCTTAAAAGCGGTCGAGGTGCGGGTGAACCTTGAAGTATAATCTTGTTACTAGTAATAAATAATAGGAATCTCAGCAACAGCAAAAAAAAATAGAAAGGAAACTAAGGTCAGAAGAACTATATAAGTACCTGAGTGGTATGCACGTTTCGTCCTTTAACTTGTGCCAAGACTTGTAAAAACAAGGTGCAGGGATGAAACTAACTCGATCTTTTACACTACCTCAATGAACCACTTCTATGTTGCAGAGCTACAAAGTCATGACATCGGGTAGCTTGCAGCTATATTTTCGTGCATAAATAAATAGACGGAAAAGCTGAAGAGTTAGCTGGGCGAGGAGTGAAGCTATATGACACACATGCTCTCGCTGAAACGGCGTGAAGAACGGATTGTTCCTGACACTAAGGGTAACGATATACAAAGAGTGAGTCAATTAACGTGTGTAAAAAATCCAAGTGAAGGGATTATTCAGAATTGCATTTCTTGCCAAGCTCCTGGCGGTATTATTACCTTTAAGATAAGCGACTTTAATGTTAGCGACGTTGCCCAAGCACGAGGACCCTCGCGTCAAGATGATGACGCCTTAATATGCAAAGGAAGAGGGCGAATGGACGCGTGCAGTTAATTATCACAGAAGTAATTTCATCAACGTGCACTCAATTAAAGGCCTTGCAAACATATCTTAGAGCATGGCCACATGTTAGCAGCCCCATCTCTGCGCCTGGAACGAGAGCCTCCTAGCATCAAGCTAGGATTGCTGGTTACAGAGTAGCACCTTGAATTCAGGTCTTGAAAAGCAGGTCTTACGGTGTGTGTAAATAGAACAGAGAAAGTTACTGACTACATCCAGTTCGCTACCCTGTAGGAGAGAAGAGGGGAGAGTAAGATATATACCCCGCCTTATTGCGGTGTGGAATGCAACTACGAAGTTCCCGCTACGACGTCTTCCCCAGAACTTAACATATTAGCTCAGATCATTCACATGAATTGTTCGAGGTTTCGCTGGCGTTGGGCATGTATTTCACCGTCATATTGCTGTATATAGGCGCTGGTGCGGTTTTATTTGGTTTGATCAGACATGAGGCATGATTCAAACAGCTTTAATGCTGGATAATGTCATATATTTATTCTATACTGAATGTCTATCCACTTTAGTTCCTGTCCATTTATATGATAATTACTGCACTAAACTTAAAACCTACAATTAATGTCCCCTATATCTTCCTTAGCTTCATTGTCTGCTGGTTTCACTCAGTTGTGTCTAACAAAGAAACGAGCCCTCGATCAATGCCCTCTCTTACATTTATTCTATACTGAAAGCGCATTGGGCCTCCAAATGGACCAGGGCCCGTATTTACGAAAGCGTTTTCACGCTTAAACTGTTCTCAAGAAGTGATGCCAGCCAATAGCAATATTGGAGGTATTAGTAACGGTGGCTGGCTAGCGGCGAAAAAACGCTTGCGGAAGAAACACCCTTGTGAATTTGGGCCCAGAAGCCAGAACTTGGAAAACATCGAGTGGGTTGGTGTAGGATCACATATTGTGCTCAGCGCATGCCCAGGGTACACTCTCAGAAAAAAAAGGTGTCCTTTGACTCTTTTTTGCTACACATGTGACGCTCCCACGTACAACTCTCTTTAGAGAGTCACGTTGACTCTCTTCAGGAGAGTCGTGGGATGTATGACTCTTTGAAGGGCACACTAACTCTCTTTTGGAGAGTCGTGCGTCCCACGACTCTCCTAAAGAGAGCCCACGTGACTCTCTAAAGAGAGTTATACATTGGAGAGTCACATGTGTAACCAAGAAGAGTCAAAGGACACCTTTTTTTCTTAGAGTGTATGGTGCTCGAAGCAGACTAAGGGGTGCGTGTCACTCACCGCCTAGTGTGATTTCCGCTATGTCCTGTGCCCAGTCGTAGTCACTGAGAGCGAAGCACTGGTACATCCCCTTGTCATCGCGCAGTACATTGGGGATGTGCAGCGTCTCTCGCGTGAGCATCTTGACGCGAGAGGAGACCGGCTGCCCATTCTTCAGCCACACCACCGACGACACCGGGTGGCCAGTGGTGGTGCAGTTGAGGGTTGCCGGCGCACCTTCGGTGGCCAGAGTACGCCGAGGGCGAACAGTGACTGTCAGCGGGGCTGCGAGAAAACAGCAGCACATACTGTAATTCATGCCCCGGAAACTGAAGATGAATGATTGCGCCTATACACAGTACAAGGAGTAAACATGTAAGCAGAAAGTATACAGGGTGTTTCAAGATATGTCTCCGAAAATCCTCAAAAATTGGGGAGGGGCGGAGCATGTGCGGAAGGGTGTTTCAGCTCCACTAACGTGAAACACGGGGAGGGGCGAAGCATGCAGAGTGCTCCGGTGTTTCCCACAGCAAAATCGCTGCTAATGGGCAGTGACAGACAGAAGAAAGATTAGACACAGAGACCCACAGTCCGCTTTTAGTTAACGTGCACGTTGCGAATCTTTATTGTTCAACTACGCACAAGAGAAATCTCCCAGCGGCACTATATTGCAGGTCAAGATCCAGTGTCTATATATATATATATATATATACCGGGTGTCCCAGCTATCTTAAGCCAAGGGTTAAAAAATACAGTATTAGAGGCAGGAGAGTGAAATCAGTTGAAAATTGCTGACAGCCACCTTGCGCGCTACAGACCATTTTTTGTTTTGTAATTAACTAATTTGTTAATTAGGACGATTTAACTAATTTGCTAAATATTGACTTTAGGCAAGAAATCCTGCTTGCAAAGTTCGAGAGCGTCCTCAGAAACCCCAACTGCATTATTTGTGATAAAGAAAGTCTCCCGTATACCATTTTTTCCAAGCTGCAAAGAAAGCCCGCGAAATACAAAAAGAACCACGTGACTAGCGCGCTCGCGCGCCGCGAGAATGCTGCCCTCAGCCGAGGTTTGAACGAACGAACATCACCTGCCGCCGGGACTCGCCGGCTCCGTTGCAGCGGTAGGCCTATAAGTGGGCGGTGGTTTCTTGGCCCGTTGCCAGCCAGCTGCGCGCGTGACGGTGCAAGTTGTAGCGATCGCGAGCCAAGAAACCACCTTTAACTTATCGGCCTACCGCTGCAACGGAGACGCCGAGTCGCGGCCGCAGCTGATTTCGTTCGCTCAAACCACGCTCAAACCACAGCGCGCTAGTCACGTGGTTCTTTTTGCATTTCGCGGGCTTTCTTTGAAGCTTGGAAAAAATGGTATACGTGAGACTTTCTTTATCGCAAATGATGCGATTGGGGTTTCTGAGGACGCTCTCGAACTTTGCAAGCAGGATTTCTTGCCTAAAGTCAATATTTAGCAAATTAGTTAAATCGTCCTAATTAACAAATTAGTTAATTACAAAACAAAAAATTGTCTGTAGTGCGCAAGGTGGCTGTCAGCAATTTGCAAGTCATTTCACTCACCTGCCTCCAATATTGTATTTTTTAACCCTTGGCTAAAGATAGCTGGGACACCCTGTATATATATATATATACGGGGTGGCCGGTGAACGGTTGGGCAGCGCGAGCAGTTGGTTTTTTCAAGGAGTTCACTAGCAGACGCTGCCTGCGTTGGGGTTGTCTCTCGCGGGCGAGGGTGCGTTCTCGTTCCTTGCGAGCTGGTAGTTCAGCGTTCATCGCAGAAAGAACGTTTCCATAGTCAAACGCTCTTTCTCTCGCCACACGGCGAGCGCTAAGGCGGTGGATGTACGCTCTTGCGCTCAAGCAAATGAACCATCCCGACAGCAGACGACGACGCACGCCGACACGCCGAGACCCTAAGGTGCTTCGCCCCTAAAATAAGGGAACTGAAATATTTACTCGCTGTCTTCATAATTACTTTTTCTGTGGTGTGGAAACATCTTAAGATGACTGGACACAGCAATTACGGCAGTAAATAAATAAAATAACATAAATAACTTTTTAACAAGTGGAGACAGGCGGTCGGCTCAAATAGGAGTGTTGCTGCCCTTTATGCGAAAAGGCCATTTCCGCTTTGAGATTTTGAAAAATCAGCCGCTGGTAATTATCGCGGAGCAATGAAATTCAACAAACTTCACCGGCGAAACCGAAACCGGAGCTACAATGAGCACAACCAGCAGGCGACCAGAATGACGCCACTGTCCACGACTGCGATTGCAGTGGTGTTAGTTATTCCGAATTAACGTACGTGTACCATACGTGCTCTGATCGCAAACCAAATCTGTACAACCACGAAGCGAAGTCGATGGATGATTGGTACAACAACGCTCGCTCATTCTGTACGTCTGGGAAAGTATGGCAGTTGAACTCTTCCGAGTTTCGGTTTCGGTTTCGTCGGTGAAATTAGTCAGATTTCATTATTCGTTAATAATCGTCAGCAGCTGCTTTTGCGACATCTGAAAAGCGGCAACAGGCTCTTTACAGGAAGGGCTGCAATTTTCCCTTTTGACCCGACCGCCTGCCTCCACAAATTACATAGTTCATTAACTTTATTTCTTTAATTACTGTCATAATTGATGCCTCCACTCATCTTAAGGTGCCTGCCATTACTGAAATGGTAATTATGAAGGCAGAGCGAAAATATCACTTCATTTTTCCTTATTTTTGAGGATTTTCGAACACATTTCTTGACACGCACTGTATATCGAAACAAAAATCAACAGGGCAGCGATGAGCTTGGATGTACACTTAATCGCTATGTGCGAGCTGGACTGGAATTAAACAGAATTGGAGGTCCCAATTCAGTTTATGCTACGAGACGTTCTTCTGTATATCCTTATCTTGTACAGTTTATCGTGAAAAAAAATTGATTGATTGATTGACTGATTGACTGATAAATTGATCTGATTGTACGGTTGTGTTCGAGAAACCCAAACAAGAAGTTTTATCGCTGGCATGTGATCTTACTCAATTTGCAGATAGAACACTCATGACGTAGTCGGAAATGTGCGCATTCGCTCCACACTTGAGGGGTCGCGATCAAAAATAGGTTTACGAGGCACCACAGGTATACACTATACACAAGACATGTGAAATAAAAGAAATCCATTCCACGCACACCTTCCAATTTAGAGCGCAGTTCTTAGGCGCCCGTTCGTGAGTTCATCGCCCCTCATTGTCCCTCGCAGTACCGAGCGAAAGATCTCCTGGTTCGCGCGCCAAGAACAAAGCGATGTTCTTTTTCTTTTGCCGAAGCCGGCTGGATTACCCTTAAACTTCTCGCGGCCGGTGTTGGAAGCTTGCGATAGCGCCTTGCGATTGCCATTCTGCTACTCATCGACTCCATAGGTTGCGCATGAAGGGTTGTTACATTGCGTCATTCGCGGTAAAAATATAGGTTGCGCATGAAGGGTTGTTACATTGCGTCATTCGCGGTAAAAATATAGGTTGCGCATGAAGGGTTGTTACATTGCGTCATTCGGGGTAAAAATGTTACGTCATTAAAAAGCGCACGGTAAAGCTGTATACGGGAATGACCCCTGTGTGACGAAATAAAAAATAACGATGACTAAAAAGAGGCCGAGGCGTAAGCAAAGCTGATGTGAAAGAACAAGCGATAGCGTGAACTTCAGCACAGCGCATGTGCTGGCGTTTGAAGTAGGACAAAGCTTTGATGCTGCGCAGTGTGGGCCTTTGTGGCCGGTAATCAATCATTCCCACGCTGCCGCGTGAAGAATCACTGAAGTTACTGGCGCCTTTGTATTCTGCTCATAAAAAAAAGGGCGCGCCAAACCATGCTGGGCAAGGGTAATAATAACAAAGCACGCTGCTTTGTTGTTTAGCCAGGGAATAGCGGGGGTGACTGTGCGGTGTGCACTCCTGTTACCATTGACAGCCGCCGCCAACAGCGAAAATTGAAACCATACAGCGCTTGTGCCTCTCGCCAGGTCAAATAAGTAACGATTTTTCATGGGAGCGCTGACATTTAAGCACCTTATGGTGGCACAGTTTCGCGAGAACTAGAAAACGATGGATAAGGACAGAGAGGGAATGGGCAAAGGAAATGAAGCGTGAGTAAACGAACGAAGAGACCCAAATCGAGAAGACGTTACGGCAGGTGAAACAAATATTTGGAAATAAACTCTATTGAAACGTTTCATTTTAACTGTTCTTTGCAGGACACATGATGTGCGCATGCCATGTTATTTGATTAGAAAACTTTTAGATTTAGCAAAAAACACTGTGTACGCAAGACGCCAGCAGAAACGACAGTGCGCATACGCTAAACGTAAGCCATATGCACGCAAGTACGTTCGTGCATGAGATGGCGACGCTGGCTTTGCGGCCGCTATGCATGCGGGGATTGCGAGCCTTAATTACTTGGTTCCCTCACAGAAGCCCGCCCGGCGACTTCCGCTGATTACCGTGATTACGTTAACTCCGTGGCAGCGGCCAGACCACATGCTTCGACCTGCGTTCGTTTTTGATACTCGCTTTCCGTTCGGCCCGCATAGAATAAATAGGATCAGGATCGGCTTAGCCTTATCGCATGATGAGGACGCATTATTGCGTGATAGAAACAAATAAAGTCCGACAAATGACAGTCCGGGCTCGGGCTCCGGGTAGCCCGAAAGCCCGAGCCCGACCCGGCCCGCGGGCCGGGCTCGGGCGGGCCGACGTATTTTCACCTCGGGCCCGGGCCGGGCTCGGGCTACTTGGAGTTTTATCGGGCTGGGCTCGGGCCCGGCGCAAAGCCCGACTCAAGCCCGAAATATAGAGAATGAGCGGGAATTGTTTTCGGGCACGCACACAGCGCCTTTTCCGCGACCGCCTTTTACCGCTTTTCCTTTCCATTCGCTACTTTAAACAAAAGGGAAGCAGGTAAAGCACTGCCTCTGTTGCACTCCGACAGAGAAGTAACACCACCTGAGCTAGTGACGGCGCCACGCGACTGTTCGCGTTAGATTTAAGGCCAAATCCCATATGAGTGAAAATGCACGCGACTGCGACGAGTGACCCGACGTAGATCGCCTTCGTGCAAGCTGACGCTTGCATTGGCATACCCCATACACGTGACGGCTTTGGCGAGCGAACTCCATTGTTGCTGGCATGAGGCCGCCTACTTGTAATTTGTAATCTGTGTAATAGAGACTGTTCGTCGTGTGTCGTTTGATCATATTTGATATGCTCAATAAAATGCCAAATAACCGGAAAACGATGCTTTGTTTTCGCAGCGAACCTTTAAAAAGCCGGGGCAGGCCGGGCCCGGGATTGTGTTTTCGTACGTCGGGCCGGGCCGGGCGGGCTCGCAGCCCTTTGCCGTCGGGCTCGGGCGGGCCTTCGACAAAGTCAGCGGGCCCGGGCCGGGCTCGGGCTCAAAAATACGGCCCGTGCACAGCTCTACTGCTCTGTTCCAGTGATTCAAACAGATGCGTACCCTCCGATATGGACATGTCGAGAGTTGCAGTCGGAACGCTCCCATGTATAACTGCAAGCCAGCCTTCGCTGGGTAGCTACGAACGCTGGGTACAAGATCACAGTTTTCACAAGACACTGCTCCTGTTCATACACAACACCGGCCTTACGGCACACATCTAATACACATGTACACACACGAAGTATTATGCCTATTTAAATAAGGGCAAGTCTGTATCGCACTAAAAAGAGAGTGAGAGAAAGAGAGTGGAAGCGACAGAGGGATAAATGCGGTGATGAAGTAAGAAAATTTGCAGGAATAAGATAGGACCAACTGGCGCAAGAAGTGTGTTATTGGAGGCCGCGACGGTGGTACAGTGGTTAAGGTGCTCGGATGCTGACCCGAAGGTCGCGGATTCAATCCCCGCCGTGGCAGTCGCATTTTCGCTGGAGGCGAAAATGCTAGTGGCCCCGTATGCTTAAATTTAGGTGCACGTCAAAGAAACCCAGGTGGTCGAAATCTTTGGAGCCCTCCTCTGCGGCGTGCCTCACTATCATATCTTGGTTTTGGCACGTAAAACCCCAGCAATAATTACATTACGTGCGTGATTGGAGATCGGTGTGAAGCGAGCCTTTGCCCTGCAGTGCTGATAAAAGAAGACATCTGCTCCAAGAGCCACGTAGTGTAACTAAGTAGCAACCACGCTTTTCTTCGAGGCAGCGCCATAAGTGAGCTGCGAAGTCACGCGAACGTTACGAGGTGCCAAATGCGCGGAGAGCCACAGTTGGCGCGCACGGCTACGGCGTGGGACTGTTGCCACCGAACAACGTGGGCGCAGAAGCAATGAACGACTGGGAACGACGCGCGCCGAAAGTGGCTTTCGTCCGGCACACGCACGGAGGCGGCAACGACTGTATGCAGTTCCCTTTCGCCTACGCCGCACCGCTCGTCAATCACCTCAAGTGTGGCAGCGCCCCACTCTCCGAATGAGCACCCCGTTCCCACCGAGCATACCGATACTCTCACCCGGCACCCAGAGGAGAAGATTTTCGTCGATATGTCGCCGCTACCAAAGCAATGGCGGGGCCATCAGAACAAGAAGAAATAAGAAAGCGAAGGCGGCAGAGGAAGAAGAGAGAGAGAAAGAGAGAGTACTGGTGAGCGCGCACACACACATCGCGGCCCGTTACCCGCAAACGCAGATGTGGCGAAACGACCCACTTTAAATTTCAAAGCATCATCGCCTTCCTCCCCCCCTCCCCCTCCCCCTTTTTTTTCTCTCTCCACGGGTGCGCGCAGAATCGCTCACATCATCCCCGTCTCCGGCACATTTCGGGCCCGTTTGATTTTCTTTTTATCGGTGCATTTTTTGCCCCTCATAGCCAGTTTTCTTGCTCTTCGCTTTCTGTTCTTTAGAGAAAAAGAAAAGTTTTTCCAGTACGCCGTTATACCGCTATAGCTTTCCTTCCAGTCTCGGGCACGTTTCAATCCGTCGGGGCCGCGCAGTTTTTTGTTACGGCCGTTCGGAACGTGGGCGCGCAGACGAAGTCAATGTGCTTTTGAAAACAAGGCACGCCAAGAAAGAAAATAAAATATAAGGAAAATTACGGCGGATTTATGCTCCTCGCACATTCTAGAAGGTGATGCATATTTTTTGACCTCGCCGTCGAATGGCAAAGGGCGCTCGTAAAACGTGAACCCTGAAACGTATCGCGAAAAAAAAAAAAAAAGAAAGGATGGAAAAGAAACATAAGGGAATGACATTTACGGTGAATACAAAGGAAGGGATCGTGTATTCGATAACTCTCGCGAAGAGAACAAACAGTATAAGATGAGGGAGAGATTGAACGTATGTTGATGTCTTATATAAGTATACGGACGGCCTTCTTTTGCACCAAAAAAAGGCGCCCGAGGAAAAGCAGCTAGAAAAGGCGCCTAGGCTTTGCCGAAACGCCAAGTCGTGTTGGTAAAGAGAGGCGGGCGAAGTTGAGCTTGATGTCCTCGCGTCTTTTACAGAGGTTAGTGACATTTTCTGGTACTAGGCACTGCACATTTTACGCAAGCTGCGCTTCATAAAATGGCCCGCCTGGGTAAAAACATGAAAGCACAAACGAGAAAATCAGCTGCTGTGAGAGGCTAACGTGGGGCTCGCTGTAGTAAAAGCTGAGAAGTGTCGTGTTATATACTCTCTTCGTCGGTGTCGCTCATATATCCTGATTATGTTCAGTTTTGTTTGTTATGTACGCCAAGAGTTTCGATGCAATCTTCTCACAGAATTGGGTATTCGTTCAGAATGACTAGTTTAAAATAACCAATATGTTACGCTGCACTGGTGAGGGATGGGGGAGTTTCAAAGTTAAGAAATGGGCACTGATTCCTACGTGCTACGAATTGACCTAATATTTTCTAGTCAAAGAAAAAAGAACAACGGCAAGAATGCGAATAGTAATAATGAGAAACTAGGTAGGAAAGAAGAGGACAAAGAGAATTAAAAGGGGACTAGTTACCTTAACTATATCGCCCTGAACAAGCTGATTCTTGGCCAGCCCCCAAGAATCGCTGCGTGGAAATAAACCTAGGAATCTACATCTACATCTTCTTCAACGTTTCTGTGTCATCATTTTAGAATAGCAAATCATCATCAGCCGGAGCGATACGTGTCGAGATCAGAACAGTTTCCGGGCAGAAGCGTGACGGGCTAGCGCTCACTTACCGGTGACCACCAGTTGCGTCTCCATGCGGTCCTGACCGATGGAATTGTTGACGACGCACACGTACTTGCCGCCGTCCGAGACCTGGGCGCGTCTGAAGAGCAGCGTGCCGTCGGCCTGGGACACACGGCCCGCCGGCGAGTCCAGGGCCACCTGCCAGCCGCCTTCGACTCGGTGCCAGGAGTACGAAGGCACCGGGTAACCCTGAGCCGCACACGGTATCTTCACGTTGTCGCCTTGCCGCGCCCTTACCACGGGACGCCGATCGGTGAGCCTCGGGGCGGTGTTCACGTGCGTGTCTGCGGTACAGCAAAACCCCTTCAGGTGGTAGAAACAGAGAAAACAGATAAATGAATGCAGGAAGATTGATGTATCTTGTTTCGTCTTGCGCCTTTGCTGATTCTTAGAAAGCAGGAAAATATATTTAAGATAAGTTCCTCTAATGTGGAATTTGTATAGAAGCTTCCAGGCTTACTGTGGAGCTCGAGGATGCGCTCCGAAACGTGATCGCAGCCATGGACGAATCAAGGTTGCTCGAATCGGCAAGGTGCGTATGTAGAATAAACTGTTGCTTTTGAGCTGCTATGCCTGTTGTATTAAAGATGTTCAAAGTAACTGTCCAGTTCTTGCTCAAATGCATAATATAACACATGGATCTGATTTTTTTCAATTGTTATTTTTTGGTCTTTAATGTGTATCTAATCTAACTTTTTCTAATGTACCAGTACCAACGTTGTTGTGCCAAAATGTTCATTACTCGCGTGTACCTCACCCCTTGTGTAACACTGCTTATAAAGGAGACCTTAAAGGAACATACTGATGCTGGTAGACAGCGGTAACTCGAACGAGTGAACTCCGCACAGCAAGAATATCTGTCAGACTAATATATGAGCCGCTTTGAACCCATCCCTTAAAGGCGAACTCCGGTGCATGTTCGACCATACTGAGATAATGCCGTTTTCAAATATATGAACAGTCTTGTAACAGCTAGGGTTCTTCATTTTGCTGAGAGACTCGTCAATAATTTTAAATAAGCAATAAGCGATGCGTCAAAACAGAAACCAAAACAGAGAGCTGTTCCGTACTGGGTATGCGATGACGTCACTAAATACGCTACACGCCACCACGGCTGGCCAGGGTACAACATAGGATACGTGCTTATTCTATCACGCGAAAAGCAAGCTGGCGATGTCATCCAACGCGGAAACAAGCTGTGCCAGCCCGTCTGAACTTACCAGTGACAAATTCAGCGATGACTGCAGCTACTATCTGAGCGCGGAAGCATCGCCTTTTGGTTTCTACCCACCGGCGCGTGAAGTAGCCCCGCACCGATCTCCTCGTTGCTCAATACTGTGCGTGCTTACTGTAAAACCCGATGTCAACGACGACTAACACGCTATGCAGCTAACAAAACTGAACAATTATACTCGTGTCGTCGTCGCCTCGTAGAAGAAAGCGCGCGTTGCATCCGTCTGCTTGGCGTGGCGGGGTTGGAAGAGTAGGCACGTTACGTCACCTACACACGGTGGCGCGAGTTTACAGGAGTGATTCCGGAATTGGCTACCAATTTTAAAATATATAAAACTAAATGGATTACGGTTGTATAATTTGGCACATATAATCAGGGCACCGAAGAGAACATATGTAAAGTTTAATTGAAATAGATGAATATCGAAAAATCGCCGGAGTTCCCCATTAATACGTACGGCCGCCACCGATGCTACTGCGCGCACGTGACGAAAAGTTTTCAGCCGTAAAAATGGCCGACAACTAATCGTTCGTCCATCACAATGTAGCAAGCGAGTTTTATGCATTAAGACCATGGTTGAAGTTCTTCATCGCTTCTCATGCGAATAGCCAGGCTAACATATCCAGCATTTTATTAAAGCACTTGAACTTGAAATGGTATAGCGCATTACGGAGAAGAAGAAACGGCCTAGCAGACCGACACAAGAGGACAGAGCGCTAACTTCCAACTGAGCTTTATTGTCAAAATGCATCAAATATGTAGACTTGCGCAAGCATACAAAAAACACCCTAACGCAACGCCAAGATTAGACACCATCGCACCGTCACACACCACAGATTCACAGACGGTTTCCCCGATTAAGAAAGGCCACTTCATGTTCAGATAAAGCCAAGCAATTCTCTCTCTCTCTCTTTCATTTATATGACAGTATACAATAGAAAAAAAAATGTTGCAGGCCAGCGGTATGCGGCAGTTGCGTGGCGTGAAAATTCACGGTACGTAATTAAGAATTATAACTTACACGCGTTAAAAGAAACGTGAAAGGCTGGTACGCTTGTAATCCACGAAGGAAGAAGCGCGTCAATAAGCAATCAATACACACGATCGACTGTCACACTCAAGAGCACGTCGTCGTAGCGTAATCGATATACTTCCAACGCACGCCCATTCGAAAATGACACCGCGGTACCAACACACTAACGATGTGGTGAAGACAGAGACGAGAGCACGTACAAGACAAGAAAAAGATATATAAAGGTCCAATTTGGTCGCGTGCGGCTAATTTGCTGAGAGCAGTAATCATAAGCCGCCGCCACGGAGAGCGGTACACCCGTGGCCTCAAAGAACGCCCGTACTCTATCTCACCGATCAATCCCACCCTTTCTATTTTGTCCCGGCGACCACTTGAAGTGGCGAAAAGAGCGACAAGCTTTTGGCAGAGTTCGCCCGAGGCGCTAATTACCGCACAACCCCCTAGGGCTTTCGCGGATCACCAGTCTATCCGCTTTGTGGCTGTCGTGTTTGTGTTGCTTGTTGTTTGCTGCTCGCTCGGATGCCGGAGAACTCGCTGGAAGTGGTGGGTACCAAAGAGCGTGACGCGTATGCTTTTGTACTCGATCGAAAATATATAAGAGGGCGAAGAGAAAGTTGCGGCTGTACAGGCGAATGGCATAGATGGATGGGGGGTGGCAGTACACTACGACGGTGCGGTTCGCCAAAGGCGAACTTTCACCTGCAATTATCTGTTGCATTATTAAGTATGAATAATGAGGCTTTATATGTAGTGATACCAAGGAAATTTCATTTCCTTTAGTTGCCACGTGGCAAAGCGTACGTAAATGTTTAAAAGCTAGATGATTATACTGAAGACGAATTTCGTTATACATAAAGACTTCGACCAATTACAATGCTTTTAATGCATGACTTACGTAGGGTGTTAGCTAGTGCATATCTCAGCTAATTGTAAGCGAGCACCCACACAATATTAGGCGTTGTTGTACTACACGTACTAGCAACATTGTGCGCTTTATAAACGCTTAGCACCACACAGCACAGAAAATGCATTCATGTTTAAAATTAGCTTGAAGCGTACCGAAGACGCGGACAAAAAGAAGTGGACAGGAAAATGCTTACCTCGTCTGCACCAACTAGCCCAACTCGGCATCTTGTGGAGAAAAGGCATGTTTAAGAAAATGATGAATAATCTTCGCTTTGGTGACAATTACTTACAGACATTAGCGCAAAGAGCTTCAAGAACTTCTAACAACAAAATGAGGTGAGCTCCTAATAATGGTAGCCTAAATAAACCTGAGATAATGTTCTGTTTTTCTTTTGATGGCAAGCCATGATTACACTGATTTTGTCAATTTTGCGTGTTAGCGCTTTACAGCTGTATACGTGCACTTTCTGTTTTTTTTTTAATGCGAAGCATTTCTTAGCGAACTTCTGCAACTTTGAGCGTATCTATCTATCTATCTATCTATCTATCTATCTATCTATCTATCTATCTATCTATCTATCTATCTATCTATCTATCTATCTATCTATCTATCTATCTATCTATCTATCTATCTATCTATCTATCTATCTATCTATCTATCTATCTATCTATCTATCTATCTATCTATCTATCTATCTATCTATCTATCTATCTATCTATCTATCTATCTATCTATCTATCTATCTATCTATCTATCTATCTATCTATCTATCTATCTATCTATCTATCTATCTATCTATCTATCTATCTAGCCGCCTACGACTCTGTGCTCTCCTGGTCGCTTGGTTAATCTAATGTACACCAAAATTGGTATGGTGTAACATGACTGTATGACGAACATAGATGACAAGTCCTAACATGAAAATCATGACACGCATGTCATGTACAGCATGATTTACGTGCCACGCTCATGGTGCGCTGGCGGCCGTTTCGCTAGCATTATATACCCCAAAATTGGTATCTTGCGCCGTGAATGTGTGACGAACATAAATAATACGAGTTAACATGAAAAGCATGACACGCATGTCATGTACAGCATGACTTACGTGCCACGCTCATGGTGCGCTGGCGGCCGTTTCGCTAGCTTGATCTACCCCGAAATTGGTATTGCGTGACGTGACTGTGTGACGAACACAAATAACCCACGAGTTAACATGAAAATCATGACACGCATGTCATGTACAGCATGACTTACGTGCCACGCTCATGGGTCGCTGGCGGTCGCTTCGCTAGCTTGATATACACCAAAATTCGTATCTTGCGACGTGACTGTGTGACGGACATAAATAATACGAGTTAACATGAAAATCATGACACGCATTTTCCTCAGTGACATACAAGACGATGTATGCAGCTCTTTGCTGGGTGGTTCGCATTACATCGATTCCCACAATGCGTGGGATCTGCCGGCTTTTTAAATCACGTGATATTCAAACAAACGGTAAGAACTGAACAAGCTAAGACAGTACATCTTGTATACACGATGATACCAGACTGCTTGTCTTACCGTTAATCCGGGTAATCATGTTAGGTGCATGGACGTTAGGTGCTGCTTAACTATGCACAATCAGCCACTCCGCGTATACTGCAATGTTTTCCTTTTTTTCTTTATTGAAACAAACAAAAGGAAAGTTGCGGCACTTTTGAATCATGGTGGCTGCTTTTTCTCTGTAATTAGCAGTAATAAACAACAATCAAAAGTTGAAAGAAACGTTAGACTTTCACAGAACGTGTCCGCTACTTCATTAACAGCATACAAAGAAAAAATTCACTACTTGCTTATAGCTGGAGTTACAAATGCCAGTTTTAAAACCAGTTTTTGGATAAATATTAAAACGCAACTCCACCAACTCTTCATGAAGACTTTAAAAATTAAGTGGACAATCAGAGCGAGCAATAATGCCCCACTTCAACATTTCATCTCTCAAACGTCTCTGATTTTTTGGGGAAATGCCTGAAATTAAGTTAAAGACCAAAAGAGAACGGAAGGAGAGAAACTAGCATCGGCTTTCGCGAAGTTGCCACATTCACGCATAAAGTTTCGGAAGTGCCCGCACTGGATTCATCGTTACACTGGTTATACGGGAGCCCGACGCCTGAAAGAAACGAGCCGGGTTTTTGTAATCGCCATGCGCGGGCTGCAAAGTTTGTCGCCTTTAATTTTTTTCCGTTTCGCTCCTTATCTCTTTTTTTCCGTGCTATCTTTATTTTTCGGGGATGGTACTCCAAATAACGCTTTATCGATTGATGGGACCCAGAAAAATATGGTTGCCGGGCCTTCGTGCACACACGGCGCGGCTTTCATTAAAGCCGCCGCGGGCAAAACAACGCTCTCGAACCATATTCGAACTTTGAATGCGGGGCGCGTTTGCTATCTCGCCGAACGATCTCCATTTTCCGGAGCGAAATTGAGCAAGGAGAGAGAGAGAGAAAGAAAGAGACAGAGGGCAGCAAAGAAGGAGTAAGCTTACAAACGTTGCACCACGAAAGACAGAGAGAGAGAGAGAGAGGGATAGAAAGAGAGCAGCGTGCATGCCACGCAAACACAGTGCACATATGCCCAAGTGCTCGACGAAAGCATAGGGCTGATGGGATCTAATATACATGCGCATAAAATGTGAATACAACAGCGGCGGTAGCCGGAGTCATTAAGCCGGAAATACCGCAGGCTCTCGAATAGGGGCGCCAAAAAAATCTAACCCGAGATTTATGCATTCGTATTTCCTGATGCCCAGCGAAACAACTTTCCTTTTTTTTTCTATGCGGTATTGTGTGTTGTGGTTTCGCTCGTTCGGCTGTTGCTCGATCCCTTTCCCCTCTTTCTTTCTTTCCTTTTTTTTTTTAAACGGAACGGCGTTGCTGATAACGCGTGGAGACGGGCCGGAGAACGAAAACGAAAAGGCGGAGTAACAATAGAAAAAAAAATGAGTTGACCAATGCCAAAGACAGAAGCGAAGAGCCAGAAGTGAACACAAAGGCGACAAAGGCGAAAGAAAAGGCCGCGAATGGATAGCACCGAGTTGCGAAACAATGACACGTATGTAACACTGATGATGCATTTTTGAATAATGGCGCCGAACGAAGCGTAGCAGAAGGGAAGAGCATTTCATTTCTGCATCGTAGTTAGGCTTTGGTTTGTTTCGTTTGAAAAGTAATAAGAAAAAAAAGGGGGAGATGAAGGAGAACGATGATGACGATGCACGATGTGGCGTCAAAGAGAAGAACAGGGGTGTTCGAAAGGCAGAACGGCGCCGAAAAAAACTGAAATCCACTTCACAGAAAGAGTCATCTGCATATTTCGCGAATGAAAATTTGCATCCGGCCGAGAACGAAGGCGCCTTCTTCTCGCAACCGAAAAGCCAGAAAGACATACAGGTTGGAAAAGCTGTAGCGAAGCTGATACTGTGAGAGGAAAGAAAAAAGACGTGTACGAGAAAACGAATAATAATCGCTAGATGGAAAGACACTAACGTTGGAGAGCGCGCGAAACGAGCTTACATCTATACGTAAGGAAGAAGATATGCAATGGCGATATTTTTTCTTTCATTCGTTATTTGATGATCACTACAACTTCGACAACCAGATGGAGGCTGATGTGCCTTTCTTCGCGTTCGGGATCGGCAGCCGCGCCGCGTCCCGGCCCTCCCCATCGAAACGGGACGAATCCGAAAAGCAAAATCAATTTGGTAACGAGTGCAGCGCTAGATGCCATAAGGCTTAGCGCCGAGGACTCAACAGCGCCACTCGTCGAGGACTCGTGCGAGGAGGAACAGAGGGAGAGAAGGAGAATAAGGGAGGATGCTTCAGCAGAGAGAGAAGGAAAGAGAGACAATGAAAAGACAGCAGCAGCGGTACTCGGCCGCCGGCTGCACCGCCAATTTCCCCTGAGACTGACCGAGCCCCGGCCGCTCCTACGGAGCTGTCGGTGTTAGCGCCGCGCGGCCGGAATTTGCATGAGGACCAACGAAATAACAGAGCGGCAAGCAAAACGCGGCTCGCGCTCGAGTTCGCGACGTTGCTCGTGCCATCTGTTGCTGCTGGCGCGGGGGCGATAAGAGCTCGGATTGGGCGCAGCGCCCGATAATGAATGACGAAGGCGCGCACCGTTCCGCTGGGAATGCCACATATATACTACAGGCGCGCGCAAACGAGTAAACAAAGATCTGCTTCGGCGGCGATCCGTGGTGACGCGATGAAGTAGCGCCCGCTAATGGTGCGCGAGAACACCGTAGTGCGTGACGCCTGGGGAAGTCACGCGTGTGCGCTGATGACAGCGGTATAAGGCAGCCCGCAGTTTCAATATCACTGCATGAATGGTGGTGCGCAGGTCGAGAAATTTCGACGTGGCGGTAAGGCCTGCACAGTGCAACGCGCACTTTGGGGAACGCTCGTAAGGGAGGGTCGATGGATATCGTATGCAGGAGGTTTATGGCGCATAGTTTCGATATTTGCGCATGAATGCCGGCTGCACGGGAGAGATTCGGCGCAACTTTATGTTTACAAACACTACGCTTTCCCTGGTCTCCTCTTCAAATCGCTTTTTCCGTTGCGTTTTTACGACGTTGCGCTCCTTAAATTTCTCATAAATAGCGCTTTCAGTTTAATGAGAGCATTTTCCTTTGGATATTTGTCACCAATGAGGGTTATCGGCTATTGCGGAATTTTGCAGTTTTTCAATAAACACTGGCCCGACTAAAAAGTATTGGGTTGTAACCTTGCGGTTTTGTATCTTTAACAACTAAACGAACAACGTTACGGTATACGCATACACATGAATATGGTTGGTGCATTCGATATTTCGACCTTATTAACTGACGTCGCGATATACAAAAAAAAATATCCGGCAGATCCCACGCACTGTGGGAATCGATGTAATGCGAAGCAGCCAGCAAAGAGCTGCAAACACCGCCTTGTTTGTCTTTGAGGCAAATGAAGTCATTCATGTCACGACATCTAGTCCGCTATATATCGTATGTTTGTCATACATGCATGCGGATATTTACAATATGGTATATACCATCCCATTGAAACGCATATTCTGGTACTTATAATGCATAACCTGCCATCTACATCCGTTACGCACCGATTTCATGCCATACCAGTTTTGGTATATATCCAGTTAACAAAACAGCCGGAAGTTAACCAAGACAGTGTCATGTAAATCATGCCGTACATGACATGCATGTCGTGATTTTCATGTATGCCACCTGTCGTTTATGTCCTTCATACACTCACGTCACGCAATACCAGTTTTGGTGTATGTCAGGCTAGTGAACCGGCCGCGAGCGCACCATGAGTATGGCATGTATATCATGCCCCACATGACATTCATATCATTATTTTCATGTTACCACCTGTCATTTATATTCGTCATACAGTCACGTCACGCAGTACCAATTTTGGTGTATATCAAGCAAGCGAAATGGCCGCGAGGGCACCATGAGCATGGCATGCAAATCATGTCGTACATGACTTGCATGTCATGATTTTGAAGTTTCCACCTCTCATTTACGTTCATAATACAGTCGCGTCGCGTAATACCAATTTTGATGCATATCACGCGAGCGAAACGGCAGCGATCGGACAAGGAGCGTGGCATGTAAATCATGTCGAACATGACTTGAGTGCAATGATTTTGACGTTACCACCTCTGATTTACCTTTATCATACAGTCTCGTCACGCAATACCAATTTTGGTGCATATCAAGCCAGTGATACGGCTCCGAGAGCACCATGAGCGCGGCATGTAAATCATGTCGTACAGGACATGCATGTCATGATTTTCACGTTACCATGTGTCAGTTATGTTCACCACACAGAAATGTCTTATCATACCTGTTTTGGTATGTATCCATTCATTTAAACGGCCACGAGCGCCCCGAGACCATGTAATGTAAATCATGCTGTACATGATATGCGTGTCATGATTTGCACATTAGGACCTGTCACTTGTGTTCTTCATACACTATTGTCATACCATGCCAGTTTTCGTATATATCAAGTAAACGAAACGGCCGCAAGAGCCCCAAGACAGTGGCACGTAAATCATGCCGTTCATGACATCCATGTCATGATTTTCATGTTATGACCTGTCATATATGTTTGTAATACGGTCGTGTTATGTCATACTAATTGTGGGGCGGACAGACAGACAGACAGACAGACAGACAGATAGATAGATAGATAGATAGATAGATAGATAGATAGATAGATAGATAGATAGATAGATAGATAGATAGATAGATAGATAGATAGATAGATAGATAGATAGATAGATAGATAGATAGATAGATACGCTCAAAGTCGCAGAAGTAGGCCAAGAAATGCTTCGCATTTAAAAAATGAGAAAACATTTGTTGAACAGTCCAAGGTGTATAGAAATACATGTCAGATTATGACACGAAAGTTCGTGGTTTCAAGCAAAAACTTCAAGTCGACTGCTTTATATCTTCGCGCATTTTCCGGGTTTCTCAAACTTTCCCTGCCGATAAGAGCGAAACTGTTTTAGGGGCGAAGCTCCTTAAGGCGGCACCCGTTCGTCCCTCGTCGTGCTCGTAGTAGTGAGTAACAAGTCTTACCCTTTGACCTCCAAGGTGGTGCCGGTGGGAGATTTCTCCTGCGCGTTGTTGAACAATAAAAAATTCGCAGCGTGCGCGTTAACTAAAAGCCGAATTCTTCTGTCTCTGTAGAAGTGTAAGTGTTAGCTAAAAGCCGACTTCTTCTGTCTCTCATTCCCATTAGCAGCCATTGTTTACCTCCAAGGTAGTGCCTGGTGAGATTTCTCCTGTGCGTGATTAAACAATAAAAATTTTGTTCAAAACGCCGTTGATTGATGAAATAAACCAACGAAAGACTCATAATGGTGTAATAGTAGCGCAAAAAAGACGAGGACAAGAAAGTGAACACCACAAGCGCTTACTCACAACTGAAAGCTTTATTGCTTGAACAGAAAATATATCTAAACTTGACGCTCGACTAATTCCCGCGCATGCGCATCGTGGGCAAGGCAGAAGGCAAAAACCAGAACAAAAACACATCGCCTTCAATCCTCCGCCCCCCAACAGGCTACCCCCTCTCCTTGAGTAGCATCACTTCCCTCTCCGATATGGCTAAAGACGGATGACTAACGCACGTAGATGCCCTCGTGCTAATATGCGCGGGAATTAGTCGAGCGTCAAGTTTAGATATATTTTCTGTTCAAGCAATAAAGCTTTCAGTTGTGAGTAAGCGCTTGTGGTGTTCACTTTCTTGTCCTCGACTTTTTTGCGCTACTATTACACCATTATGAATCAGTACCAACTAGCTCGCCTTTCCGTTTTGCTTCAACGAAAGACGCCAGATGTTTTGTAAAAACAAAACGAAAGAACGCCAGATGTTTCTAAAGCAAAACGAAAAAGACGCCAGCTGCTTAACGAAAGACGCAAGGTGTTTTCTAAAGCAATGGTTTTCTAAACAATGAAAATTCACAGCGTACATGTAAAATTAAAGTGAGCTGCAAGTCGTCATAACTCATCGAACCTTTAGTATAAACGCGCCCGATCTCACGTCGGTGATGATGTACTGGGCAGAATTCACGGAAGATTCACGGTTTACCGATGAACCTCCGCAGCTTCGCCCACTCATCATCATTCACTCCGTGGATATGCTGTGATTTTTTTTTCGGAACAGAGGAACCGCGCTTTTACTAACAGTGTTGATTCTGTTTTTGCTTTAATGTTCCCTTATATTTCTCAACGTAGACTTCCTCAACGGTCCACGCCTGTCACTTTCTCTCTCACTGTATCTTTTTTTCATTTATTTATCTTCTTATCTCAGATCAGGAAATCAAAGCGCACACGCATCTGTTTAGTCTCATTATCTTTGCACTGCTCTCATTACCAATGATTGAAGTGCCGTACCACCGTATTCTGATGTTCTTTTTACAGGGCCTAACTTGCAATACGTTATGACGACCTTAACCCATAGTTAGAATACTTATTAGTTTTAACCTTATTCTAATTATGAACGAAGTAGCTCGCAAGGACGTCTCGTTAAACCATCAAATTCTCCTTCCTCTGAAAACACTTTCGAAAAGCTTAAAAATCTGACTACGCTTCCCGTATTTTATTGTTCTGCGTTATTTTTCTGGTATTTTAGATCTCATTCGTGAAGGCAAGGGTTCTAGCGTTTCTAAAGAAGTTTTAATATACTAACCTACTTAAACATGTACGTGCAGCGTTATCCAAATTATTTGCTACAAACAACCAAGTCGCTAAGTTTATGAATCCTGAATTATAGGAAGCAAAGTATTTTTTTACGGATATTTTGAATTCGAATTTGAATATATTTCGAATTTCACCTTGTGTTCATTGCTACTCACTTATTGCTTTTGTTTCCCTCTGTAGCTGAAGAACTCGAATAGGGAGCATCTTAATGTGAGATTGAACTTTGTACTGTTTCACGTCCTGCCCGACTCGCGTGACCTCGATGAGATCTGAAGCAGGTTGTCGAGCATAATAGACTTTTTTTTCTAATACAGCGTTTGCCGAGAGCTCACTGAATCTGAGAAGTACTGTTTTCGCGAAGCGCTGTACTGATTGGCGAAATTTCAGGCATGTAAAAAACGAGCATAAAACAAGCAGGAGCCCTCCCGCTATCGGGAAAATGGGTGCAAGCGAAGCTTCGCGGTGTACGTGCCAAACCTTCTTTCTTTCTTTCTTTCTTTCTTTCTTTCTTTCTTTCTTTCTTTCTTTCTTTCTTTCTTTCTTTCTTTCTTTCTTTCTTTCTTTCTTTCTTTCTTTCTTTCTTTCTTTCTTTCGTTCGTTCGTTCGTTCGTTCGTTCGCTCGCTCGCAAAGTGCAATGCTCCCTCCTAGATTTTTTTTTTTTTTACCTGCCACGGTAGTCTAGTGGTTAAGGTGCTCGACTGCTGACCCGCAGGTCGCGGGATCGAATCCTGGCCGCGGCGGCCGCATTTTCGATGGAGGCGGAAATGCTTGAGGCCCGCGTACATAGATTTAGGTGCACGTTAAAGAACAACAGGTGGTCAAAATTTCCGAAGCCCTCCGCTACGGCGTCTCTCGTAATCATATCGTGGTTTGGGAGCGTTAAGCCCCATCAATTATTATTAACTTTTTTCTTTGTCCATGCCGGGAATTGGACCTTCACTCGCGTGCTTTACAGCGCAACACTTCTGTAGCTACAGGCTACAACGACGGTCATGAGTGAAGCAATGAAATACAACAATGAAAGGTAACGATGAAATGTGGCGACGTGTATTGCACACCAAAACGGCTGTTCGCCAACAAACCCACAACTTAGAGAAAGGACATCAGTTATTGGAAAACGGCGCCTGCAAATACGCATGTTACCGGCGTACCATCGAGGGCCTCGTTGTGTACACTCGAATTTCTGTACACTCTTGAGCGCCGGCATTGTCATGAATTATGCCAACACCGCCGCCACCACCACCGAAATCCATGACCTGTAGAAGCTTTGCATAAAAAAATCACCGACGGTTACGATACGCGCCAATGCGAAATGTGAGCTCAGCAGTACGCGTGTTTTTACTTCGCGATATATTGAGGAAATGTATGCGAGGGAGGCATGTATTTATATATATGCTGCGGCCTCCCTGACGGTGTCGTCAGGGAGGCCACAGCAGCGTATGTGGGCAGCGGGCGTGCTGGTGGAGCGACCGGCACTGTCGGTGTTGTCATGGCCGCCAACTCCTGCTTCACAAGATTCCGCAAGTCGAACGGTGCGGGTGGAGTTGAGACGGCAGTGGACCGCTGCTGTTCCAGGTCTCGAAGTTCTTCACGGATGATGGCGCGGATAAGAGCTTTAAAATCAGACGGAGGCATAAGGCGAGGATCGCTGTCTTGTTGAAGGCGGAGGGACTGCAATTGTTCAAGGCGTTGGCATGTGGAAATGATGTTTTCAACCGTAGTTGGATTGTTAACAGCCAAGGCGTTGAATATATATATATATATATATATATATATATATATATATATATATATATATATATATATATATATATATATATATATATATATATATATATATATATATATATATATATATATACACACACAACGAATGAGAATAAAAACTAAAGAAATGAAAATTACCAAAAATAAAAGGACTATATAAAAAATAATACAAGTTCTAAAAAAATTAACAGTATATATACATATATATACTGTTAATTTTAATATATATATACTGTTAATTTTTTTAGAACTTGTATTATTTTTATATATTTCTTTTATTTTTGGTAATTTTCATTTCTTTAGTTTTTATTGTCATTTGTTGTTATTACTATATTTTTTCATTTCCTTCTTATTTTCTCCTTCGCCGCCGGGAGCTGCCGTTACATACAGCGCCTTATTTTTATTCGTTATTTTTTTCCTTCTGTTTTGCTGTTTATTTTTTATTTATTTATTTATTTGATTTTCTGTTTCGTCGGCAAAGGTCTCAGATCAGTCCAGCAGGCCTCGGCAAAATAAGAGCGTCGCGTGTCTCGAGGCGCGCGAGACAGGCGTCTACGAGGGTTGCGAGCCAAAAGGTGACCAACTTGAGCCAAGGACAGCAAAAGTAGCCAACAGTAGGCACGCGTGTTTGGAAACAACTTCGACGTTTTCGTTTAAATGACTAAACGCAAAAGCTTTTCGGCGGAAATGAAAATAAGTAGAGCACGAACCATTTAAAATCAAAATCTCTGGGATTAAAGCAAAGTTGTTGACTTTTGCAATCATTTCGTGCAGGATGACGAAGTTTCCTGCGCTACTGCAAAAATGACACTCTCTTCCTGCGTATTGCACGACTTTTACAGCGAAAGCTGTTATGAGATCATTTCAGCGGCCGTTTTTGGCGCCGTAGTTGTCCGCCGCCGCCGCCGGTGTCCGTAACCACTATCGCTCGAAAAAAAAAAGACAAAATGAGAAAAAAAATTCCAGGATGGAACGAGGTTCGAACCTGGGCCCTCTGTGTGGGAGCCCAGTATTCAACCTCTGAGCCATGCCCGTTTTTTTTTTCTTTCATGGTATTTATTATAATGCGTATTTGAAATTATCACAAACGCTATAACGTAGTGATGCATTCACTTAGCGACAATAATCGCACAAGCACTGCACAAGCATTCAAAAGCTTACATGCATATATACTGTGCAAGTCCAGAGAAGCAGGAAAAGTTCTTCAAAGCTTGTTACACGTGGAGGCTGGTAAGGATGAACACCTCATCAAGATGGGGTGCCAGTCCGGTCTTATGTTATTATTATTATGTCTTATTATGTTACAAGACACCACAAACATGTAGGCACACATCTACCGTCGACCACTGGATAACCAACATTATGATTTAAAATTCCTTCACTGTAAGCAGGGGTTCTACCCTAGCCAACCATGAAGGAACACACTCTTTTATTTTTTCTACCTCAAGAAACCGGGCCATACTTTCTTGAAAATACTGTCTTGCTGGTCTTCTATCCGGGTCACAGTAAAATCCAGCCATTCGTGAGCGCCATATACTGTGCAAGCCAGTCATCATGATTAGGTCATAAGGTAGTCCGTCCTCATTGTCTATTGCTAAATACCGAATTCCATGAGGGTCTAACGGAAATTCTTTTTTTATTATCCTCTGCAACACGTCCCAAAAGTACACAGCCTCCCAACAGTGCAGAAAGACGCGGTCAATTGTTTCACGTTGGTTACATATTAAGCAATCGGAGCCCCATGGCCGGTGCTTGAAAGTGCTTTGCAAAATGGTTCTATACAGGCTTCATGTCGGGAAAGGAACCACATTAACATATGCAATATAGCGTGGTAGAAGAGTAAAATAAGCACCAAGCGTCGCACAACGCGAATTCTGTAACCAGGCATCACACAATGCGAATTGCGCCTCGAGTAGGTTGTTCAATGCTTCCAACCCATTAAAAAGGGCTCTGCCATAATTCTTCATCGTCATCAGGCACAGCATCAACAAAGTGCGCACAATGCCTTACATGCGTTTAGCAGGTACCACGGCTCTCCGTAGAATGACGAAAAATGGCATAGTGCCTGCTTCCCTACTTCTCAAAAATTACAATGATTTATAACATAGTGGGTTCCTCGCAAGTGCACTTGTATTGGTTGCCAAGGAAGCCTATAAGCGCATGATCTATTTCCTCGGGGTCTCAGTAAAGTTCTTCACCCCCCTCTCTCCCACGTCAACGTATGTTATACAGCATGGCGGGAGAGGGAAATAGCGACCGGGCGTCACCCGATGCAAATTGCATAATTGGTGGACCATTTAAAGCTTCCAACCCATTACAAAGGGCTGAGCCATAATTCTTCATCGTCATCAGTCGTCGTTTCAACAAAGTGCACATAATGCCTTACAGACGTGTAGCTGGTGCCTCGCTGCTCCGCAGAATGACAATTAATGGCTTAGTAGGCGCTTCCCAACTACACAGAAATTGCGATTTATGGCGTAGTGGGTACCTTTCTAGTGTACTTGTATTAGTAGCCCCAAGAGAGCTTACAACGGGCTCTAGAAACGCTGCTCTTCCAGCTTTCGCTGAGACTGTGCTGCGGTTTCAACGTAGGCCTGGCGTTTTTTTTGTAAAAGAAGTAGACAACGATGATAAAAATAAAGTATACGCCATTGAGTGTGCTCAATAACGCAGTTGTTGGTATGGAAGCATAAGCTGTAGTCACTTTCCCAATAATGTCTTGCACGAAGTCCGAGCAGTTCATATTTCAGACTCGCAGTCCGTACCTAATACTGCAAATTGACAAGCAGTTCAATGGATATCTAATTTCTGATGTCAATGAATGCAGAGCGCCCTAGACGCGGAACGCTTTCAATTATCCTGTCCCCTTCATATTCTGCGGTTTGAAGTCGGGCTCAGCAATAGGGACCTGCAAAATTAAGCACCGTTTTACTTGGCAGCACAGTTTAAGTGCAACAGTTTTACTTCAGTCCAGCCGTGTATCTGCAGGCCTTTCCTTCTGTTTTTTGTGCGCGAGGCCTGCTTGGCTGACAGGTTAAAAACGTGTAGTTTTTTAAGTATTTATTTGATCACCTCCACCATTTCCGTTTACCCCTGTTCCGGAAATTGAGCCATTAATTTAACTAATGTTTATTCTCTGCGTAATGCAAGCGCTCAGTTCAATTTCGGGAGCTAGAACAACGCTTTGGCCGCCATATTTTGACACCATATAATCGAGCGCAGCGGCTGCGACGTCACCAGACATTGATGATTTGACTCAAATCGACAGAAAAAAACAACTATCCAAGAAGTATCTAAGCAGACAAGAAGTTTCTTCTGCCGCCACCGGCCTCAAAAAGTAGCTAAATTGGCGCAAAGTAGCCAAACCCGGCAAACCCTGGCATCTGCGGCGAGGGCCAACAAGGGACAACGCCCAACGCAGGAACGGGCGCTTTTAATACAAATACCTAGCTTCAGGTACGACAGGTTGAGTATAATTTAAACAAGAAAAACACAAAGATAGGGGCCATAGGGCAAACATATATGGTAGGTAAACAGAACCTCGAACACTAAGCGTAATGATAACGATATCATATGCAAGGGACCATCGCCATTTCGATCATTACTGGGGAAGATTGTCCTTCGGGCTGTGTTTGTACCGACGTGAAATCATTAGCTTTTCATGTGCTTGCTTCTCCTTTCGTTATCCTTTCAATGTGCACCGCTGCACGCTATCTCCAGATTGATCTTCTATTCGACAAATTGACTTCTCCGCAACCAGTATATTATAGAGAGGCCTTGCAAAAGAGCCCGTGTAAACAGATCGAATAGAGACATGCTGAACGAAGCGACGACATTTCTATGAATAGAAAATAATAAAATCCGCTGTAAACAAACAAGTAAGAGCGCTTTATTTCGATTTTGTAAGTGGACAAACGAGAAGAGTCCTCACGTGCAGCGTCAAATAACAGTATACCCCGGTGAAAAAGGAGAAGCACGAGTATCTCAGGACTTATCTCACGATGATTGTCTAAGTGCAATGCGAGAGCCGGCGTTCGCATGAGGCCTCACTCGTAACTGCGTAGCGACAGCGCTGTGCTGCAGCACGGAAAGCTGCCACATTCGGTATCGCTCAATCACTTTATGACATTATTTATTTTTTTTTATTTGAACCAGCGATCGTTCCATAAGTTAACGTCCTCATTGATGAGTAGAAGTTGTTACTGTGTTTTAAGTCTAACTAAATCGAAAAATAACTTAACGAAGCAGACGAGAATATGCGAGCCCCATACGAGATTTCCTTCGAGATACCTGTCTGGGCCTTCTATATCAAACCTGCGTTCTTCCCTACTCCTGTACCGCCCAAAACATATAATTAAGGAGTTCCGCACACTGTTGATGAAAGTAAACATTTTACCCAACTATTCTAGGTTGGCTCTACTGCAATCGTAATATGGGTCGATGTCGTGCTCGAAGAACTAAGGCCATACTTTCTTTTTTATTTAATACGAGCGAAACAAAAGTACTTACCCTTTGTCTGAAACAGAGTGTGGTAAAATTTAAAGGTCAGCACAAAATTTAGCCCTCTGAAGGCTCTGTTTGTTTAAATTTCGAGCATTAGAAGGTCGCGCAGACGAGATATTCATTATATGGCACACATTCCCAAAACATCTCTAATGACCAGGTAAACAGAGGGTCTTGTTATACATGCAAGTGCTTTTCCGCCTTATCTACTTCGCGAGCTCTCTGCACGACAGTGTCTTTCGATCGCTGTAGACACAATATTTAGGTTATCGCCTATTTATACTTTAGTTCGCCCTTAATTATGAACGCTAGCATCGGTAGTATCAAATCCGCAATGGAATTGATGACAGCGTACGGGCTCGCGATCTTCAAGTTAGTATGACCCACGTTCAAGCATGCCTTGGTTACACCCATCACTGCAGGTTGAGGTTTACTGGACACTTGCCTTGCTAGTTATAACGTTGCGGTCTGTGCCTCCACTGACAGGATAATGACCCACTTGCTGTGCTTCCTTTCTGCACATACTTGTCCGTAACTGCTTTACTAAGTTCATACTCTTTCTTCCTCCAGCATGCTCTAATGTATTTCTAAGCTCTGTTTACTCCCACGAAAGATACACACTGCTGTGGTCAGATAACAAAAAAAGTTTGAATGATTACAGTTGTCCAGTTCAGAGCGAGACGTATGTTTTGGTTGAAAAAGTTCATATAACACTGACCGATGATGATAAGCCTGGCGACTGTTGTGCTCCGGAAGACCTTTCCGGTGAGCCTGTGCTTCGCTTGACAGTAGTACTTGCGGTGACTGTCGGAAGCTGGATCCACCTTGCGGACGTGCAGCTCTCCGGATGGAAACACTGTGAAGCGACCACCTACACAAAGAGAGGGGCACAATCAATCAATCAATCAATCAATCAATCAATCAATCAATCAATCAATCAATCAATCAATCAATCAATCAATCAATCAATCAATCAATCAATCAATCAATCAATCAATCAATCAATGGAAAACTGAACGCCAGTTCCCCCGCATGTACGTTAATTTCGCATGATTATACGAGAATCGCCTAACAAAGCACGTGCGTTTCATATGATATTATATGATCTTGTGTGGGTCATACGGGTCATTATTTTGTAGGACAGGTATTCATCTACGAGCGCTTTGCAGAGGTGTCGTGGCCATGGCATACTAGCATATGTACGTATAACAAGGAACAGTTTCGGCCTCTGTCACACGCGGCGAGTATTAAATGTCTTTGCCTACTACGTACAACTCAGAGATGGCGCTCGCGTCGGCTGAGGAAGTTTTGACGCAGGTCCGGGCAGTGCTTGTGCCTTAGTACTTCTGTGTTTGGTCGGACTCGGGGTTCAGTCGGGCCAGTGAGAGACCCGGTTAGGGCAAATGCAACACCGCAAGATTGTCGACTGCAACAGCTGCCGCCTTTACCACATTCTACACCGGTTAAATCTAGTGACTCCGGAAAAGCAGGAGCAGGCTGGCCGCGGCACATTATTAATATACTCCATCGAATATTGTACGTTAGAAGCACCTCTCGATCTCTGGCAAAGTGGCACCAGTCACCAACCGCGCTTACCTACGCCCCATGTTTTCACGTTTTCCGCCTTAGCAACACGTGTAGACTCAGGTTAGCGCAGCTACAAGGCCTTTAGCATTTCGGTTACGTTGACGCGTGCTTAATGCTCAGATTAGAGATGACTTAACCTAAGTTCGAGTGCAGCTGTCCATATGTACTGCGCCCTGCTGCATAACGAGAGAAATCGCGTTAGCCGGGTGAGGAACGTTGGAGAGGAACAAATTTCGAGAGTTGCGAGACTTGGCAGTATCGGAGCACAAGGCTGCGGAGCTGTAGGCAAGAGCTCGCACTGGTGCGACACTGCGATCATTGCAGATCACGGATCACTGTCAGCCCTACAGTTCCCCGGCGTTGTGCTCCCCTGTTGTGCGAATTTCATCTTCTAGACAAGGTGCCGTAAGGAGCCTTGGCATTGCCCCCTCTGTACGTGGCATTGCTCCCTCTGTACACCCCTTTTCTCCCTTCCATTCTTGAGTAGACCAGCTCTCGTGATAAACAAACCGTGATTGTGCCGTTACATATAAACTAATATCACTGTGTGCTCTCTCTCTCTCCACCATCCCTCCTCCTCTCGTTATCATGGGCAAGAAAAACGAAGGCAGCTCGCGGAAACGCCTAGCCTTCGCGTGCCATTAGTCGACACCGGTGGGTGCTTGTAATCTTTTTACCTCAACCGGAAAAGATATACAGATATCATGATCGACGTTCTTTCGCAGAGTCTTCCTTCTAAGGACAAAAAGGCAACATTCCTGGGCTTTTCCCATCAGCGAGTCCGAAGGGGTAATGAATGATGATGAGATCGTGCAAATTGCGTGTCCTGCAAACGGCACCTGCAGTGATTCGAGGGCAGGCAGCTAGTCGCGTCTTAAGCGCCGGGCAGCTTAAGGAGCGAAGAGCACTTAGGTGAGGCGGGGAACAGAAAAAGCCATTAGGCCAGGCGCTGCCATCAAGCGTGTTTCAAAAACGATTACACCGTTGCCGGCGTGTGTGTTCGCACCATTCACCTAAGGCACGGGCCGCTATTGTGTGAAAGCTCCTCCCATTAGACCAGTTGGTACTGCGGTTAATGCGTCACATTTACAAGACAACCGAACACTGAATGCTAACGAGGAAAGAAGAGGCGGCTCTATGGAGCAGGATGCTCGTGTCTAAATGTTGAGCAGTTAGACACTCCACTTGTCGAGGGCCGCATAAGTATATAACACGGCCTAGCATTTCAAAAACGGCACTCCTTGTCGTCAAGGGAAACCTCCGATGTTTCTTGAAGAAGCATTAGTTTTTTTTTTACCTGTTCAACGTATCATAATGATTCCGCACCGCTCTAATGGTTACACGATGGACCAATAAACCAAGTTAACTGTTAATGTGCTTTCTCTGCTTGCAATAAGGAAGGCGCTAACATATGATTAATGACCAACTCAAGGAATAAGAAATGCAGGTTGCTTACTATACAATCTTATTGTAGGGTCAGTTGCGGCTACTTCGAGACCCGTTTCTCTGCTTACATAAAGTGAAAACGTTATGAAAATCATAATTCATGGTCATTTGTTTCAAAGCTTTATCATGATTATTTAATTTTAAGACAATTTAATAAGCTCATTGCTGTAGCAAGTGCCCGCGAGGGAATACACAGTATGCACTATTTTGGAAACGGTTACCGGTGACAGCAAACAGGATTTGTCTTTAATGCATGCAGCATGTAACCGTAGCCTTTTTATGCAAGTGCCACAGTCTTAATCAGGTCCCGCTTAAAGTGCTAGATAGAACCGGGAAACCGGACATTTTTCGTCTGGTTTCCTGGATATATCCAGCATTTAACCCGGACCTGATTAAGAGTGCAGTAAAAGAGCGTCTTCCTTTCCGCCCAACGTAGAAGCAAGCTAGCTGTACGAGAGAATATCCGGTAAAGAGCTGTGCCACCGGCAGAGTGAGCAGGTGCATCGTCTCATGTGCCTTCTCTGTCCTCGTCTTTCTGCTTGCGCTAGAGTAAATGAGAAGATTACCTACCAGCAAGTTGATATCGCCACACCAATCAGAAGATAAAGCTATAGCGCTAGCGGAAGCTAAACGACCTGAAACCGAGACTTCTTTCGTGCACTGTAGAACCGTAACAGAAACTGGTGGCTTTAGGTTTCGCCGGACAACCTAAAAGAGCAGTGTTGCGGGTCGACAAAACGAAAAAAAAAAAGAAAAACGCCACGAAAATGCGGCGCAGGGATAGCTTGATAACAGATCACTAGAAATTGAGAGATCTTGTGCTGCAGTATATCGAAAAAAAAAAACGCCTCTTTTCAGCACCAGGTTTTCAGCGCGAGAGCTGAACGGATGATGGAGGAAAAAAAAAGCAAAAAAAGGAAGGGGTTCTAAACAAAAATTTGGCGTACGAGCTAGAGCGAAGAAACTGCAATGATACAAAGTTCACGACGAAGGATGCCGCGCGAGGGATTGACGAAGCTGGCCAGCAAAGCTGTTGCCGGTTGCGAAAAAACGACCAACGCTCGGGCTCATGGAGCGCACTTACAGAGCGAACAAGAATTGTGTAGAAAGCGTACGTAACACGCAAGATATAAGAGCGGCGCCTAAGAATACCACTGCCTTCCATTCCAGCGGCTCTTATTTCTCGGCCGCGCTGTCGTCGTCCTATACTTGCCGGCGAACCCATCTCGAGAAAAATCTCGGTGGACGTCGCCGCTCTGTACTGCGCGCCTACACCGAGGACCAAGACTGAATAAAATTTACCCGGATTTTCTATCGCTATATGGCGCGCGTACACTTGGAGCGGGTACATTGATCATACTCAGCCAAGAGACGTCTCGCTCTTACTCTCTATTTTTGCTTTTTTCTTTTAAAAAACCTCGCTTCCCTCGTTTCCTGTAGAGTCTATTCGCGATCGAGAACTTCGGCGCTTTCTTTCTGTTACCCTGCGCCGATGCGCTATACGTTTTTTAGCTTGCTCGCGTCGCTCAGTACTGGCCGTGCCTTGCAGGCTTAGTTCTGCGTGAACAAACACGACGTGAAATCCGGGGTGTCATCCACACTTGTCGCAACGGTGCAACGGATATCGAAACGTCCTGTCACACCAGTTGCTGTTATATACAGTTACTCATCGTAGTTGGGTACTTGCACCAACTATAGATGATAAAGAAAACCATTGTGGCCATCGACTAGATACCCAAATGGTTATTTCTAAATGTGCTGTCGCCGTATAACTGCTCCGAGTTTATGCATAGTTATTACAAAGAAAAGTGCACGTCGGGATACGTACGTACGAAGGGGGACGGCCATATTGCATTTGCCGTGGCATCGGATTTCACGAAGGATTTTTTTTTGGCTACCAATGAGGTACGCCCCATAGCGTACTTCATAATCATGGCATAGTTTTGGCATATAAAAGCCCCGAAATTAATTAAATGTGCCAGCACGGGCCGTCCCTTCATCTACGGTAACGGTGGTGCCGTGTCCAGATTGGTCGCACATTGAACTGAGGTATATGGTCATAGGCCAGATTTTTTTACCTCCCAATTCCGCGTTTTCATGAACCATACATAAACTTGACTCACATTATACCACTTTTCAACGCAGCCAGCAAAGAAACTGCGGGTTTCGTGACGTAAGAGCTGACGACAAACGAACACTGGTGTCAAGAACGCGATAAGGATTTCTTGAACGCTATCGTGGTCGTTCGTTCTACTTGTTTCCGTAGTCTCCGGCAAATTATGACCGCCACATAAAAGCGCTGAAAGTTCTGGTCTATATTCTGTTCCACAGTAACCCGCAGATATTCTACGCAAGATAACTCCTCAGTAACTTACCAGAATCAGAGTCGGCGTGAACGACAAGACCATCGTCTCGAACCCACGACGTCACCGTGACGTATTCCTTGACGTAGCTTGGTATCTGGCAGCGTAGGACGCCCGTGTTGCCTTTGATGACGAACTCATCGTACACTTGCACGTCAAACTCCTGGTTCACGGCTGCGATAAGAGAATGCTACGAGTTAGCACCCTGGCTCTTACTTTTCACTTGACGAGATTGTGACCAGCCAATTAACCGTGTATACAGACTAACAAAATAAAGTTCTAAAGAGTGCTAAGCCGCGCTAGTTGGTAAGCGTTCATAGTGAATTTACAGCGCGAAAGACGAGAGACAAAAGATGAAATACTACACAGGACAAGCGCTGTCCTGTGTATTATTTCTTCTTTTGTCTCTCGTTTTTCGCGCTGTAAATTCACTATGAACAAAATAAGTTGTCTCGAAGATTCTAATTAGCACTTAATTAGGAGAAAGAGAATTAGCGTACTAAGGGCATGTAAGGTGGAAGGTTATGGAAGGTGGTGGAACATTCGCTGTTTGACAGCGGCACCTGTTACGTCAACAAAATGAGGTATTGGGCTAGTTGGTTTTGCATGATTAGAAAACTGCGCTACAGCTACAAAGACAAAATAAGTTAGGAAATTAACGTGTGTCCTTCCCAACTTCTTTCGTCCTTGTAACTGTAGCGCACTTTTCTAACCTGTTACGTCATTTTATCCGAACATCTCGGCTCAGTTCGTCTAGAGAAAGAGAGAGATGAAGAAAGGAAGGCCGGGAAGTTAACCAGATAATAGCACCTGGTTTGCTATCCAGCAAACCAGGTGCTATTACGATCGCAAGAAGTTCCCCATCCCAGGTGCACTGGGGTGGGGAACTTCTTGCGATCGACCGGCCTTTCTGAATGACTGTAACCAGAACGCTCTTCCTGTGCGTGTTGTTTTTTTATCCTGCGTGTGTGTATGTGCGTTTCTGTTTTAAATGCGAAACATTTCTTAGCGAACCTTTGGCACTTTGAGCGTATCTATCTATCTATCTATCTATCTATCTATCTATCTATCTAATCTAGCCACCTACGTCTGGGTGTTCTCATGATCGCCTCCTTAACTTGGTGTAGACCAAAATTGGCATGGGGGGGGGGGGGGTAAGAGGACTTGACGAATGTGACCGTCGCATCATGACATGAATAACGTTAAAATCCTGTCGTGAAAATCCATCAGACCCTTTCCTCCAGACACGCATGGCACATACTCGTTTAGCACGGCTCCGCGGTGTACGCCACAGGTGACAGTTTATATCTACGCAGGTACGGCGAGAACAGACATTGGTAATTTAAATGCGAGAGCGTTAAGAAAAACCGACATCGGCAGCGCCGACCCGACGAATGGAAAGAATGAAAATTACGATCCCAGCAGGAATCGAACCCAAGCAACCCGCGTGGCAATCAGGTATTCTACCACAGAGCCACGCCAGGTCTATAAACTGGTTTGGAAAAACAGCCTATGCTGGCGTAATGACGGTGCAACGTCAATTGTGGTTGTGGTGCTGGCTATCTAATTTTACACGAAAGCAATAAACTACGAGAGAGGCGTCATATCAGATTAACGTCTGTGGTTCCAGTGTTGGTTCCGCTTTTATAGCAGTCTAATAAAGATTACATTTGCATTCCAATGATTCAGCAAGCTATATTGAAGCATTGCTCGACTCCGGAGGAAAACGTTAACGAAAGTTACGTATGATATTCACATGATTGTATCATGAAGTGCACTTAGTTTCGATAATGCTGACGTATATGTACTTGTAGACGTCCACGGCGTTGGTTGCGCGACTTATTGTAGACGTGCCTTTGTCTTTCTTTACTTGTGAACACGCAATATCATCGCGCAACCAACGCCCTGGACGTCTACATACTCTAACATGAGGGCTGACGTTACGTCGCACCATAAGTTACCGATTAAACGCCAGTGTTGTCAACATGCCTGGTACGCCCACGATGTTCAAAAGCTAGTACATTTACAAAAACACGTCGATCCACCTCGTAACGCCATGCACAAAGCCATAAAATACAACATAGAAGTACTCGCTGACTGCTTCGCATGAAAGCGATTCCCACAACACGTGGGATCTGCCGATTTTTTTTTCTCTCTCTCTCTCTCTCCCACTCACCCCCGTTCAGTTCGTCTAAAATTCTTATGAAGTAGTGCACGTCATGACGAGCTTCATCACAAAAATTTCGAATAATATAGCTAAGACGCGCAATAGTAAGGAAATTGCATAAAATGTTCCTAATGTTCGGACTTTTCGCGCCGATATACCGTAAGCAACGACAGACCAGTTAGCAACACCTTGTAGGTTTGGGCGAGTCGGTTCATGATGCGAAAGTTAGAAGCAGCGCGAAAAAAAAAACGACGACAAAAATAGGAACACACACAACAGGACTAGCGCTGAACTGCCAACTGAATGTTTATTGAAGAATCACCACTTATAGCTATGCCACCAAAAACGCCTTGTCACACAAAAAACGCCACAAAAAACCAACGATTGCGGACATGCGTATTGCTAAACTAACAGCTGTTTATCGAGAAAAGATCTCATGAGCAGTTAAACTAAGTGACGCCACGCTGACACACTTATCTCCAGCTTTATTGATAAAATAAGCTTCCACGGTTTCTCTTTCTTTTTTGGATTTTCCAAACGTCAAAAAACTAGTTTGCCCGAACTTGGGTGTGCATGCGCATTTTTTACAGTGCGAGGCTAGATGGCTGTCATAGCCATTTTAACGCGACAGCGTTAAAGAGCTCGTATCGCAGAAATTCCGCCGTCGGCGTCGCCACCGTTGGTTGTGAGCGAAAAATCATCATCTTGTCCGTGACCGAAAAATCGAAGCAGCTGCAAATAAAATAAATAATAAAAATGTTGGGTCCGAGTGAGGATCGAACCCAGGCCGTCTGCGTGGCAAGCAGGTGTTCTACCACACAGCCACGCCTCTGCTTGGAGCTGCCCTGAAAGTAACTTTCATGCTTCCCAAAAATACGCGTCCTGTATACAGGTGTCACAGTACGAGATGTAATATCGCAGTAATATTGCGTGGTACAAGCCTACATTGCCATCGGGCGTCACAACATGTTAATATCATAACGACTTGGTGGTTTAAAGACAGCCACCAATTACAAAAGGCACACACATTACTGCGCGTATTCCCTTAAGACCACGTAGTGGGTGCATCGCAACTTCGAAAAAATTTCTCGCGCATAATTGCTCCTGGTTTAAAGCATGCTACCCATTACATAAGGCACACACCTTAGTGCGCGCTTTCTGTTAAACACTCGTAGTGTTCGAAGTGCGCACTAGGGGCAGGAGATCGCTATCGCGTTCAACTCTTAAAGGCGAAGCTTAAGCGTCCCCCATTTTTTTGACATTGTTCTTATGTTGCCTGGCCATATCATTAAAGCATTGCCCAGTTTGTCCGATGTACACTCTCCCACAACTTAATGGTATCTCATGAACAACATCAGAGGTGCACTTGGTGAATTTCGTTTCATGGTTAGTAGTACATATCATTTGTTTTCGACCTTTCATAGCATTACACAGCGTTGCATTTTTACGAGGAGCGGAAAATACGAGGTCGACTTGGTACCTGTTGGCCACTTTCTTCAGGTTATGCGATAACCTGTGTACATATGGTATCACATAAAACGCTCTCTTGTCTTTTTCTTGCTCATCAGTTTTTTTTTCCTGAACGTTTCGATCTTTGTAGCAAAGTTTCACTCACAGCTGTGATGACGTAAGTTGGATAACCGAATGATTTAAGTCGTTCGGTCTGTTGCATTAGGCTAGCCTTCATTTGGTGCTCACATGATTTGTTAATTGCACTTTGTACACAAGTGATGGCGATTCCGCTTTTTACAAGCTTGGAATGAGCACTATCATACGGAAGGATGCCTTTCTTAGATCTAGGTCGATACGCCCAGCAGTCATGTTCATTAGACTCAAGAAAGGAAATATTAACGTCCAAAAACTGTATGGTATTATTCTTAGGCGTTTCAAAAGTGAATTTCAGTCGCCCTCCATGCATCCTAAAAATTCCCAGAATATTTTGGACTTCGTCATCAAAACAGTAACCCGAACGTTTCTTTAAAAGTATGAGGTAGTCATCAACAGTGTTGTACACGTTCCTCTAAAACAGGAATGAAGGCTCGTTCCTCGTTCCTTCCCAATCTTGGAACGAGTTCCCATTACAAGTTCCTTCAAAGCGAAAGGAACGCGTTCTAGTTACTTTTCAAAAATTCGAACTTGTCGTTACTTTTACTGTACATTTGAATTTTTAATCAAAATAGAGTGCCGGATAACCCTGAGGCGAAATAAGGTGAGCAATTTAATGCTAACATCGAGCTACATATATTTTACGAATTTGACATCGCCGGCGGTAGGTTGTATGTCGATAAAATGAATCTCAGGAAACGCTCCTAGACGAATTTTCTTAGAGATCACCAGCCATGTTACAGACACGTCTAACTGCAACTTTCGTGCTCGTCTATTACAAGTGCAACACATGGGGCACTTTCCACGTCGGTCTTCAAATGCGCCGTCATAATACTGCGCTTCAGATATTGAAATACAAATTCCCACACACGCACCATTATAAATAAGTTTCTTGCACAGGAAACCACATCGAAAAGAACAATACATAGGCGTTTAATGAGTGCTGATTCAATATTGGAGTGTGAGTGGAATATAATGTCCAGTAAATCCCTTGTTTTCACTCAGCAAAAGTCGCATCCCGATCTTGGTATCCGACTGAGGAACCTGTTTTCTCGTCAGCGCTTCGTTGGCAATGTTGAAGAGCTATTCCATCAAGTGCTTGAGGGTACTGCCGAGATGTACACAAATAGTGACATGTCAACCGTGCTCGTAGGTGCGAGGGCAGGCTCAGCGGGCGCAACAAGAATGTAGCGTAGGATGTACGCGTATTGTCTATTGCATGACAGACGTTATCGGTGTGGCGGCTGTCGAACTGAACTATAATAGATGTTGCACGTCGGTGCTTCGCTCATTTTCTGCGGCCTCTGGCGTTGTGATTGGTTCCTCTGTTCCATGGGCGTCAAACACCAGATTCGTGACGATGATTCGCGCCGTTCGAAAACCCCGCGGAACCACACATAGGCGCATTGACTACGGTAAGTCGGCTCCCCCATTTTTTCCTATGCCGATAAGGCCACGGGGTCGCGCAGCAGAACCGCCCGAAAATGCAGCCCCCCCCCCCCCCCCCCCCCCCCCCACACACACAAACACACGCTCACACGAAAGCTACTTTCGAGTTGGCAGAACAATAAAGCCGCCAAGGTAAAAATATTGCATGCCCTTTCCTGGCGGCAGTCTTACAATGGGGTTCGATGATTCTCGAATGTCAAGTAAAAGTTCTCTAAGGTGTGTCTACACTTAAGAACGGCCCGTGATTGCTGTCAGACTGGCTCAGATAAAAAGAAACAAAAATCAGCTGTTCCTCCCGCGCGTGGTCGGTCTTGACATCGCGTTCTTACCTGCGCCCTCGGCGGGCGCCTTAAAGTGAAAACCAGGATGCAGCATAGTCAAGTGACAGGCGAGTGGTAGATTCTTGCGCTGACGCAGTCGCCCATCCACCCTGTTCTGCATGAGGTGCTGTGTACGGGCGCCTGTTCAATGCCGAGTAACGTTTACAGAATGAACGCCGTTCCCTATGCCGTTCCTACATAAACGTAACGAGTTACCGTTACAGTTCCACCGATCCTCAATGGAACGGTGGCGTTCCTGCGTTCCTCCAAAAAGGAACTAGTTCCTGGAACGTCATCCCTTGGAGCGCCGTTCCGTACAACACTGGTCATCAACGTAGCGATAAATACCAGTGACTGGAGAGTCATTTAACGCAGCGCAAATACGGTTGTCAACGTTAGATAAAAATAAGTCACTAATAATGGGCGCAATGAATGAACAATCCTGTGCATTGGAGAGAGGTGTAGTGGTTTTCAAATGCACCTTTCCTTCATTTTTTATTTTATATTTATCTGCATGAACAGGTGAAATAACGGTGATAATCGAGTTGGCAACGCCCGAACTTTCACAATTAGTCATGCGGTATGTGAATAGTGCAAAAAAAAGTGGAATAACTCTCAAATATTCGACATTCTATCATAAAAGTAATTATGCCTAGAAAAACTTGCTTGCACTTAACCCCGATTAAAATGCAGGTGTGATGACCGAAAACTTAACTACGAGGTATCAGCCACAAGAAAACAGAGCCGTAGAGTCGCACACTTGTAAGATATCAATCAATCATCAATCAGTTACAGAGTACATTGATCACACATGTAAGATAAGGAGCAGGGTTGGCAAAAAGGCAATTTAATGCCTGACAAAGTGCCGTAACCCGTCCCAGTCAATACACTGGTAGTAAACGGCAGAAATAGGCACATAAATATCATCACAGTAGGTTTCCTCTTAGACCTGAAGCGTAGCCACGAAAATTTGCTGTGGTAAGGTCCTCCGGAAATCGAATGATCGCCAAGGCGCTTTTATATTCCACTGAAGCTACACCAGCTAGCGAAACGGCGGCTTTCGCATACGGATATTCTCAAACGGTGGTTAAGCGCGATGCCGAGTGTGAAATCGCGTGCTTGTCAGTAGCACACCTCGGTCGCTAAGCCAAATGCGGCGTGTTCCCTCGAAAACGAGGACAGCAACAAGAAAGAGAGAGACAGCTGCAGCTCCCGATGACAGATTGGGACGGTCGATCATCGCGAACAGGCGTACACCTTCCTCCTACTCCGATGGCCGAGACATCTGCCTCGGCAGCGAGAGACATATCCGGTGCGTAGCGGGTGACCGGACACGGCACGCACTGCCTGGAAACATCGCTTTAGGGGAAGAGTGGGGGGGGGGAGCACACATATCTCCCGTTGATAAGAAGAAGGGGCTGGCTAACGCCGGACGGGACGGTGAGCAACGGGAGCTCCTGCTCCCGCTTTTACGTAATCGCCAGGCGGAAAGCGCGAAGAAGCCCGTCGTCAGCAGACGCGAGTAAAACAATATAAAATGCCCTATAGTATAATGCTAGAAAGAGTACGGAGCCCCACGAAGACGAAGAACAAAACCTATACGGGAACAAAAATGCCTGTCCCCGGCCGGGCGACTCGGTTCTTTCGGGCCCGACCGTTTCTTCGCGCTCGATAGCAATTCACGGCTCGTCAGTTTCTCGGGCGGCGCGACACAATAGGACCGCGAGGAGACGGGCAAGAAATACGAGGTGGGCCGAAAAAGAAATGGAGCCGGAAGCTATGAGCGCAGAGGAGATGGTTACCGCAAAGGCTACGCGAAGTAAAGAAAGAAACGAAACGTAAGACGGACACTGAGGACAAAAAATGATGCGGACGTCGTCGCAAAAGAAGCACGAACAGTCTGGAAACGTGGTGACGTCCGGTAAGAAGAGATGGTTGAATACGGCTTGGGAAGTGACCGCTAAACATAGGGGCGTGTATTGCCCGCGGGCACCCGCGTCAACCGTCTCCGCGTATCCGGCCATTCGGGCGTTCTGTCGGAGTTGACAAGAGGACGGCGATGCAGGGGAAATAGAAAACAAGAAAGAGTGCGCATTCGTGCGGCATCGAAGAAGCCGTCGTATATTGTATGGAAAATAACTATCGAAGCCGCTGGTGTTCGTCTCTGTGTTTTCCTTTCTGTGAGAATGCGACAGCTAAGAAAACGTCTTGCAGTGTGTATTTCTGGACGTGGAATGCGAAAAAAAAAGGGACACTGTTCCTTACGCACACGCGCACGCTTAACAAATATAAAGATAACAAGCTATCATAAAACAACGAAACACACAAAACTTACACACATCAGTAATAAAGTTGATGCACCTACACGTCAAAGCCTCTTGATGCTCGAAAGAGAATAGCAAAAAAATAGGGATGTGTGGGCTGTTCTACGGGACCCCGCAAAACGAGCTAGGCGAAGCAATGAACGAACAAAAGACTGAAAGAAACATTGTAGGGGTTTGTAGAAGTCTAGAAGCTGTGACAAAAAGCAATCGGGAGCACATCGTGTCTTGATCGGAAATGCGGCACGACAGCTGGGAAACAAAGACGCACCAGTTGCGAGGGTGCGATTGGTGCACTCTCGGAGCCAAAGCAACGAAGTTGGATTGAACTCCAAATATTATTGTTGGTTTCCTTTTTATCTTAGGAATTGCAGCAGGTACACTGTATTCATAGAAAGTTTACTTTTCGGAAACTATTCTCCACTAGTGTGCTGCTATCGCTAACAATACTTTTGTTGTCGTATCTGTTCCCAATAAGAACGATAATTTTATAGTACCGATGAAGACGACAGCTATATCACAGGTAAAAAGTGTAAAATGAAGTTGTGCGAACCTACGTGCAAAAATAACTAATGATTAACAGACACGCCGTATCGGGGGGATCTGTATTAATGTTGACTATCTTGGTTTCCTTAAAGGGCCCCTCACCACCCCGCGTTCAAAGATGAGGGAGTGGTTTCCTCCTCGCCTTCGCTACCCTTTCTATAGGTCATATCTTCCCCACGCCACTTATTTCTTAAAAGCACGTGCCTTAGTGTCAGCACTAAGCCTTGACCCTATCAATATTTCGCGCTTGTAGGCTACACGTTGTTATCTCCGTTTGCGCAGTCTCAAACACAGAAAATGAAGTGAAATTAGTTGATCGCGCACGATAGTCATGCGAGGCATGGAAGAACAGATGGGCAGCGGCATGGCAAAGCAGTGCAGGAGACAATTCACATCTGATATTTCGCGTACATGGACCAATCGAGAGTATGCACTACATACACGTAACGGGAATCACTGTTCTTGCGCCACGAAGTGCACCAGAAACACGAGACACGCCAGGAGAGAATATCGCGCTCGTTTTTTTTTGTATTTTCAGAGGCTGGTCAGGGGCCATTTAACGTGCCCCTAAATCTAACGACACGGGTGCTTCTTACACTTCACTCGCATCGAAATGTGGCCGCCGTGGTCAGGTAATCGAACCCCCGTACTTGACCCTAGTATCGCATCACTTTAGGCAGCCGAGATACCGCTGCGGGTGATGACGTGGCAGTGACTTATGTTAGGTTTATGTATGTGTAATTTATAGGCCGAGTCGTTCATCATCCCGTCATCGCTATCACCACCATGGACTGACTTGTACCGTGTATTTTTATGTCATATGCGGATCATACAGCACCACCATTTCTTCCACTGTTATCGCCTAATCTCTACAACCACTGTAGGACGAAACACTATTCCAGTGATCTTCAATTGTCTCTGTATTGCGCCAACAGAACTCGCCTTTCGCTTGAAAATTTTCTGGTTTTTTTCGTACCACCTAAAGCTATGTCTGCCTGTACTGCGCTTCACTTTGCCATTGCAATATACTGAACCACAGGCACTCTTCGCAAGAGTAGGCAAGCAATCACGATTAGCTGGGTTCTGCATGGCTTTGCGAACCACTCTAGCGTAAAAAAGCTTCGTGAAGGCAAGCTAGTGCTCTTAGGGACTTGTTCACCACATCCCACTTTTTGTTACAGTTCTGATATTTCATATGAAAATTCCAGGCAGGTTTTCTGGCGTGAATATTATACGCGGCAAAAGAGGTGAGTGTTTCGGTTAGGACAACGAAGTTTCGGTGTGCTGGCTCATTTTCTGAAATTTGTGGTCTTCGTGTAACGCAAGTGGGTTCCACAATGAAGAAAAGAAAGACATAAAAAATAAGAAAGAATGAACATCTGTTGGAACTGTTGCGCGAAGTTAAAGTGGATCCCTGACGTTAAATAGCGAAACTAGACGCCACCTCTCTTAGTTGGTTTTCTTCGCGCGTTTTTCATGGGTAAATTACTCTTCCTTCACGCGTCTTTCTCTAAATTATTGTGATAAAAGTTTTTAATTGTTTATTCGCGCACACAGTGACACCCACGTGATTTTCCGAAATAAAGGACGGCGGACAAAGGCTGCTATTGCGAGGAATGACAAGGATGGGCAAATTTTTAGGGACTTCCGGCAGAACCAATTTTCTGGAACAAAAGAAAGGTAAGAATAAAAGAAGGACTCGATAAATGCTCGTGTTTTGCCTAATAAAAGCTTCTTGCATAGAAAATGGTGCACCATCCATGCCCAGCCACAACCTGCAGCATACTGAAGTACAGTAAAAATATTTACTGGCCCTACTAGGTGTTTTTTTTTTCGTTCTCGTATCTCTAGTGTTGCCGTTCGGAGGGCATAATGCAAGAAGAAAAAAACATATTCGAATAAATGTTTGAACTATGCGGCGGCACATAGAAGCTGTCATTGCCACTTTCAATTCACCACGTTCGCTGCGTTTAGCATGTTTAGACAATGACAAGAAAAAAAATAAAAGCGCGGCCTCCGTTCCCCCCCCCCCCTTTAGCTGCATAAATTCTCTTCTCTAGCGAGCACAAAAGGGAAACAAAATCTGAACGTCGGGCGGCAGGCCCGACTGCTATCTGCAGTCGACAGCGGCCGGCATTTTCATAATCATTATCTTTGCAGAACCGTTATCGCGGAGCAGCACTACATACGAGACAGCGCGATGAAACGATGAAAACAGTGGACAGTGAAATGGGTGTAGAGACCAAAGCACCCTCGTTCCTCACTCCTTCGCAATATACGCAAAGCTCTGCACATTGGCCTGAACGTTAAGGGCTAGGACTCGCCTCCGCTGAGTTTGCGTAAGAAAATAAACAAGTAAAGGTTGACAAAACAAAGAAGTAAACAGAATAACGGAACGACAATTTCGGCGTTTTCTACATAAATCCTCGCACGCACTATTCGCTCCGGGACAGCGTGGCGGAGAAGCCTCTAGTTCGCAGCTCCGCAACACGGAATATATGTGTATATGTGTATAACGTATTTCTTTCTTTGTTGGTGTCGTTTCTGCATGAGCGCGTATGTGCGTGCAACTCCGTCGGCACTTGTGGGCGAGCAACAACGTCCGTCGGTGTTCGCCCACATCCCCAGAGCTAGCGCAGCAAAGCGAGCGCAGTTCGCGCTGGCGTAGCGCGTGCGCGAGTGCGGAAGAATTCGCTGGAAGAGGCCGGCCGGCCGGGCGTCGTTCATGGGCCATTTGCGAGCAGCGGCAGGCTGGCTGACTGGCCGAACACTGGCGGAGAAAGAAAGGTGGTGGTGGTGGTGGGGAAGGCTTCGAAAGTGAGAATTGTAGAGCAGTGCCGGATGGGGCAGGGGGGTGTGGGGAGACGCATACCCCCCCCCCCCCCCCTGGTATAGACGCCGGCAGGGGCTGAGGGACAAAGGCGGGCCCAGAGTGTCGAGGGCTTTTAACGTTGCGATTTGGAGCCACGGGCCTTTACTATAGCGCTCCGCTACTGCGGCCTCCTGCAGGATTCTCTCTTTTAATTTGTAGCTTATATTTTTTTTTCGCTACACTAACCGAAGGTGCTGGCTTTACTTTCGTATCTTCTGAACCACTCTTCGGCCCCCTTTTTTTTCTTGCGCCTGTGGAAGAACCTAGTAACGGCGGTACATGTGGCGCCGTGGAAGTGCTATTGATTCTGTCTACGGTGAAGGCGGAAAGCAAGGAAGAAAGAGAAGGAAGCGGCAAGAGCTTGCGTGAATTGGAGCATGCAAATGGGGTGCTGGAATAAGCGAGTGACGGTAATAACCGCAAAACAAATGGCAGAAGATGAAACGAAGAAGGAAAGGAAAAAAAAACGAAGAAATGTTGTTTCAGAAACAGAAGACGCGTGTATAGTTAGCACGGCACCTCCAGGGAACAGAGCAATAACTAATGCTACCTAATAAAGAGGAAGAACTGAAAAAAGATGCTCCGTGATCTATACAGAGAATAAGTATATGCGTTCGTTCGCTTGCTTCCAGATTCACAAGGCACCAGTAAAATAACCTCCAGAAAATGAAAGCGATTCAAAGTGAAAAAAGCGATGTTGAAAATTGACCGGACAATTAAGAAAAACGACACCTAAGGTTGTGATTGTTATTAACGGGAAGACTTTGGCTATCATGTTTATTTCTTTTTTTTGTTTTTTTTTTGCCGCTGGTTAAATGAGGGCGAAAAAGCTTACAACGCGCTGGCTGTGCAGTCAAGTTATCGAACGAAGCATTCGGAGACATGAACACTCGTGAAATAGGTGACGCATATATGAGAAATAATTGTCGTGCGCTTATAGTATCGAACTAAATATACGTTTATGAAGTGTTAGCAAATGCGGCAGTAAGATGTGAAAGACAAATTCAATAAATTTGTTTGAATTTCGATGCGGGCATTGGGGTACACGCACATCAGTTTCTAACATTCCGCATTGCGGCACCGCCATTAAAAAGTATTAAAAGAGTATTGCCTTGCAGGCAACGGCTGTTTACCAACTTTACGCTAGAAGCCCTTCTATTTAGCGCGCCTGTTATCGAGACACTTCGAGCGCTAACATCGTGCCATCGCATGCGGGTGGATGCAAAAGCTGGACTTTTTCACCCGAATAAGCATTTCTGCTTGAGAGAATGTGCCTAGATGCAGCATTGCGTTGCAGTATAAAAAATCTAATTATTGAGAAAAGAAGCAATCGGTTCTTGGGAATATCGCCACACCACTGGGCACTAAACTGCGCCAAGCGGCACTGGATCGATCCATAAGTGGCATCGATTAGCAAGGAATGCGAACCCCGTAAAAGACGCAGCAATAAAAAGCTGCAGCTTCGGTGGTTCGTCGACAGTTTACCGACAGCTAACGAGGACTAGGTGGTTAGAGGCAACGCTGCAGGGGTTTAAACGGCCACTTAAGTGTAATAAATCAATGACATGCGGGCGGCACTGCGAGCCGCCTTTATACCATGGCAAGTTGTCATGACTGACTGCAGTTACGGCCTTTTGGCAAGTTAGTTGGTTCTAGATTTGGAAGCAATGAGTACTGAAAACGGGACTAGGCAAAAAAAAAAAAAAAAAAATGCGCGCCGCTTGTACTAGTGGCGCGAGGCTGTAACCAACCGCGGAGCTAGTGGTCGACCTAGCTTTTTCTAAGTTTTGTTTTTGCTTGTAGTACTAAGTATTGTTAGACTTCGCAATTCTTCTCCGGCTTCGGTGGGTTCGCCACACTACGCACGTGTCACGTGGTTTTGGCGGGAACATGCCACGTGACTAGCTGTTGCGTGGTTCTTGGCGGGAACATGTCCCGCAACTAGCCGTTGCGTAATGTTACGTGATTTTTAGTCACGTGACTAGTTATTACGCAATGTTAGATGATTTTTAGTCATGTGACTGGTCATCGCGTGATATTACGGTATTTAGTCACGCCACTAGATGTTACGAGATTTTTAGTCCCGTGACTGGCTGTTACGCGATGTTACGTGATTTTAGTCCCGTTGCTAGTTGTTACGGGTTTTAGTCACGTAACAGACCTGCCCATCATAGTTATTGCATTCCACGATCGGGCAAAACAGCGCACGTGTTGCGGGAGCGAAGCAGGAGATGAAGAAGAGGATGAAACGAGCGCGTGCCGGTTCATTTCTGTTCGCACTACTCGGCGCAACGAAAAGCCTTAACAACTTCACTGTTAAAACGCAGGACAATTCGCTGGATGCCAACCTTCACACGTTGTATATAAGGCGAAACAGCATAAGATATACGTTTCAGTGAGGGGTCAGCGCATCTACATGTACCTCTATCCTTATTGTCTAGCCAAGTTTTCTACGAAGTTTGTTTTGAAAATAGTTGCTGCTATAAATGGCATGATTATAGTGTATGTGGGAGTGATGAATAATGCAACACGGTGCTTTGCTGTCTAAAGAAGAATGCAAATAGCTAGATTATTGCACTTTCTCACTCACTGTCAATCTCTGGATTGGGTTCGCTCCTATCAAGCTTGCTGTGAATTATTACTCTACTTAAGTGCCGTTATGGACAGGGACTGGGAGAATTTTGATATTAGGGGCAAATTGTTTTCGCTTTCATCTGAGTATCTTATAATCAACATTTACTATTCAAAGCTGCGAATTCCGAGTTCTGAAAGAATAATCTATTCGCGTCCAAATCACATAAAAATACGCAAGGTGTCAGTTATCAGCATTTTCTGCGGGTTACGCGGTGCAAATGCCTCAAGTCATTGATACGTTATCAAGTACATGTATTGCGCCTGTGTAATTATGACTTTAGTACGAAGCAGCTCAGATTACAGCGTGAATAACAATGCACGCGTGTGTTCCGGTTATAAGATCACTTAAAGATTTGGCTTCTAGCAGAAACTCCGAGACCGTCAAATTTATGAGCCATCGTAGTTGACTGGTAACGCTCTATAATTTGAGCGTTTTTATATGGAAAGTTTTTTTTTATGCGACCTTCTCTATATTAAACAAAAAATACACCGACAATTACGATGCTGCCTAATGCGAATTCTCAGCACAGCCTCGTGTATTTGAAGTTTTGGCTTTCCGCAAGGTATCGACTACGCCACAAATAATAATTTTTGTCAAATAGGACAGCACCCACTACACCATTATTCGTCTTTCTGCGAATAAGCCAGGTACCCACTACACATCTGTAGGGCATAATGTGCACTTCGTTGATGCTGCATGTGGCTGATGACGACGAATAATTGTGGCTGAGCATTTCGCAGTGGGTGGGAAGCCTTAAATCACACACTAGTTGCACAATTATCGTTATGTGATGACTGTTTGCTATTTTACCTCTTCTACCACGCTATATTACATAGGTTAACGCGATTCCTTGCCCGACATGACGCCTGTATAGGGTCCTTTTGCAAACGATTTTCAAGCGCCAGCGTGACTATGTGGTAGAATACTGGACTGCCACGCAGTGGACCAGGGTTCAAATCCCGTTCGATCCTGTGCATTTTTCCTATCAATTTTTTAATCTCTGGGTTACTTTTTCATGTCTATCGGTTATGCCACCGACGGCGACGGCGGCGCCGCTCTACGCAGGAACGGGCGCCTAAGAGCTGCGCTCTAAAAAAAAACACCAAGGCCCAGAGAACACGTAGCACAGCCACAGTGTAGGCTCGAGGAGCGACTCTTCTTAGAGCCCATTGAAAAGTCTCTTCAGGCGTCTACTGCAATCGCAGTTGTGAAGTACCGACTACGCCATAATTCATCATTTCGCGAAGTAACGAAGTTTAGACTACGTATCCATGAGGAATCGTGTGCCCCTACATAGCTGCATACTTTGTTGATGCTGTGGCGGATGATGATGATGCATTTTGGCTGAGCCCTATGTAATGGGTGGGTAGCTTAAAGCAGCCACTCGTCACGGAGCCAACCTTTTCGGAGGAGAAGCTTTCAGGTGCTTGGGAACATGCAGACCACGCCCACCGGAGTTTAAAGTGCCTCCCAAGATTTCTAAGCGAGACAGGTTTAGATGCTCGTCTCTAGAGCATGTGTGGTATAAAGACTTTCGCGCGTGTCCTGTCCCCCCGCAGGACAGAGTGTACAGTGACTCATCGTGTCATACCATAGTCGCCTATCGTCATACCTCCCTCTTTCTCTCCCGTTTCCCCTTAACCCCGTGAGGCGTAGCAGGATACAAACCCGCTTTCCAGGTCGACCTCTCCTCCTTCTTGTCATTAAACATCGTCTTCTTCTTCTTAGTCACGAAATTCACATGGTGTGACGCCTAATGAAATACCACGCTTATGGCACGCAATATTACATCTGTTAACGTGACTCCTCACCCGACACGACGCCTCTGTAGGGTCTCTTCCGAAGCAGTTTCTAGCTCTATCCGTGTACTGTGTGAATTCTTTTGTGCTTTGTACTTGTGATTGTGTCGCTATACAAGTAGAAGGGAAATGTTTGTTGTAGATAGATAGATAGATAGATAGATAGATAGATAGATAGATAGATAGATAGATTGATAGATAGATAGATAGATAGATAGATAGATAGATAGATAGATAGATAGATAGATAGATAGATAGATAGATAGATAGATAGATAGATAGATAGATAGATAGATAGATAGATAGATAGATAGATAGATAGATAGATAGATAGATAGATAGATAGATAGATAGATAGATAGATAGATAGATAGATAGATAGATAGATAGATAGATAGAATGCTAGGCTGCCACGGAGAATGCTTGGGTTCGATTCCGGTTCGTACCCTAGTTTTCTTATCCTGCGCGATAGTTGCTACGAACACCGGCTGCAGCAGCGGATGAAACCACCTCCACAATTGGATATTGTGAGCTCATAGTAGCTTACGATGTAAATAAGGTCGCTTAGGTGTTACGTGTTCAGTGTAGTTTGCTGCAAGTAACCTAATAAAAAATTCCGGAAACATTATGATAAACTTAAAGCGGTTATTTCTTTACATAAGTGACAACACTCACAACGCGGGGAGAGAAGATACTATGCGTAAAAAGCGTCTCATGGAGGGAACATCCGCCAGCGCAAGGTGAAACTCACTCACGTGAGTAGTCAGATGCGTGTAGTTTATGCTGTTTTCTGGTGACAAAACATAGGTTATACTGAATAATGCAAAGAGCGAAGCCAAAGGCAAAGCAGTGATGAAAACGAAAAAAAAATCAATGTGCTTCTACCAAACAACCAAATAACCTCAAATATTAGCACCGAGAAGAACGACGGAAAATAACAATGACAAACAGGCCAGGCTTGTGCAAAGGATGTGCTAGAGAACTTCTTAAAAGCCAACTCGGAAGTGGCGGAATACCGAAAAAAAAAAAAAAACTCAGCACCCTAGTAATACCTCACTGCGTCGACGCGGGTATGCAGCCAAGGCTGTATAGGGAGCAGCAGAAGCTTTCGTCGAACATTTTAGGCGGCGCTCCCGACGCTTTCGCGCTTTGCTTTGAACCTTTTCTAAAGCAAACCGCCCGGAGGCTTTACTTTGAATAGGTCTGTAATCCCATTCCCTCGGGCAATAAAGTTACCATCCACTGCAGCAACGCTTTTACCTCGCCTTTTTTTTTCTTTTTCTCAAGCCCTCTTCTAGCTCAGAACGCTATTCGGCACGATAGTCTGTTTTGTAGTTTTGTTTTCTTTGCACTTAAGTGGGGGCGGACTTAGCAAAGGCAAACGCCCGAAACTAATAGGACCAAGGCATGTGCTTTTTTTTTTGCGTTATCGCAGCAGCCTTTCTCGACACCCTGGTGTGCCTATGGAAACACGCTAAGCAATGCGCCTACGTCGCTTTTCATATTTGATATATAAACATGACACGCAGCTCCAAAAGACTCGTTCCGGAATAGATAGAAAAAGAAAAAAAAAAGCTATCGGAATTATAATTCGAAAGGAAATACCTTAGAGCTCAAGAATAACTTGTTGAGTCAGCTTTGAAAATGATAGCCTCGGCAAGCGAGGGCAAAAAGAGCGTCTAATTGGGTTCTTCTTTACAGTAGTAAATGTCGATAAAAAGTTGACAAACATGAGTTTATTATCACGATAGATTTTCTTGCGATTTCGTACATGTTTACGTACTGCACGGTGGGCCATTCGCGCAGGCATGCAGAACAAATGAGTATATCGAAGCAATTGGACAGTGTAGGAAACGGAACGCGTCTTTATTGCGAGAGAAAGCGCGTTCACAGCTCTGGCACAGTGTTTTCGAGCGGAATGCCTTTCCATAACATCAATCACGTTTTTACCGTTTCTTTCCGTAACGTCAGTCACGCCCAACCAGAGGGCGTAAAGCGCTAATCAAGAGGAACCACACCAGCTCGGTCTTGTGGAGTAGAGTAGCGTAGATCCTTGTATCTGTGGCACACACCCACACTTCAGGATTGACCAAGAACCGGGTAGTTTTAAAAGAAAATCCTTAAATTATAAGTTACATTTCGTCTAATAAAAAATATGAAAGAACGATTCCACAAAAAAATTGAAAATATTAAGGATAGATAAAGATGAAGATATGAATATAAATAATGAATAACACCGCGTGTCTGCAACCTCTCCGGCCTCTTTCCATTTTTCTTATATGAGCATATATGTTCGCGAGGAAAGCGAACATGTTCGGGCTAATTGGTAATCAATTACGTCAAGCTTTCCAGCGCGGAAGTTACGCCAAAGACGAAACATATAAAAGCGCTTGCTTCCAACTAACGATGAGTGCATAATATCTGCTTAAGCAAACAACTTGTCGTGATGGCAGCTTGTAATGAGCGCATTGCAATGTGCACGCGTTTGTATGATCTGGTGATTAGGTGTGGTTGTTCCTTCTGTTTTACGTTTTATTTTGGGAGCATCTGTCATGAAAGCTCTGCCGGACCATCAATAAAGTTGTTACCAACCAACCAATCTGTCATGAAACGGTACTTGGTAGTTAGCGCTTGCATTGTTTCGCGTCTCTTTGTCTTGAGCATAAATTTTGCAGTAGAAAGTTCGAATGTTTGTATCGCCGTCCTAACCGCACCATGTAGACGCAGCAATACTTTGTTCTCACGACCGTCTATTAGCAGTTCCCTGTCCTCGGAATAAACTTGCTTTACAAGTTGAAGCTTGGAGCCTTTCTAAACAAGACACTTCCAATCTAAGCGCGCCTACACTTACTTTCTACAACTACATACATTCTTTTTGTCTTCGTTGTGGCAGTGCTAGCCGTCGAAAGACAACATGTGTCACACTCGTTGCGCTGAAAATTGATGTTATTGCCCATGAATCACTTCGCAGAGCCAACGCGTCACTGAAGTTTGGCGGATGGAGGGAGCTATTGAGGGGGTGGTATAGAACATAACTTTCATGCCGTCTTTTATGCGACACGAGGCGATGCAAAATTGCGTAATGGGCGTTGGGTGCATATAGATTACGTAAAGCATTCCTACTTTCCGCTGGGCGTGGAGGATTGCGTAAGTCCTCACATCAGAACTGTTTCGTAAAACTCGTCAAATAGCGGGAAGAGCAGTGCGCCTGCTTTAACGCAGTTAAATGTCAGAAAGTTTCGTAAAAGACTGAAAGTTTTCGCTACAACTCTAGGACAGATAGAATAAAAAAAGCTGAAAAAAAAAAACAGAGATTGGGGTTGTGGGGTGGCTTATCGGAAGAGGATCCAGTGCACACCGCTGCTTTATCGAAATTTGAAAGACGCAGTGAAATAAGGTTAGCGAATGTTTGTATTACTGCTGCTATTACAACAGGTAATAATATTATTAAAACTACATTAATTTATACCTTTAATTTATCTTCACTTCAATAAGAAGGCGTCTCTCGGCAACCTATTGGCCTCCGAGGAGTTCCGGAGTCGCCCTCTATCGGACATGCCTCGATTGCGTGCTATGCAGGATACCGCCGGCGCGCTCCCCATAGGTTTTGCTGTCGGCGCTCTACAAAAACGCCTCGCGGAAGCCCTCCAGGGCATTTCTGTAAGTACTTTCGAAAGGAACTGTGTTCTTTACTGTCAAAATAATAATTTTCGACGAACTGAAAGCACAAGAGTCTACAGTCGCTGTCTCTTTGCAGAAAACCGAGCACCCGCTTCACGCGGTCACCGCGTTGGAGACCCCTGAACCGGCTTCTTGCGTGAAAGGTAGTCACTCGCTGAGCGCAAACTATGTGAAATATCTCGTTAGAGTAGACTGCCTGTATAACCAAACGGAGCATAAAAGAAAGAAGCCTCAAGCCAGCGATCGCACGGTTTCGCGACGACTGACGGTGCCTGCATGTATGAGCGTCTGCATGTATGTTCGTACTGATGGTTTCGCTTTCGCTACGAGAGCGTTTTGACACCGCGCTGTGAACATTAGGCCGCAAAATATGAGAATTTGTGAGTACAAAAACAACTGCTGTTGCGCGGGCGCTATCAGAGCAGTTCAAAAACAATTTCGTTACAACTACGACTTCGGTGCGCATGGCAACTTTGTGATGTGCCTTCCCGACGATTCAGTGTTTTTTTTTCTTTTTCGGTCTAAATTCGTGTACGTTTCAATGTCATTTGACAAGTTGTCTCGCACTGCGTATTGATCGGTCTTCCCAGCGGGCAAATGCCGCTGTTTCTGTTTCTTTATTCAGTGCATTCGTTTCGTTTGGTGCTCACACAAAACGTCAGCAAATGCGACGCTTTTTTTTAATGCTCCAATTAATTATCGATCCCTTTGCATTCCAGTGAACTTGCCGCTCTCTGTCATCAACAAATTCATAGAGCAAAGCTTCACCACTTCGAGAATGCTGGTGGAAGGAGAAGCAGTCTACGAGACTGAGCATGTAGTAGCATGCAACGCCAAGGAAAAGAAAGAAAATACAGTAACGTTTGCCGGACTTTTTCTGCAAGCGTCGGCTGTGAACTAGGGCCCAGATGAACTTGAAATAGCGGTGAATAAAATAGAAGTTATTGCAGCAACCAGCAGCCGCAAAACAGGATAGTAAATATTTTACTAGTACCCCAGCAATTTTGGCAGCAGTGTCGTGTCTAACGCCAACAGGGTGGCATCTTTCCCACGTAAATAAATGAGGCTCCAAGAAAATACATGGGGTTGGAGAGGCCCAACGTGAGTTTGAGAGTGGCACAAATAAATTTGGGCTTTTTATCATATTGTGCTTGCGTCAGGGGAACGCAAGCTCGACTGAAAAAATGTTATTGCCAACATAAATGCAGCACACAGTCGCAGCATTTGACTCTCGCTAGTCCACCAGCAAACGTCGCGTAGCTTAATATGAAGGCGAAAGCCTTACATGCCTCTTCAAACGGGAAGATTGACCGTCGGCGGCGTCAATACGTGTGACGAAAAAAATAATCGTCACGTGATGACGTCATCATGACGTCGCAGATATCCTAAATTTGTAACTTGATTATGACATCACCATGACGTGACATAACGTGATGTCACATGATCACGTACACACGACATGGTCCCTCTGCATTGCCTCCGTGATCGGTGGGCCGATCACGGAGGCAATGCAAAACTTATGTAGCTTATGAAGGCTAAAGCCCTAGATGCCTCATCAAATGGGGAGATTGCCCGTCGGCGACCCGCGTCGGCGGCAACACGAGTGATGCAAAAAAATAATCGTCATGTGATGGTGTCACCATAGGACGTCATCATGACGTCACAGATCGCCAAAATATGTAGCGTCACTATGACGTCACATGATGATGTATTCACACATCATGGTCGTTTTGCATTGCCTCCGTGATCGGTCACGGAGGCCGTGCAAAAGCGCGTTAGGTGCAGAACGATTTTGGAGGGGGGCGCGGGAGAATCAGTACAACTACTGACAAGAAGAAGAAGATTGCTTTCGCCTTCTAGTCATCTTTAGCGAATGCATAAGGGACCCTGTGCGTTTTTTAATTCAACGTATCTAAACAATGAATTGCGCATCTGCAGCTGATTTTCTGGACTCTGAGCACGGGGCCGACGATCAAGAGGTCGCACGGGAGGGTTCTGAGATGGTATCGCACGTGGTAAAAGGTAGCGCCTTTTCCATCCTGTGGCAGATAAGCATCATTTGCCGGCGGGAAGCGCGCGCGAGCCATCGTCTCAGTGCGCGCTGTCTGCTAGTCACCGAACATCGCAGGCCCGACGCAGTAATGAAAGTCTTCGTCGCGGAAGTGCTTGTTGCACACAAGACTCGTAGCCGATAGCTACTTGCCGGTTCTTAGCTTTACAACCCATGCTTCACGCACTTTCTTGTCCCGCGGTTACCGGTGCAGGCTGACACTGGGCTCCGTTGCGTAAGCGCGGCACTGCGGCACCAAGCGATAGAGCCCCATGTCTGTCGCCTTCGGAAGCATCCACTCTATTACAATGGTTTCAATTGAGCAGAAAATGAGAGAAAACTTCCGAATTTGAACAGACCGCACGCGCATGTGCGACTTGAAGCTCGTTTTCAAAGCACGCGGCAGTGCTCCACAAGCAGCCGACGCGGCCGCTGAGACCATTGTGGGTCCTGCCAAGCACGTCACGCCGACGGTGGCGCCGGCGTTTCCAGTGGTGGGCCTCGAGGACAATAGTGTACGGGAGAAGATAATGAGTCTGCGCTGTGCGTTGCATGTTATACCCACATCTGCCGCACTACGGTCCTCGCAATCTTCCAAACTTTCGAATTACTAACAGTCAGCTCCAATATCAGTACCTACGGGGGCTCGGCCATTTTCGTTAGAGCAAGTTAGGTGCGCGGGAAAATTCTCTATAAAATGCTGCATACCGTTTATTTTGCTTGTTACTCGCGTTAAGGTGCTGCAGTCGCTCTAATGCAGTCAGATCGAAAAAACGAGAATAAATGAAACTGCTCTGTTATAGAGAGCATTACCGTTGCAAAATCTGTGTGGAATAATTTCGCGTTCGGGCATGCTGCAGCTTCAAGGAGTGCCGTCAACTGCGCAGCCTAATGCTCTGCGAAGTATAGCAATGGCAAACTAAAGTAATGGTTATACATAAAAGTGAGGAAGAACAAATGGTAGAACAATTACACATGGAAATCAGAGGAGGTTATGAGGATGGGTAAAAAAAGGATTGATAACTCTCTGCATACTGATCCAGATCCCGGCAAGTATAACGATCGGACGTTTCTGCCGTTATCAAGAAGAGCACATACGTCCAGACAACGTTTATAGAGCCTCTGGTGGTGTTATGCAGAGAAAAGAAAGGAAAGAAAATGGCCTGGCTCCCCTGGCCCACGAATTGGGAAACGCGCGAAGCAAGAAGTATAACTACGAAAGAAAACTGAAAAGACCTAGAAAAATTAAGACCCATGTGTACGCTGAATATCCGTGATGTTTCAGCGAAAGAAGTCTAAGGCATAGCTCTCGGAATTTCGACAGATCTTAATGTGTCGCTGTCTTGTCTTCTTTCGAGAGCGAGTGCATTTGGTGCAGCAAAGAAAACAAGCCGACGCAACGCTAGGAGTTCCGAAGAAGCATGCGGGTCTGAACAAACGGATAATCACGCCCCGAAAGTTAAAGTAGAAATAAAAAACCGTTTCGCTATACAGTAAAAGTGCCTGCCGGGCATACGAAACGTGCTCAGTGAAGAAAGAAATAAACGAAACATGAAAGGGCAACGAGAAAACAACAATAGCAGTACATGCAGATGCCGTTATTCTTCGGGGGTGTCTGCTCTAGAATGCAAAACGATCGACCTGAGTGCTCTCGCGGGCCAACTCTTGCATTTCGCGGAAAAACCCGCGTTTCACGTACGGTGGCGGCGGCGGGAGCGAGGGTTTTCTTTCTGCGCATTGGGGGGGGGGGGGGGGGGGGGGGGGGGGGGGGGGCCGAAGACGGCACGCCATGTGTACATAGCTCACGCTCGCTCGGGGTCAGAACCGCACGCTGCGAGCTGCGGTTCGCACGTGCCTCGTTTTCCTTATGCACAAACTCTGGTCCTGGCTGTCCAAGGCCTTGCCACGACTGTCGGGTTCTGGAAGCGAGGCCAAGTCCAAGACCACACGTAGACGGCCAGACACAAAAAGACACCCGGCTTGCGGCATCTTCCATCGTTGTGAAAGAAGCTACATGACTGTTTGGGCAGGGGAGCAGGATACAATAAGAACAGTCTCGTAAGACAGAGCTCGCGGGATAGGTGTATACAGCGCTAAACCACGGAGCACGTCGTGACGAGAGTGGCGCAAGAAGACGGAGGGGGAGACCTTGGAGCGACCGACGCGTTTCATCTCACAATGTCGGTACGAGAGTTCGGTTGCCATGCTTGCGTCGCGCGGTTTGCGTTTTGTCGTTTTATTGCTGTGCAGAGTGTATGTAGCAAGGATAGCCACAGCATCTTGAGGAGAAGAGACACAAAATAACGTACCAAGACCAAATCGTTCCCAGGGCCACAAAAAGGATGCGGGTGCTCAAAGTTTCGTGTGTGTGTGCTGTGTCCTGCAGAGTTACGCCGACACTACTACAGAAAATCCTTTCAAACGCTCGGGTTTTCAAACTTGCGGCCTCAGTTCGGAGAAAAGTTTTGTACACATAAAATTTTACCGCGTCCTTTCGGCCTGTAGGCGAAGAACACGCGATAGAACCGGGGCGGGTAAAGAAAAAAAAGGAGAAGCTACTTAAAAATTTAGGCGTTTCTGAGAGGAAACACCGAGAAGTTCAATACATTTGACAGCCAGGGCGATGGGATAAGTAAAATTTAATATCCCGCGGGGACACGCAGGCGCTCTTGAAATTAGATTTTTACGCTCCGTGGAGAGAAAAACAGCAAATTCATTTTTTTGCTGAAAAATATACAATATTAAAGCAGAAAATTGCCGTTAGTTGAATTCTAGCGCGCCCCGCGTTTGATTCCAGCCACCCGGTGGTCTTTCTACGTTTCTTGCGTTCATCCCTTCTTTTTAACGCTTTTCCTACAACACAGCCGACTGATTGCTCCAGCTGTTGCCGCGACAGCAACTAAGCAATAAATAAAGATCGACGACGGCTTGGCAGTCAACAAAACAAAGCAAACTACGCTAGAGGAAAATACTTTGCCGCAAATATTTGGCGGTTAGCTGGCTTTCTGACATTGATGGAAATCTATTTGAAGAAAATGCGGACGGCTCAGGGTGGCACCAAAGTTGGCGGTTAACTTCGTTTGCTCTTGTGTACCTTTTTGAATATTCGTGCGCGCTCCGCTGTTTGCGTGTGCGCTACACCGCGTGAGTAAATGTGTACTCAGTCTAATATTCAGTAAATATTAGAAGTACACTGTTTATTCGAGTGGCACGAGCACGCGATCACACGTGTTTATTTATTTGCACGGTCATTTCGTACTATTCTGAAGCGCAATTTTCGTGAAGGGGAAGGCCTTAGTATAGACGACTCATGAGAGGGGGTCCCTCGTCGAAAAAGCCGGCGTGTAGTACGTGAAGTCACATGACCAGCCGTGAATCGAAGTGCGCGTTCATTTCGTCATTGCAGCGTTCGCGTGGCTAAAAAAAAAGTAAAACAGCGGCAGCCGCGTGGTATAAATTGCATGGTATAAATTGCATTGCACTCTTTTTATTGTTTGCTTCGCGATGAATCGTATTTGTCGCTAAAATCAATAAGCACTTTCGGAGGTCAGTTAGACGACAATGCATAGATGGGCGTGAAACAGTAATGTTTTTGAGATGTGCAGTTCATGCCACGTGGCAGATCATCATGAAATAGCATGATACTAGCCCCAGGTGGCATTAAGGCATTAAGTGTTGACTCAGGCTGCTGCAGCGACACGGAAATAGCTTTGAACACTAAGGACTAAGGTGTGGTGCAGTCAGTGTGCCTGAAGCCTGAAAGGTTTAAGAGAGCCAATTTCCACTTTATGTATGAAATATACAAAGCAATAACTTATAATTCGAAGAGGTGTTCTTGAAGTTAGCACGATATGAATTTTTACCCCCTCCGTGTCTTCTTTTCTTGTATGTGCGCAAAAACTCGAAGTGTGACTGATGGGGGAGGATAAAACTTTATGTATTGTTCGGGATACGACAAACTCACAGATATGATTTATAAAAGCAAAATCAAACAGAACAAAATGCTGTCTAAGTAGAGAAGATAGAACGGTAACAAAAAAAAAAAAAATAGGTTACGTGAATGAAACGAACACACGAATGACTTCTAAAACACGGCATTCAAGCAAAACCATCAGGTAATGGCACAAAGAGAAGACTTCATCGCGACGTTGTCAGAGCTGAACCTGCAGAAAAGAGGCCCAAACAGCAAGAACAATGCCTCATTGAGCTGTCGTGCTGAATGAAAAAAGAACTGCGTAGCAGCAATTGCGCGCTTTTTTATTTGTACGTTCGATTCCGCAGAATTTTCGGAAGAAAACGGGAAAAACAAAATAACTACAAGTAACGGTCCCTCCGGTGGGCGACTGTCGAGGCCCTTACGCAGCACACACGGACGTACAGGCACTACACACACACACACACACACACACACACACACACACACACACACACACACACACACACACACACACACACACACACACAGACATACGCGCCTCGGCATCGGTGTCAGGAAACAAAAGCGCCGGCTTTGGCGACGTGAGCGACGACCGCAGGAACACCCCTCGAGACCAAACAGGGCTGCAAGGAGGAAGGGAACACGCTACCAAGCCCCGCCACTCGACACAAGAATGGAGCATCGCGAAAGCTCAGTGGGACGCGCAAAAATCAAAAGTCACAGTGGCACTGCGGGGAATACTTCCCGGAGGTGAGTTTCCAGAGAAGAAACAGTTAAAAAAAAAGCGACGAAGTAACGCAGAGCGACGCAGAAAAGAGGAAAGACAACAACATCCACCCCTCGGGCGATCGGCGGCTTTTGAGCGCGCAGCGAGACTTAGTGAAAAAAAAAGAGACATGAAAAAAAGCAAGTACGAGGATATTCTGGCTGATTTACGCCACAGGTTCCCCGGACGATGTCTCCATCATTTTACCGTCGGGAGGCATACGCTTCCCAACCGACCATAAATGCAGCCGCAGGCAAAGCCGCACCGGCGGCGGCAGCGCCGCCTTACCAAGTCCCGCTGTCGCCTTGCGGAAAACAAAGCCCATGAAAGCAATGGGGCGCGCCGGTGCGACGTGAACGATGCTTGCGGACGGCCAGAAATGGCAGCTGAACGGCGAAAAGGCGGGCATCCGTATATATAGTGGATGCGTTTGGAAAGGGCTCCCTTGCAGAGGATACGAGTGCTGTAGGGAAGCTTTCTTGCCTTTCTCTGCGATAGGAACTAGACTAGGTGACGGGCCTTGAAAGTTTGATCTGAGACGGGTAACGTCAAACATAGCCCGACTACGCATGGACGTAACACAAGGACGCCACATTTGGAATACTAGATGATGGCGCTTCTTGGCAATTGCTGTAGACTTAACTGCTTTTCTGAAATGTGTATGAAATAAAATGGCACATATTTATATCAAAGTGTACGTTTAGCAGGTGTGTGTGTGTGTGTGTGTGTGTGTGTGTGTGTGTGTGTGTGTGTGTGTGTGTGTGCGTGTGTGTGTGCGTGCGTGCGTGCGTGCGTGCGTGCGTGCGTGCGTGCGTGCGTGCGTGTGTGTGTGTGTGTGTGTGTGTGTGTGTGTGTGTGTGTGTGTGTGTGTGTGTGTGTGTGTGTGTGTGTGTGTGTGTGTGTGTGTGTGTGTGTGTGTGTGTGTGTGTGTGTGTGTGTGTGTGTGTGTGGAGAGAGAGGGGGAAAGAGAAGGGCTATGCCACTCACAAAAATGACTCACGAATGACAATACCAAGTTGTGCTTTCTCTTTACTGGGGAGGGGAGGGGTGCTAAATGTGAGTGTAAGAATATAGATGTAAATTGTCTTAGAAATTTCGCTGGGATGCACTACCGTTTTGTTGCACAGGCGACACATAAAAATTGCTTTTACAAAATGATTTCACATGAAATAGAAGCTTCATTGGCTGTTTATATCGGCGCTATACTCAGATAACAAGGGCAGCTGTAAGCGTAATCGAGCCCAGTCAGGATGAAGTGCTTGAATAGTAGCTAGTTCCTTCGATCAAGACGTAAATATTGATAAATTCACAAGAAGTAGCTTGTTTGAACACTCAATGGAAAGAACCAACAGTTATCGAGAAATTCGATCTCACTCAGACACCGTAACGACCGGGAGTGCCCGCGACATGACTGGGAAATTTGTCTATTACCCTCCCAAATGGGTTACAAGAAAAATAAACTTGATAGATTGATATCACTTACTGTCTCAAAAGAACCAAGCCAAGCAGCATCAACTTCGCGAACACGCAGTTTTTACTGCATTTTCTTAAAGAACAACTAGAACAAAGTACCGGACGAGGAGAGAAAATAGCATACTCGAACTACCACCCGTAAGCGAACACATTTGACAAGGAAGAAAACACCGAAAGGGGTTGAGAAAGGGTGCAAGAACACGTGGCCGTAATGAATCACCGCGACCAATGGGCCGAGGTCGGGCTGGCGTACATAATGGGTCGGAGCGCAACACTCGCCTGCCATGTTTCCCAGGAACGCCGCAAGCATCCTGCGCAGTGAATCAGAGTTTTCCGGGTAATTGACTTTACAGCCTGTCGCGCCTCCCTAAATGCCGCAGTCTTCCTCATCGCACGTCGGGGAACCGACGGGTAGGGGGCGCTCCTTTCGAGAAGCGCACCGAGCACGTTCAGCCAGCCGCGTAGAAAAGAAAACGATCGAGAGTACCCTAGGCTGCTTACGGAGGCTCGTGCCTTGTTGTTAGGTAGGATGAGAGGGCAAGGAGGCTGGCGGTTGAGGCAATTGCTGAGGCTGAAATGGGGCGCGGAGGAATAAGAAGTGAAAACAAGAACAGAAAAGAAAATGAAAGGGACCAAGCGCAAAATATACGAACGACTTTTCTCGTCACCCTTCAGGAAGTCCTCGGAGTTACCTTCGTTCCTTTTCCCATGGAAGAGGCTAGACACGAACTGGAGAAACTGATTGCTCCCATCTTCTGCAGAAGCAAGCTCGGGGCGTCTAGACAGCGCGAGGGATTACGCTCTTGCACTGCGCACTCAAGCTGCGCAAACGAAGAATATAGGCTTGACTCCATCCCTACTCTCACGCTTCTACCGTACAACCAAGCACTCTCTTCACGGATAAAACGACTGCATTCGCTCCTTATTACGTCTTCACAATCTCCTTTCCTGTCGCTGTACACTGTTGCAATAAAATGGTGGCTGAGGTACAAATCAGCGCCTACGTACCGTGTTTGTTTTTACTGTGGCAAGGTCACTCGCTACCGTCATCATTGCAAATGAAGGCGCGTTTCTGGATCGTCTACAGGTGACCTTTGTTCCCTCACAGCCTGCACGGTATTCTCGCATGCAAGAGCAGTTTGCTCGTTCGCGCTGTTTTACAGTGAAATAAAACTGCAAGCTTGGAGGTTACCCCTAACATATCAGAGCGAGGCAAACAACGGAACAGCGCATAACAGCATAACAGCGCGAACCAGTCAACGCGGACGCTCAGCTGGTAGCCAGTGTTTTCGTTTTCCGAAGCTCTCTACGTCCATTTCGAAGTTCTGTGCTAACACTCTTTTTTTTGCGAACTGCTTCCTGAGAAGTATTTTATGCGCCGGACCTGCCTCAGGACTTTCATTCGCTTCCGCTTTGTTTTTACACGCCAGCTGCCTTTTCCGAAGAAACTGTGCGCGACGAGGACTCGCAGTGTGACTTGAAAGAACACAGTAGTACGCCAGCTCGTTTAGATTTACGCCTTTCAAAAAAGAAGTTCACACTTTCTTTTGCAAGAGGTGCATATGAACACTGCGTGCGAAGCTGCTGCAGACTGTTGCACATGCGTCGATCAAGATTTAGGAGTTTAACATTGCCTTTAACCTGGCCGTTTTATTCGTCATTTTTAACGTTTCTGAGTTTTTCCAGTTTCGCCAGGTATCTGTTGCCGTTGTTTGTGCGACGTCTGTCACCACTTTCTCGGGGTTCCAAATCAGTGCTCGACAAAATATATTCAAAGGTTTCTGGCAGAGCTTCTTACAAGACTTCTATTTTTGTAATGAATATAATAAAAGAGTAATTGTTTAGGTTTATGCATGCAGGTGTGAACAACGGGTTGCGCTGTCACCGAAGCTTTAGAGAAATATTTAGAGTGATAGTTATATAAAAATATATGATGCCTTGGAGAAGACACGTCCACAAGCCCAAACGTTGGCTCCAGAGATAGTCCCTGTTCAAAGATTTCTATTCATAAGAAAGACGAAAGAAACTTAAAAACTGTATTGCCGCTTGTTTCTCTCTTATTAGCAAGGTATTAGATATAATATTAGATTTTTTAAGAAGCATAACATGTGAAAGAGTGAGTATCACTGCAAAAGTAGGGGCTTGGGTCATTTTGTATAGCCTTTTAGACGTCGACAGCTTGCTTACAGAAATATAAGAAAATAAAGTATTTCTGGAATTCCCTTGATAATATGGCAATATACATGCAGGTCCATAAATCTAATTTAATAATAATTGTTGGGGTTTTACGTTCCAAAACACAAACCTAATTCATATCGTAAATGGCATTAATGGATAGTGGCATAAAAGCGAAGCATAACGTATAGCCAGTGCCTGTCCTGTGGACTACAACGTCTAATTTTATGGACATACCGGGAGTTCAAAGTTAAGTTTTATGATTTTGTTAAAATTCAGCACTGGGAAGAACATGAAAACCGCCTTTACTGATCAGTTATGTATCCAGGGCTACAAAAAGTGAGACAATAATTATCACTGTCAGCCACCAATTAACTAAGATTGAATAATGAACTTTTCGGTGACTGCAGCAAGCGGGCCTGTTTTTATTGAAAACTTGAAGGGACTCGCGTTTCTGCATAGTTCCACTTGGACGAATCGTTCTAGCATGTCTGTGCTCCGAGATATCCCGCTGCTAAGTTTAACTGCGGTTCGCGTGATTACGCATGCAAGGCGGTGAGGATCGGCGCAATGTTACTCCCTGATGTGACGAGCAGTCACCCCTTGCTATTGCCAGCAGGTAGTTAGAGGGCAACCGTTATGATCTTTACCTACACCTTCGACCCGTTGTCAGATTAAACGCCGCACGCCACTGCCGCGGCAAGTCGGGGAGGATCTTTGCGCCAGTGCTCACTGTCTTGAATGCGTAATCCTGCAAACCGTACTTAAACTTCGCAGCGGGATATTTCGGAGCAGAGACATACCAGAAGAATTCTACCAAGTGGAACTGTGTAGAAACACGACTGCCTCCACTTTTTACAGCGAAGCTGTTATGAGATCATTTCACCGGCCGTTTTTGGCGCCGTAGTTCTCCGCCGCCGCCGCCGCCGTTGTCTATAACCAGTATCGCTCGAAATAAGAAAAAAAAAGACGAAATAAGAAAAAAATTCCAGGATGGAACGAGGTTCGACCCTGGGTCCTCTGCGTGGGAGCCCAGTATTCAACATCTGAGCCATGCCGGTGCTTGAAACTGCTTTGCAAAAAGGTCCTATACAGGCTTCATATCGGGAAGGAACCACATTAGCAAATGCAATATAGCGTGGTAGAAGAGTAAAATAAACACCAAGCGTCGCACAACGCGAATTCTGTAACCAGGCGTCACACAATGCGAATTGCGCGACGAGTAGGTTGCTGAATGCTTCCAACCCATTACAAAGGGCTCTGCCATAATTCTTCATCGTCATCAGGCACAGCATCAATAAAGTGCGCATAATGCCTTACATGCGTTTAGCAGGTACCAACGCTCTCCGTAGAATGACGAAAAAGGGCACAGTGCCTGCTGCCCTACTTCTAAAAAATTACAGTGATTTATAGCGTAGTGGGTTCCTCGCAAGTGCACTTGTATTGGTTGCCAAGGAAGCCCATAAGCGCATGATCCATTTTCTCGGGGTCTCAGTAAAGTTGCAATGATTTATAGCGTACTGGGGTCCTCGCAAGTGCACTTGTATTGGTTGCCAAGGAAGCCCATAAGCGCATGATCCATTTCCTCGGGGTCTCAGTAAAGTTCTTCACCCCCCCCCCCGTCTCCTCTCTCCCACGTCAACGTATGTTATACAGCATGGCGGGAGAGGGAAATAGTGACTGGGCGTCACCCAATGCAAATTACATAACTGGTGGGCCGTTTAGAGCTTCCAACCCATTACAAAGAGCTAAGCCATAATTCTTCATCGTCATTAGTCGTCGCGTCAACAAAGTTCACATAATGCCTTACAGACGTGTAGCTGGTGCCTCGCTTCTCCGCAGAATGACAAATAATGGCTTAGAAGGTGCTTCCCAACTTCACAAAAATTGTGTTTTATGGCGTAGTGGGTACCTTTCTAGTGCACTTGTATTGTAGCCCCAAGAGAGCTTACAACGGGCTCTAGAAACGCCGTTCTTCCAGCTTTCGCTGTGACTGTGCTGCGGTTTCAGCGCAGCCTGACTTTTTCAATACAAACATGCCCACGTGCTGAATTCAATAAAAAGTTTATTATGCAATCTTAGTTAATTGAGCGGCTGAGAGCGATAATAATTGTCTCACTTTGTGTCCCACTGGATACATAACTTATCTGCAAAGGTGGTTGTCCTGTACATCCTAGGGCTGAATGTTAAGAAAACCATAAAGCTCAATTTTTAACACCCTGTATAAGATCAGCAGCCTGTAGTAGCTCACAATAATATTTTATGTATATGCGGTCTTTGATACTAACTGCTTCTGCCTACACGAATAAAAAATTCTTTGATAATGCTATAAAGCTTCTAATAAATGGCGGTGCAAATTCCGTAGCAGTTTCTTAACATTATATACGCGGATAATATAGTCCAAAACAGCGCGTGCAAGCAAAAATTTTGCCTGAAGAAAAAAAAAGATGAAACGATAAAACATAGACACGCGTACAAACACCGAAGTAGTTTCGGTATACGAACATCAGATGGCGTGGAGGAACACAGAAACTGCGAAGCGGTGTCACACGGCGACAAAGTGGGTGCAAATTAGAGCAATTCCCGCGCGTATCACCGCCAACCAGCCGTCTGAAACGTGAATATTTAATCACCGTCTCTGTTAGTGGCCATTACGGGTGTCATTACCAACGCCCGCGGGAGGGGTTCTCCGCAGGTCGGAGCGAGCGTTTAAATTACCGGACACGTCGGGAAGACAATCAAGCCGGCGAACTGCGACGGCGATGGGGTCCGAAAAATCTGACAGTGCCCAATTGGTGTCAAACTAGGGCGCGAGCGGCCATGGTAACCAGTGGCACTGTGAATCTATGGCTACCGACATACGGAGGTCGTTGGCTGTCGCGCGTAGAATTGCCAGGCGTCGTCAAAGCAAGCGGAGTAATGACGGTTGCTGCTGAAATGCTCGCGAAAGCAATAAATTGTCTCTCCTCTTTTCTGAGAAGCGACAGTAAAAATGTTCCAACACTATTGTCATATCTGAGAGACTTTCAATAGCTGTCCATGTATCGCATAATATCACCCTTTAATTTAACGCTTCTTCTTAGAATATTGCTGAAATTTCAGTTAAAAAAAATGATTCATGATTCTGACCAACTTTCTCGTTTCCTGCCAATTCATGCATTATAATCTTTCCCAAAAATAATTTCACTGAAACGTTTTGCATAAAAACTTTCTCTTGAAAGTTTAGCACAGAGCTTACGCCCACATTAAGCCACATGATACTCGGAGTGGTGTCTAGCAGTCGCCCGCAACGTATAGGTTTTTCCTGTAGATGTATGTACTCCTCATCACGGGCGTTCTCAGCCGCATCGATCCTTTATTTAGCTCAAACGCCCCATGTAGGGTTTCCGCATGCCTCCTTTGTCATTTTCCTGACTTTTATTTCTACATATTATGAAATGCAACATTGTTGGGCCATTTGTTATAAACTAAACACAAAAACTGTCAAGAAGGTAAAAAGAAACAAATGGCAAAACGGAAATGTATTCGTTCCATTCAGGCTAAGTTCACAACTCGGCTTCAAGAATTTAACAAACCTGCACATAAAGCATGAATGTGCTTTTTAGACGACCGCATAGAAATTCCTACAGAGTGGTTCTTTCTGTTCACATAGGCAAAATGTAAAGCAATGAACTGAAATACAATGTCCTATATTTGTCCGAAGCTGAAAGTTTTTTTTTTTTTGCTTTTAAGAGCCTAATCGTTCTGCGCACTCATCACCTACGAGATAAAAAAGCAACAATCAACGCGTCTCATTGAGTGATTCAAATTGTGAAATATCTGGTTTCGACCCCCCCCCCCCTTTTCACCCTTTCACCATACAAAAATTGTATAGACCAACTAATCCCTAGTCACGAGAAATAAAGCCCGCAATCAAAGAAAGCTTTCGGCTTGCGTTTTATGGTCAAGGCTTTATGAAGAGACCAACCGCGGATCTTATGAGCTTTATTCACAAGTACAAATACTGGATACCTTGTTTTGTACTGTTTAAGAATAATGAAAGTAAACATACGTTTGCGATAAAACTGAGAAGTGCTTGAATAGATTAAAAAAATCACAGCACAGGAGTTCTAGGAACGGGGCTTCTTTCTTGCTTCTTATACAGACATACACTCACGCACGCAGTAAAGAAATCACATTCGTTCGCAACTAGGGAGAGAGGCTTACTTTTGGACCTTTAGGTTTTTGTTCTTTCTTTTGTCTACGTAAAAGTGAAGAGAAAGCGAAAACTAAGTTCAGCGACAGATAGAGCTGCGCTGGCTTTTAGCGTGCTACCAAGACTAGGCGATTTCGAGGCTACACGTTTTGTGCGGCTTTCTTATTCATCTCTTCTTTCTCCACTCTAACAATATGCTTCCTCGAAAAACAAAACACGCTGAGAGAAACGAAACGGAGAGCCACGGTGCCCGGCATCGGAGACGGCCTTCCGGTAGCGTCGTCCACAAAGGGAATTCCTTTAGTTGCATCTCAAGCAAGAGCCAGTTGACTTTGACAGATTGGCTCCCATCAATGGAAGGGCTCGCGCAAGCTCGGAACAATGGTTGTATATGTTGTCCGCGCATATGCTTGCTACAGTGTAAGCAGCCGTTTTCCAGTCGTCGCCAGCTGCCGCATCAGCCTCTCACTGTTACCCTCCCTTTGGTGGCACGTTAACTTTGTTGTGTGGGTTACGTATCGCATAATGCCGACATCCGCTACGCCGAAGGCTATATGTAGTTTGTTTTTCTACAGAATCTGCATACACTGACAAGGCGACCTGTTCGACTGAGCACGGTAGAAGTGTTTTTGATAAGCCACTCTTCTCTTGTGAGATTGTTTGCATATTTCGAGAGTGGATATTGGGTCTTGTTTTTGAAGTCCATCAGGAAATTGAAGTGTCAGAGTTCGGGCTACCAAAACCCCACAACACAAACACAGTCAGTAAAAATATAAATAGGAAAAAAATGTGTGCGGCTTTCGTGAGGAGGTTTAGAGGTTTCATAACGACAGTAACAGGCTTAATGCAGTTGATAGAAAATGTATTCACCTTTAGTGGGAGGTACGTTCAAAAAATCGTTTCAATATCCATAATCTTCGGACTTGTATTAACGCTTATTTCATTGCAAGAATAGAACATTCCCCTTCCCTGAATAGGGGAGTTCTCATTTCCTAGCGACTGGTGCACACATTAAATTAAGTCTCATAATCGCCTTGTTCTTTTCAAAACGGTCGATCTCATTTGCAGTGAGAGGACCGTGGGATAGGATTTGCCATCAAAACGTTTAAAACAGTAAATTCCTAAAAGAGTGTGCGCACTGAACTTTCACCTACACTACTAAACACCACCAATAGTATAAGTGAAAACGCTCACGTATGCAGGGGAAAGTTATCGCAGGAAAAGCATAACCTACAGGCCCTTTTAGATGCGAAGTATCTTATAGCGGAGTTCAATCCGGTGGTGGTGGTGGTGGTGGTGGTGTGCGGCGTGACCGCCCTTACTGCGCATCCGCATCCCCTCTCCCCTCCCCCTCTCCACATCTCATCTCCCCCCTCTCCACTTTCCACCTCTCCCCTTTCCCCCTCCCCTCTCCCCTCCCCCTTTCCACTGTTCCTCTGAAACGCGCGGGCTAGACATGCCGAAATTCTCTCCTGCGCAACGTCGCGATGAGCACCAGCGCATGCGCGTCCCCTCCCCCTCTCTCTCCTCTGCTACGCTGCCCCCCTCTCGCACGCCTGCCGACTGCGTTCCCCGCTCGCCCTGTGAGAATTAACGGCCACGCTAACGGAAGACAAGACGCACGTAGCGTTCCTCTTCGCGTTCCACGACGCGAGGTCGGTAGCATGCCCAAAAAACGCCAACGGAACGCGATCGTGCAAGTGCTCCGGCTTCGCATCGCCTCATGGTCCTCTTTAGCGGGAAATGGTGTAATTTTTTAAAGACGATAGTCTTTCTTGGGGAACTTAAACGCAGAAATTTTGGTCTGTCTTTCTGTCTGTCCTTCTGTCTGTCTTTCTGTCTGTCTTTCTGTTTGTCGGCACGTCCCTCGATTCAACCACTCGGCCAAAGTTGAACCACTTGCCCAAGGGCCAGCCATCGTGAACGGCTGACTAGGTTCATACTTGTGTACATTGTTGATCAAAAAGCAAACATTACGCATATCTGAGGCGCTACATCACTAGGTAAGCATTAGGCGGTGTGTTCATTTAACAGAAAATACATAGATACGCAATTTTAAAGACCTTGATGGTATGCGTTTAACGGTGAGACAGTAACGCGTTTATTAAAAGATTGCCACAGCTGAAGCGATCAGCGCTCCAAGCCGAGCAAGCGCGAGCGCCAACAGCCACCGTCTTCGTCTTCTTCTTTCGCAGGCGTTCTTGTCTGCGCCGTACCATGTTACAAATCACTCCCCCGCAGAAAAGGAGCCATCCTGGCGACCTAAGGAACAGGTACAGCTGGTGGGTCATAATGCGGCTTCAGTCGATCGACGTGAACAGTCTCGCGGCCGCGACGACGGCGGCCTGTAGATGATTGAACAGGCTCAATCATATAGTTAACTGGGGATGCTTGACGTAGGACGCGGTAGGGGCCTTCGTACTTAAGCAGTAGCTTTGTGGAAAGGCCAGGAGTGGAGGAGGGAACGCGAAGCCACACCAGCGTTCCAGGCGAATACGACTGAGGAGGCAGGTTTTCGTCGTGACGGTCCTTCTGGCCCTACTCGCCCTACAATGTTACAACCCTAGTTTCTTAAGCTGCGCTGAAAATGCGACTGCGCTGAAACTTGTCTTCCTCCGTGCCCTCTGCACAAGCTCATGTTGTGTTTCGGTTTCGGTTCAGTATTGCATTGTACGAATGACAGGGGGCGCCGCTCTGGCATTGCTGTTTTACCCAGGCGACGTGTAAATAAAAGAGTGTGTGGAGAGTACTCGTTGAGTGCGGACGTTTCTTCTCCTTCGGCGCATCGCGCCAAACAGCGTGTTCGGGCTGGCCGGCGTCCCCACCGGTCGCGTTGGTCACCGCCGGTCTTCGCCTGCCGCTGCGCCGGGAGTACCAGCCCGCAACACAGCACTCGTGTTTCCCGACGTATTGCCATATGGCGTCCATATCTCACGCAGCGCCTCTTCTATCGTCTTTAGACGACATTTGCAGCGAAGCACGCAGATACGCGGCCAATTTTTTTCACTGTACTTCACGAAATGCTTCAGTTACAGACGGATGCTTTCAAAAAGCAGGTTTTCTTCTTATTCAGCTGTGCAATGATTTATTCCAATGCTCATATACGCGATAAGTTATAAGTCGTGGTGATAAACTAAAAAAAAACACAATTGCAAACCGTGAACAAAGAATACGGCTCAAACGATACAAAAAGTTTGGATAATAATAATATGAGCACCTTTATTGTCTTCCATTTTCTAAAGTACAAATGCGGCATACCTCCTTGTTATACACTTGCAGGAAAAATTCACTTTTTCATATATTTGACTATAACTGCTACCTAATAAACAAAAGCTCCCTTTGGAAGGACAGCGAGGTTCATCCCAAGAAAGTGCCCGAGTATCACGAAAGAATAAGATTGACTTTGAGGAACAAAGAAGGAAACAAGATGGGAATGAGACCTCATGCCAGCTCTATGCGTGTGAGGCTCGGTCACCTGTCACAGGCTGTTGTTGCTTTCATCTGTCAGAGTGTGTCTTTCACCTGAGTACAGGAGTTTCTTACAGGCAAAACACGCTTTACAAAGCGGTCGGTCAATTTACGATTCCGCAGTATTACGTGAGTAACTCTTGTGATCTACAAGCTTTAACATAGTAATAACAAAAAAAAAAACAGTCCCTGAATATATTTCATAACACTAATGAGTGGAACTAAGTATAGCGCCACTCCCACTTTCGTGCCTTTTCATTGTTCAGCTCGTTGCTTTTCACCGTGGTACAGGCTTGTTCTACAGGCAGAGCACGCTTCACAAAGCAGCTGGTCAGATTAGGAATGAGCAATATTACAGCGAGGCTGCATGCGGCTAGGGCACTCCGTTTGTTAGCAAGCAGGAACGTATGCACCACGGAAATCAGGCAAACCCTACTGCTCCCCGCTGGTCCACTAAAAATAAATTGAGGGACGCTTAAGCTTCGTCTTTAAGAGTTGAACGCGATAGCAATATCCTGCCCCTAGTGCGCACTTCGAACACTACGAGTGTTTAACAGAATGCGCGCAATAAGGTGTGTGCCTTATGTAATGGGTAGCATGCTTTAAACCAGGAGCAATTATGCGCGAGAACCTTTTTTGAAGCTGCGATGCACCCACTACGTGGTCTTAAGGGAATACGCGCAGTAGGTAATGTGTGTGCCTTTTGTAATGGGTGGCTGTCTTTAAACCACCAAGTCGTTATGATATTGACGTGGTGTGACGCCCGATGGCAATGTACGCTTGTACCACGCAATATTACTGCCATATTACATCTCGTACTGCGACACCTGTATACAGGACGCGTATTTTTGGGAAGCATCAAAGTTACTTTCAGTGCAGCTCCAAGCAGAGGCGTGGCTGTGTGGTAGAACACGTGCTTGCCACGCAAACGGCCTGAGTTCGATTCTCACTCGGACCCAACATTTTTATTATTTATTTTATTTGCAGCTTTTTCGATTTTTCGGTCACGGACAAGATGATGATTTTTCGCTCACAACCAACGGTGCCGGCGCCGACGCCGACGGCGGAATTTCTGCGATACGAGCTCTTTAACGCTATCGCGTTAAAATGGAGAATGCAACACGTGGTCGTCATACACCAGCGTACGTGCCACAAAAGAGGCAAGGTGACGCACGTCTCGGCAAACACACGCATGCTGCTCAAATGCAAAACTTTCAAGTAGCATACACTGTATTCAAGAGGGACTTTTTGTACAGTCATTTCGAATTTAGTCGCAGGGTTTGTGATCGGCTACTGTTCGAAATTCAGTGTCGCCTCTGTGTCGTGTGCTAAACGGCTTCGCTGGTCATCCACCTTCAATATATTTCGTTACACGTCTGATGTAAAAACTCTAAAACAGTATCATTGTTAGGAAAAAACCGATTATATTACAGCGCATGCCGTTATGAGCACACAGAAACAACGGATTTTGGTGGTGATGTTGCCCGCTGCCGGCGCTGCCAGGGTGTCCGCTTATGTAGCTTCTACTGGTGAATAGCCTAAAGACATCAGCTTAAAAAGGTGAAAAATATTTGTTCTCCGTGTTCTGCATGCATAACTGAAATTGGGTACCAAATAAAATGCTCAGGAAAGAGGAAAAATGACATGCATTCATTTCATTTGCTAACGAAGAGTAGGTAGAAGTGGCGAAGGCGGTGGCAGCTGCGGCAGAACAAATGTGAACATCTCGAACAAGCACGGAAAATAATTTCCGCCCGATTTGGAATTCTCGTTCCTGTGCTGCTTCCTATTGTGCATGCTGCCCGACAGAGTCTAAAACGGGATCTAAGGCTGCTGCTACGGCTTACATAATTTCCGTGCTGGCCTGGTGTTTTATTTCGTGACGCTATCATGCACAATTAAATAAAGTTCACTGCTACTTTCAGCCTTTTCATCGTTCAGTTTGTGGTTTTCACCTAAATACAGGCTCGTTCTACAGGCAAAGCACGCTTTACAGAGCTGTAGGTCAATTTACGATTCCGCAACATATGGTAACTTATTGGTCGGATGTATAAGCTTTAAAATAGTATTATCAAGAAAGAGTGAAGTATCATATTTTATAGCATTTTGTGTGGAACTTAACGGAGGATTACGGCTCTTTACACCGTTTATGTCGGCCACCAAAGCTTTCAAGCCTTTTCATTGTTTAGTTAGTGCTCTTCTTCTCACTACACGCTTGTTCTACAGGAAGAGCACGCTTTACAGAGCAACACGTCAATTGGCGATCTTGTGATATATCGTAATAAGTCTGATCGCTAAACATCAAAATAGTATTCATATCAAGAAAATTCTGATGAATGCTATTCATAACGCTATTGTGTAGAACGAAATAAAGGGTAACCGCCACTTTTGGCCTTTTTATCGGCTACTCCCACTTTAAAGGGGTACTGACACCTTTATTCGAAGGCGAGTTTGCTCTGCCATACAAATCTCCTGTATGCAGAGACGGCTCTGAGCAAGTGTGAAGCTCAGTAAATGCTGATAAGATATTTTAATTTCATATTAAAGTCAATTTTTCTATGGCGATCCTACTGACATCGACACTAGCTTGACGTCAGGTTACAGTACAAATTCTGGTGACTTCACGCAGCAGTCTGGCTAGATATGATGACGTTAGGTACCAAAACTTCCAAGATGGCCGCTTGTGCGTCACCAAAACTTCCAAAATGGCCACTTGTGCGTCACCAACGGAGCCACAGTGCGGAGCGGCCGTGGAAACGTCAGTATATATTGTGCGAGCACGTGACGAGAAGCTGCATACCGTATTGTGATGTCAGGGTACAGTAGGAACCGAAACTAGCTTTTAAAAACCTACTGCAATTACTTTCTCAGGGTGCACTCGCAATTAGTACTACCTTTTCTAGGCTCTTGAGGGCTTGACCTTTCATTTGACGCAAAAAAACGATAACTGAAAATATTCGTGTCAGTACCCCTTTAAATCGTTTTCATCATTGAGCTTGCGCTTTTCACCTGAGTACACTCTTACTTTCCAGGCAAAGCACGCTTTACAGAGCACTAAGTCAATTTGCCATTCCGCAGCAAAATTTAGTGCGTAATTGGGTTAAGGAATATATTTAGGAATATTAGCTATATCAACTGACAAATGAATATTTTTCACAACATATTGTCTGAAGCTAAAGAAATGGCCAAATCTATTTCCATTTTTTTTTTGTCGCTCAAAGCATCACTTTTACCTTTGTATAGGCATGTCCGCAAAAAGAAAAAGAGTGCGTTATTGCAGAACAATAGGCCAATTTTAGATGTAGTTAGAGTTCCTACAGCACAGTTCTGATGGAGCAACATTCACAATACTCACATCGAATGACGCGGAATATATTTTTAGAAGAATTTCGTGGAAGGTTCAGCAGTGCGGCGGTTTGGGCACGTTGGTATTCCATCTTGAAAAAACTATGAGCGCACAGAAAACACGGACGGCAAAAAGACACACATATGCACACACGTGTGTGCATATGTGTGTCTTTTTGTCGTCCGTGTCCTCTGTGCGCTCATAGTTTTTTCGTGAAAGGAAAGGAAGAGTCACTCCTTTTTTCAGTATGCGCTTTATTATTATTATTATTATTATTATTATTATTATTATTATTATTATTATTATTATTATTATTATTATTATTATTATTATTATTATTATTATTATTATTATTATTATTTACAAACTTTGTTCCGGTATAGTCGCCTGCCCTGAACTGCTCAATTGTACTGCTTCTCGAATTCCGCGTAAAATAAACGGAGACCTCAGACCTGTAGCGTTCACACATCTGTTAACACTCTGCATTAAACATAGTTACAGATGGCATGCCGTAACTTGTCGGAGGGCCCTGTGTAAAAAATAATTTACATGCTTTGACAGCGGAAAAGACATTTCTTTTCGATACGCCAAGAGGTCGCTGCAGCGTGATGAAGGCACTCGCCATCCGTTATTTTTTAAGCACTGCGAAACGTCGCAGTCTCTAACGACTAATGCCGAAGGCGGCTTCTCAGAAAAACCGATGTAAAAGTTTGCCCGCAAGACTTGCCCGAGAAACGATGTCCACTCGCGCGCGAAATGTGCAGAGATAAACCGCACGGCGAACCGAGCACGGATATCACCACCGCGGAAGACGTCAGCGACAAGACGAGTTGGTTTGCCGACGACGAATAGCTGGCCAGCCATCCATGCCGCCGTAAATCAGAGTACGGACAGCAGCGGTTGCTGCAAGATGGCAATTACAGCAGTGAAGAACTCCCGCCTTTTGGTTTCGCCATGCTACAGAAGACGGGGAGGTCAGCAGTCTGTAATTACGAAACCCTAGAGACGACCCTCGCCTTCTTCTCCTATTTGTTAAGTATTTTTTATCGTCAAAGTTTCTTCCGCTTAGGAACGCAGTTTGCTTCTTGTCTACCACTTAGATTATTCTTTCAAGTCGAGTGTGAAATTACATATCCGCAGCAATTCCGGGTGCGCTGGTCCCCCAAGTACAAAAAAGGGGTAACAAGGGCCATAAGAGAGGGGGCAGACAATTACAGGAACTGATGATAACCGAGACACAAGAAGACTAGCAACGATATTGAAAGACGGAGGGCCGAGCTCCGAAATAGTTGGAATGGACCGACGATGATTTATACATAGTGCTCTGGGCACATTCTGCGTGAAATATTCAGTGATATGTCTTTTATGTTGCGTCTGTGTAGGTTGAGATGTATCGCATGCCCACCACAAGCTGCTATATTTATTCACGGTGTAACGAGTACTTCAAATCTGGCTGTAGGCTTGCTGGCCGATGCTGTATCAGTGCCACGTACCGAGGGGCACTCCCAGAGCATGTGGTGTAAGGTGGCTAAACCGCCACATTTCGTACATGAGTTAGTTAAGTAAACATCAGGATAAATCTTGTGCAGAAAGGCAGGGTTAGGATATGTTTCAGTTTGCAGCAATCTCAGTGTCAAAGCCTGCGCTCTGTTTAACTTCCGAGCTGGAGGCGGGAAGACTCTCCTACTCATAGCGAAATGTAAAGTAATTTCATTGTACGTGGTCGGTTGATCCCTATTTACCAATCCTCCAGGTTGACCCAGAAGTCCTCCATGGCCGCGGATAGTTAACCCTCGCGCCCTGGAGTGGGCCAGCTCATTGAGATTGATAATCCCCCCTACCATGGAGCCCATATGAGCAGGGAACCATGTAAGGGTATGAGTTCTAATTGACCTCTCACCGAGTATTGCTTTGGCCTCTTTACACACAGCACCAACAGTGAAAGCGCGAATGGCCGCCCTAGGAGCGACTGAGTTAATGTGTGGACCCGCGACGCGAATATTGTTTTAATGGCGGCCACTTCTGCAGCAATGATATCAGTGGTAATTACACTTTGGCTTCTCCTCAATATTACTAGCATCGAGAGAACACGTCGGGCATGTTTATGCATATAAGATGCTGTGCGGTTGTTTCAATAAAAATAGTTGGAGTCAGCGCCCGTCCTGTCTTGTACCTTTCTTCTTGTCCTCGTCTAAAGTAGCGCTACAATTTTTAAATAAGAACAACAACATTTCATATAGGGAATCGTACGTTTAAAAATTATCTCGGTAAAACGTAGGACATATTGTGTCGAAAGAAAAATGAGACCGAGTAATGTACCTTAAATCTATTAAATCTACAGCTTGCCTCCGTCACAATATTGCCTGCCAAGAAAATTGACAAAGAAGTAACTTTGAGGATAAGAATATTTATTAAATTCAGTTACAGTGATTTGAGCTTCGAGACGGCAGGATTGCTTTGAAGTGACGCACTCGTGCACGGCCAATCTCTAACTATTTTAAAACGTACTTGTGGGCCAGTTGGTTGGTCATATTCACGATAAACGGCAGCGCACACCGGGTTAAGACAGATACCCAAACACGAAAAAAGGACGACACAAGCGCTGAACTTCAACTGATCTTTATTGACCACCACAGTTGCTTAAATAGCATCTTGTTGCGCATGCGTGTAGCATCTGGCAGAGCAAGTTCAATAGACAATTCCAAGAGCAACAAAACCCAGAAGCCGCGATCAAAGCACAAAGCAAAAGCGAAAGGATACAAGATAAAATAACCCGAAAAATCAACACCAAAAACCAAACCACATCACGTGTTAATACTAAAAACTTCCGCTCTTTTGAAGATAGAGCAACCGATGGGCAGCTAATGCAGTCTTCCCTCCTTTCCAAAATTTCCGCGGCTTCTAAAATTTCACGTGCAATTTTGCCTTTTTCCCTACACACCACCCTCGTGTTGCCCAACATGGGTGCGCAGCCGCAGTCCCTGCAGTGTATGGCAAGGTGGCCTGCATCTTTCCTGGTGCAGTGATAACTGTGCTCTGTGAGCCTCGTATTGAGGCATCTACCCGTTTGCCCAACGTGCACCTTATCACACGTCAGCGGTATAGAATATACGACACATTCGGTGCAGGTGACGTAAGGGTTCCTGTGCTTTATCGAGCATGCTTCCCTCTGTTTGCTCTGCGAATTGGTTTTTCTTTCAAAGGGCTGACAGCCGCACTAACTCTTGCACTTTCTTTTACTGTACTGCCAAAGCACAGTGTACTGGCGATACTAGTCTTGTTGCAGTTTGTCGCCATGGCAATGCGGTTGTCCCGATCTGTAATCGAACCTTCGACCTCGTGACCGGCAGCAAAACTCCTAAGCCACTAGGGGATGTGAGTATAAGGAGAGCGATAACGATTGATTATGGTCCAAATTGGCGCGGACAATACAGCTTTACGCGCGAGACATCAGAAGAAGGCGTGGCACGCGCGAAACAAATTAGGACATTCGTCGCGAAAGTCGCAAGTGGCGCGGCAGACGTGAGGCGGGGCAAGAAAGGTGATTTACGGACGACCGCCAGAACGAGCAATTACCACCAGTGTCCGGCAGAAAAAAGACGGGCCAGACAACGACGACGACAGGCCACTAGTTGTGATGAACGACAGGCGAGATAGGGCGGGAAAGGGTAGACGCAAAAAGTGGCAACGACGAGACGATAACAAAGCGAACAAAGCGAGTGACGTAGGAAAGGAAAAAAAAAAGAAACATAGAAGACACAAAATGACCCGACATGTGACCGAGTGCGAGCGACTAGAAGCGTCGAAGGAATTCAGATATTGATTAGTGTGCTTATTGTGTTCAGCGCGCCGGGCTCTTTTCTTCCGCCACGAAAATCCGCTCGGGCCTTTCTCGGAGGACTGGCCAAGAACGGTCGCTTCCGTAGCTTCGCTTACGAGGGGGGGAAAGGGAGGAAGGCAATAGACAAAGCCGCTCACGAAGAAGCGAAGCCCGAAACAGAATGCACGATTTTTTTTTATCCTCTCTTTTGTGCCTCTACTCGACGACGCTGTTCTCTCGTTCCTCCCCTCATCTCCCTTTACTTGTGTCGAGGGGGATTGCGACTACGTTGTCACCGGCAGTTCCTCTCCCGAGAGAGTTTTCTTGAGCTCGCTTCTGGGCCGAGGCGAACGCCCCGCTCGTACGTACGCCTCTGTCTGTGTGTCGAAAGCTCAAAGCCGCTCCTCGTATCAACGCCCCCTTGAACATCCTCGCCTCCCACCCCTCCTTCCCGCAGGGAGGAGGACAATCCTCCCTGTCGAAGTTGCTTCTGCGTCGGAAGGGGGCGCGTCCCTAGGGGTCAAGACTACAGAAGGCTCGGCGAGTAACCGCACGCTCGGCTGCTGTCGACATCGTGGCTGGCCGTCGGTCTTCAGTGTCAAAGACAACTCCTTGCTCCACTCATTTCTTCTGACCGCCGCGCCTTCTGCCGGCCCCTCCCCTGCACTGAGAAAGCTCGGACTATGCCGAACAGCCTTGCTTCATTTTATTTCACGTGTATCTATTTTATTGCGCAGGCGTTCGCATGTCCTAAGCGACTATAGCCGCCTTTTGTCATGCCTTTCTGGCACTGTGAGCTTGAACGTAATTTATTATGTATTTAAAGCGTAAAAACTAAACTACTGATACTTACTTGCAAAGTCAAGTGTCCAAGGAAACAGGAACGCACCCCACAGTACAAGAAGCCATTTTAGGTGGCTGTGTTGATGGCCTATGCTGACGAATCTGCCTGCTCCTTTTTATAACCAAATATTTGTTTACTCAATAATTGAAGTGCAAACAAAGCGACTCTTGAGCAGTTATTATAGTGTCTTATGCAGTGAAGTATTCTATGCGATGTTAAAAACATGTAGATTAATGGCTGTAACCCGGCTTTATGCACATCTTATGAGCTTTATGCCAAACTGTGCATGATCGTCTGTGGTGCAACAAAATTTACCGATTTACATGGGGAAGAGCACATCATTTATATGCGGTACGTTGGTCTTCACTGCGACAATTATGCCTTCCTACTGCGCAGAAAGATGCTTTACATAAATGCAAGAATATGACAGCTACGAAAGGGCAATAGTTCCGTAGTGGAATTACGACGTTGTTTTTGTTGGCGTCCTGGATTAACGCTAAAAAACGAAAATGAGAAAATGAGGAACAATTGGCTTCCGAACCAAAGTAATTTACCGCAGAAGCTGTGGACTTAGTCGAATGTTTTGCCGTAGATGATGCCATGACTTCTGTGTCAGGCATGGAGAGTTCAAACACACTTCATTGAAACTTTGGCCTGTGTTTATCCAAAAGAAAGCCGACTCATATAGGGCGCAATAAACATCCATTGATTAAAGCAGCGCTGCTGAAACACAGACGAGTTCATTATTACTGTTTTCTTCGATGAATCTATATCAGCGAGTTTGCATTCACACCCTCACATATCTATCTGTAAAAATGATCTCTCACGTTTAAATATTCACGTCCTATTGAAGCGAGCACATATATTGGCGTATGCTACCTGAAGCAGCGCAAATTCAAAGCCATGTACATGTGTCTGGTCAGCGGCCGACAAGATTTGAATTGTACCAATTTGTTTGCAACGACGCAGGGTAGCCACTTGGTGAACGTGTTACGTGTGTGGCCGTGACAGATGGTTTAACCGTTTCGTTGTGGTGACATCGGGAGGTGCCTGTGTGCAACCATAGGCTAGGTCTCATCGTTTAATATCAAAAGAAAGCCTTAATAAATCAGAGGTAATGCCAGAGATTTGCTGCGGAGATTAGGTAACGCGTAGTGAAGGTCTACGACATGATTCACTTCCCGCGAAAAGGAAAATTGAATGAGAGATGGCTACTTATTAAGCCTGAATCTGGCAATCCAATAGACAGGCCAGTTCTAGTAGTCATTTGACACGATGTCGTAGATGTTTTTAAATCTGCACGGTCCAAGTAAGATTGACAGCACATTTTTTTTTTACTTCGAAGATGTAGATGCCTAGGCGATACATCCGCCCGTACGCAGAAAATCACTAGCACAGGTATGTCTATGTACTACAGAAATTGGACAAACCCCACTACCCGCCACTGCTCCACTAAAAATGAAGAAGCTTCCCGCAGCCAAAAACGTACCTGCCACAGGAATTGGACAAACTCCACTACTGACCACTAGCCCATAAAATTTCGTGAGACCGAGACATAAAGACGCATGCTGCTCAATTCAAAAGGGACCTTCTGTGCCTTTATGTGCTTTTCGTGAAAATTCAGTTCTTTTCCGTACCTTTCAACAAAATTCAGTGTCACCTCTGCGCCGTGTGCTGCACAGTTTCGCTGGTCCTTCACCTTCGCAGAGTGGAATGACTCGTGAATTATTTGTGTTCACAATAGCAACGAAGAGCAAATGCTAGAATAGAGACAGAGCCCCACTCCTATCAAGCGGTCGTCTTTGTTCTTTCGGAATAATTAGATAGCAGTAATGCTACTTAGGAACGGTTTTAAGCCCAGCATTCAAGTACATGATTACGAAACACGAGAATAATCCGATAAAAAAAGACAAAAAAAAAGCTTGCGTTGCGGCATTACGCGTGATAACTCAGTTCCCGAAGACGAAAAAAAAAACACGCGCAGCCATATAAAAGCTGACGCCGAACGACATATTTTTTATAACTTGCTTATGACTTCTCTTTCTCTCTTACCCTTTCTCTCTCTTGCATTGCAAATTGAGTTCTCTGCGTCTTCCGCGGAAAGGAAAACATAAAGTGGCTTCTCGCCACTCGAGGCGAGGGATAAGAGGCCAAGAACTCCGACGCGGTGCGCATAAGAATTCCCCCGAGAAGCAGCTGGGTGCTCGTAGCATTTTGTAATTATAACGAGGCGGCCGCTCTTTGCGCGAAGCAAACATCGTATCTCTGCTTCTCCATCGTAACGGAGAAAAACACAAGCAGAGTGATACAGTGCCGAGATTGCGTACGCGGAAAGCTTGGTTTAGCATACTGCGATATCGCCCTGTCCTTAACGTATAAATAGCCGCTGAGGGATATAGAACGCGTCGAACGCTCAAAGTGGGAGAAAAGCAAACGGGAGAGTGCGGAAGACGCCGGGAATAACGCCGGAAAGTAAACGCCGTCAAAAGACACAGCCTGCTACAATCGCTGCACGCTCAAAAGCCGGCCCGTCGTCTTCGTAAACCCGCGTTGTGTCCCCGTGGAGAACGGCGTTCGCGATAAGGGAGAGAAAGGAACGCCGACGACGACGAGTGGATGCGGCTGCATAAAACGACGATTGAGTGGCGCCCGCGCGCCCGGCGTAAACAAAAGGCGCTGGCTCGATGACACGCAGCCATACGTTTCGCGTTCGGGGTCCCTTCGGTGGCGCTGCCGCACCATCTGCTCTCGTCACGTCTCCTCGCCGTATAAATGGGAACTCCGAGGATGCGTCGATTGGGAAAAGCCCCCTTGGCTTTGGAAGCGCGGTGCGGCACGCTTCGCTCTCCGTGGCAATGATTTACGACGAGGAGCCAGTCCTTCTCTCAGAAGCTCGGTCGCCCGGTCGACTTGGCGTTTATGCCGCCGGCTATCGGCATCCTCCGATTCCGCGGCGTTCGCGGTAGACAACTCGTGGACGCAGAGAATCGAAGGACGCCCAGCTGTGAAGAGGATAGTTCCACGGCCGCTACGTAGTTTTTTTATTTAGGGGCGAAGCTCCTTAAAGCGGCACCCGTTCGTCCCCGTCGTAGTGCGTAACCAGTCTTAACGCTAGTACCAGATCTTGACCTCCAAGGTGGTGCCGGTGGGAGATTTCTCCTGTGCGTTGTTGAACAATAAAAAATTCGCAGCGTGCGCGTTAACTAAAAGCCGAATTCTTCTGTCTCTCATTCTCCATTAGCAGCCATTGGAATGTTCCAGTAGGAAACGTTAGCAGAAGTAGAAGTGTAAGTGTTAGCTAAAAGCCGACTTCTTCTGTCTCTCATTCCCATTAGCAGCCATTGTTTACCTCCAAGGTAGTGCCTGGTGAGATTTCTCCTGTGCGTGATTAAACAATAAAAATTTTGTTCAAAACGCCGTTGATTGATGAAATAAACCAACGAAAGACGCCAAATGTTTTCTAAAAGCAAAACGAAAAGACGCCAGATGTTTCTAAAGCAAAACTAAAAGACGCCAGCTGCTTAACGAAAGGCGCCAGATGTTTTCTAAAGCAATGGTTTTCTAAACAATGAAAATTCACAGCGTACATGTAAAATTAAAGTGAGCTGCAAGTCATCATAACTCTCATCGAACCTTTAGTATAAACGCGCCCGATCTCACGTCGGTGATGATGTACTGGGCAGATTTCTCGGAAGATTCACGGTTTACCGATGAACCTCCGCAGCTTCGCCCACTCATCAATATTCACTCCGTGGATATGCTGTGATTTTTTTTAATGTAGCGGCCGTGATAGTTCCATACAGCTATATATACAATGTTTCTATAGTAGTTCACAACCTAAGAGTAAATACAAGCTCCACCCCCAGAAGGGCGGCGCGCCTGCCGCACTTCTGTGCAAGAGAGTCGTTCTAGCTGGTTTCCGTTGTAACCGAAAGTACTTTCTCGTTGCTGATGTAAAACACTACTCATATTAGTAATTGGGTGTTCTTCGTCCCTACTCAAAATATTACTTTTCCCCGAGTAGTGGTGTCAGAAACTTTGCTGAAATTTGTCAGGCAGCTCAAGCTTCCGACCGAAAACCAGCAACGTGAACTGTGTCTGTATAATAAAGACGTCTACCTGAAATGTGCGTAAGGTGCTTGACGTCATCAAAATGAGCAAATGCAGTTGGATGGAGCACCTATATGCAAATTTCCTCTGGGTGGGACAGCGACGCCTGTGGGCGGCGCTTATATTTGTTATTAAGTTGTAATCGACCCACGAGCTGTCCTAGCTCTTTTTGAGGTCTACTACCTTACGTAATGACCATCTGCGACAACCGAGTGAACGACGAACGCTCGAATATGAATACGTGACTCGCGGGGGGGTTTATCGTTCATTCCCATCTTTCAGGCGTTCTCGCCCTTTTAGAGAACAGCTGTTAGGCGCCCGTTCCCCTCGTTGAGCGGCGTCGCCGTTGGCGTTGTCGTCGTTGGCGTAATCAATAGAGCGAACGCGGAGTCTGTCAATATCACGAGCCACTGGCCTCTAACCTCGCTTTCTTCCTTCGTCACACGCGCTGGCTCCTCGATCGGAGCTCGTGCGTATACAGGGCTGGCACGTGCACTGTGGCTGGCTTCGCTTGTAGTAACGGGGCTGTCGGCGTTTCGCTTGGTTCGGGACGCCTGGAGTGCGCAGAGTGGTGTGAATAGCACTTGAGCGCTGGCAGCTTCTGTGGCGATATGTGCATGTTACATCGCTACAACTGTGGATAGCCAAAATTGCAAACACAGTTGGCGTTGCCCCAACACGATGCTGCGCTCACAATTCGCCTATCGTAATCGTCGGTGAATTTTTTCTGGGGCAATGTAACCAACCTCGCTCATAATAATTACCCTCCCTGTCGTTTTTAATCTCTTATCTCTGCCACTTTCTCAACAACCGGTGACATGCTGCCGTCGTACTTTGCACTTAAGGTGTGGTGCACGCGTTCGTGCAACGGAATAAAGTCACTGTGATAATCAATAGGTAAACCAGGAATATCGCTGGACCCTACCTACGAGTGTGCTATGAATGCAAGAATCAGTGAAATACCTTGTGCGACATAATTTTTTTTTGGACTCCTAACAAAACGTATCCAATGCGTAGCAAACGCACGGAAAGGGCAAGCCATCTATGGACAATAAAGGATGGAAGTATTTGTGTTCCAGCTAAGTTTTCTTTGTCTTTTGACGGACGTAAAAAGATACAGCTCTTGATTGCCAACGACGGTGGGATTTCACCCCCGGAAATATGGGTCGCATATATATGGGCAGCATCTCCCTTGCCAATACGATGGTTTAGTAATATATTTTTATTATAATGCACCTGTGTATCATGAGCCTAAAAACATTCTGAGCAAGCTTATAAACCTCTAGTATTTTGTACCAGAAAAAAGTGTTAATAAGCGTTCCCGAGGTGGATGAGGCCAAGGATGTCACAAACTGAGTGTAGAAACAAAGACGCGTTGTGGTGCCTGTACGCGCGTGTTCATGTGTGCGTTAAAACAAGTATGTAACAGGGACATGTGCAACAACACATTGCCACTGCAGAGTAGTTGCTAACGCTTCATCCTACGGAGTCGTGCGAATACGGTTCCCGCCTCATTCTACAAAAAATGTTTTATACGACCCTTAAAGACATGAAAAATCATATTTGACATGAAAAAGCGACGTACACTATGAACCCTGTTTTGGATCTGATTTTTAAAATATAAGGCGCTATAATGACATCAGTCACTAAAGCACAGGTTCGCACAAGATATATATTCCTATAAAACATTGCGTTGAAGTACAACCTCAGCGGTGGCGTTCTTTATTTTATGGTATGCATAATCTCTGTGATTAGGGGCTACTATAAATGGGGCACACTAAATCCTAACTAGGGAAACAGTTAACTCAAGTGCTTTATGCAAAAGGAGAACACTTGAAACCTTGCAGAACGCATTAATAATTCAAGGCGCACGTGGCCTTTCAAACCAAGCAGTCAGGATCCAAATTAGCTCGAAGAATGAAAGGAAGGGTCTGAGCTTTTTGAAAGGTTGTGCAAAACCTTAGGGACGTCCGTTATACCGCTAAGTTGTTATTGTTCTTCGTTTTTTTTTTTTTTCCTCTTGTGGCTTTATATAGCTACACGTGCCGAAGAGGATTCACCCGAGTTCTCAAATTTTGCTATTGTGGCGGTTTTTGAGAGCTTTAATTCGTGCGGAATCGGTATAAATTCTTTAGAAAAGCGGCAGGCTGATCAAGTTTGAGAGGACGAGCCGCAAGGCCTGAACGATCCCGGCTCATTAGTGATTCTTCAAGGAGCATGGTGAATCCTTAAAAGCGCGAAGAATCTGCATTGCTTATTCTTTTCATTCACCGCAGTACATAACTTCTCTTGGTTTAATGTATCCCGCTGGTAATGGCCAAGACCACTGTGATCATTCATAATGGTCAGGCCCACAATTTGCAACGCACGCAGGTGTAGCAAGCGATGCAGCTATCAAAAGAGCTTTCATTAGTGGCTGCTTTGCTGGGCACGTGACGGAACAACAAAAATAAGCCCAAGCTATGCTTGAGGACTTCCATGACCAGCGGAATATTCCCTCGACGTGTGTTTTAAGCGGAATTGAAATTTCAGACTTGACAGTTCGAACAGTGAGCTTCTTGTAGTAGATGTAACTGCGCACAAAAGACATGGACAGCAACAGGGAACAAAGTGCACAGATAGCGCAAACGACCAACCACGAAGTAGTACGTCAGTGCGCACGCCCATACACGCTGAAGGCACAAAAAAGTGTCTAGGGCTTCACCGTAAGTGAACATATCGGAAAGCGATGTTTAGTGGGTAGGTATACTACCCAATATTTCGCCTGTGAAGGAGTATACTTCCCACGTGTAATACTAAATTAGGACTAAATAAGGGTCTCACTAGCCTGCAGAATGTCTATAGCTTCGCTGCAAATAGAGCTAAGAAGACGGGTTTGGAGAGTAGGTACATCTACAACAGTAGCGTACAGTAGCGTACCGTACCCCTCGTCTCGGTAGAGGGCTACGGAAAGCATGACGTCACTCGCTGCGCCAGCGCGTAGCGTGTGAGCCGCTCTCTCCGCTCTCGTGGCAGCGCTTGTTGGCACCGGCTGTACCTGCGTACCCTCCGCTGCGCTTCCGTCACGCGCGCGTCATAGGTGGTGTTGGTCAGACGCGTAGCGTGTGCTCGTCGCCGTGCTCTCGTGACGGTGCTCATATCGCGCCCACGCCTCCTTCCTCCGCCACTCTCCTCTCGTTCGGCGCTCGCTTGCGCCGACGCGTGCGGACACGTCAGCAGTCGTCTGGCCGGATCTCGTAGCAGTAAGACGGGTGTGCGCGGGCACTGATTTGTGCTCACTCCGTTCGCGTGCGATGGAGATGGAGGACGGTCAACAACCAGGTCCTCGCGGACTGTGTGTTCACACTCGCCATATGTTTACATAAAGGGTCCTTAAAGTTTACCGAAACTATACATTCCACAGAGAGGTGTCAACGCAGGAACTAGTGTCATAACTAGTGGTGTCAGTACGCCCCTTAAGCGCAGCTAGAGACAGCTACAGTTTTTCTCCCATTTTTAGCATGCCCACGCATCCTGTTGTTTATGCAACGACCTGCCTGTTCCACATAGACACGGCCACATGCCGAATGTATATGGTGAGATATACTTTCTTTACATTCGACGAACTTGGTCCGGCTCCTTGTTATTGCGCAATCTTTTTCAAGTAACAAATTTAGTGATTTTAGTAAACTGGCTATTTTAAACATTCCACATAACGCGCATGTGACCAATATAGCAGTGACAAAATAGTGAACACTACAATTACGTTTCAAGAAAAGAACTAATGCGCCACGGTAGGGGTGTTAGAAAAATTGTGCAGTCTCGTACAAACTGCACGTGTCTTCAGCTTTCCTTCATACACGGTTGAACCATAATTATTCAGAAAGTTTTCATTAACTATACTGATATATTTAAATCATGAATGTGTTAGTTGTGTGATTTGAAATGAACGTATTTGTTTTCAACACAAAGTGCGTAATTTTTTTCTGTTTTGTACATTTCACAATACGATTAGGTATAATCAGGTCATGTCTGCGAAATGCTGCATGACCACATGAGTCATTATTTAGACTTTTTGATACTTAATACAATTTGTTCGAGAAGAACGACGTTTCATTCCTCATCGTGAGAAGGAGGGAAAAGACAAGTGAAGGGATTGGGGTTTATCCCCGCTGCACCAGGTGGATTTTTTTGTTTCATTTTATTCGTCAAACATAAGGCGGGTCAGAAACGCAACTTCTTGGTATCTACGAAATCATTTCGAAGCAAGTTCGGTGACAGCAGAGCGAACGATCGCGTCTCATATTCGCGAACCCACTGATTATTTTTTTAGGAACCATAAACCGCGCTGTCTTTGATGCACGCAGCTACAAAGTGTCAGCATACTGATCGCGAGTTTCAGAAAATAGAAATAAAAACCACCCAGCACGTAACACGAACACCGCCTCGTTAAAAAACATGTGCCTCGACAGTAAATTATCGTCGTTCTCCTCACCTTACAACATTTCACAGGTCGCTCGCGGCCCGAACGAAGGCGAAACGGACGCGGGGCGAAACCTAAAACCGCGCGGGACGTCGATCGCGTTCGCCGGCCTGTTAGCCGCTCAACGGCCGCCACAGGCACGGGCGTAGGGCCATGAATACTTAACCAACGATACCGTATAGGATGTCGGCAATGGCCTCGGCACGCCATAAAGAGCGACGTAACACGCAGAACGGCGCACGCGCGCGTTACTGCCATGGCAGTGGTTTGTTTACAAGACCAAGCGGCCATCTCATAAACCTCCCGGGAAAGAAAGCCGGTCTCCAGTCCCCGCCTTCGTAAATAGTTGAAGAGCGGCTCTTCAGCCGAGACGCCGGGGTGGCGGCGTCGGCGTTGCGTTGAGAACGGCAGAGAAGCTAAAACAACAACAAACAACTGCAGTGATTCATCGACCGTCCCTTGGCCCTCTTTGCATTTCGTGTTAGTCTTTTTTTTTTTTCATTCGTCCCCTTCATCGATGGCATGCTCGGACGGTTATCCCCCGAACCACTGGCGCGGAAACCTAATCAGAGCCGCACAGGCCGAGCTCGGGAGTACGAGGATATCGTGTTGAACGAACGCGCTGTTTTAGCGCTGCTTCCTTCAGCCAATGGCTATATAGAATGAATGTGCGGAAAGAAAGTCTCATGATGGAGGAGCAACCACCGAGTGCCTAAACCGTGGCTAAAGCGAAAGGCCTCGCTTTCGTTATTCGTTCGAAATTTGGACGCGCGGAATTATAGTGCTCGCTGAAAAGTTCCGGAGAACTTTGCCGCAGTTGCGGGGGGTTATGTATCTTTTCTTTCCGCGGAAGCGTTTTGTTGCTGTCTCCCGGAAATGCGCAGTAACGACGCCTCTATAATGTTTTTTGAACTCCTAAACGCGTGCTTTTTGATCACTTTTGATCGCGTGGTCCGTAGAGAAACACTTTCCCTCTTGATTTACACGTGCTAAGCGCCAGTGAATCACGTGCGCTGGTGTTTCACCGGAACATGCCATGGTTCCGTAACAAAAAAAAAAGTGTCTGCGTTAGCGTTTCCCCCGAGCAAGTTATACGTAAAACGCACTGCCGAAACAAGGAAAACGCGTAAGGGCTTCTACGCAAGCAAATAACTCCGTTACCGCACGCGCACTGGGGTCATATATACAGGAACCCCACGCACATCTTTATGATTATGTCGCTATGACCGTCTTTTTCTTCGTTTAGTGCTTACCAGCTTACCAGTCGAGCACCTTAACCACTAGTCCACCGTGGCGGGGCATGGCGATATCCGCAAGGCTATATCAATCTAATTATGCGGATTGTAAACTGAGAGCTTTCATGTTTCTTGATATTAGTGAGAGAACGTGAACATTGCCAGAACGTTATGTATATATATATATATATATATATATATATATATATATATATATATATATATATATATATATATATATATATATATATATATATATATATGTATATATATATATATATATGTATGTATATATATATATATATATATATATGTATATATATATATATATATATGTATATATATATATATATATATATATATATATATATATATATATATATATATATATATATATATATATATATATATATATGTATATATAAACTAGGCTTTTTTTAGGCTCCGATCTTAAATGTCTTAAATGTGGAGGTTAACACCTATCCAAAGATGTTTGTAATGGACATCGAACGAAGAAGACATAACAATACATGTAAAGATGAGAAGAAAAATAGGCATTTTTCTTGAACTCCAACTATTGTAAATAATACCCAAGTTGCTTGAATAAGCTGAGCAATGTGTAGTTGTAATTATAACGCGGAAAAACTTTTCGTTGCCTGACACAAAAGTAGATATAAAATCTTTTATTTCACACAGGCGCTGTTTTGCCGCTATATGCTTTAGCTTCAAAGTTTCCAGCCGTCGTCAATACGCCCCTACACGCACTGATATTAGTCTTAGCCCGAGTGACTGGTGCACTTTTAACGACCGTCGTCTCATCGCTGCCATTAGAAAGACGAAAAAGGTCGTTGCCGGCAGGGGACGAATAGGAGGAGGGCGCGGCATCTTATTTTCCGCACGTACATAAAGTTTGTAAGCCGGTTACGTCGTGCGTGCCTAAACAGCCGAGGAAAACCCCCTCTCTGTTACGAGAGGCGCCGACGTGGAAAACGGCCGAGGCGACAATAATGCCGCCAAAGCCGCCGACGCCTCGTGAAAGGTGGGGAGGAGGGGGGTGTTACTGAGAAAAGGGTGGAGTATGGCGGCCATTACGATGGCGCGGCCAGCAACGACACATTCTGGTCACGTAAGGGTGCTCGCGTCATAGCCGCTGTAGCAGCAAAGAAGGGCCTCGTGCGAGTGGCCAGCGCGACGAAAGTCGAGAGGGGGGTTGAAGAGTGTGCCGCGGCACGCGCTATAAACTTTCCGACAGTTTGGAGCCTGCTCGCCTTCGTCACCGAGCACCCCCTCCCCCCTCCCACCTCGGCCGCAGAAGCCTGCAGCAACGTTTGGTTGCGCAGTACTCCGAAAAGTGCTGTGGAGGCCGTCGAGCGGCGGGCCGGGGCCATTCGGGGTATCTCCGGTAACGACGGTGATCGAGCCGTCGCCCACAAATCCTCGCCGCTGCTGCCCCGCGAGCGTGGGCCGTGCAGAGCTTGCCAGACAGGTCTACGCGCCGCGTTAGTCTATCACTCTGTTTAAAAGAGGACGAAGTGAAACGAACAAAACGAACGAAAAGTGAAACAATAGGGGGAGATTATTGAAGCTAGCTGCGCCGATAGATCAACTCGATTGGTGGGACGTGTCGCGAGAAGGGCATTGGATGGCGCGGTGTTCATTTAGTTTTTTGTTTTGGTTTTTCTGGCCCTCAATTATGGTCGCTCACTCGAACCACCGTATCCTGAAGAATCGTCGTCGCTGCTTTTTATTCTTCCGACCAGTAAAGTCTTTTGCGACCCCTTCCATCGACTCGGCTATCTCGTCGATTTCTTCCCGTTACTCGTCTACGCATAACTCTGCAGACGGTCTGCGCCAGACTTCGTGCAGTAGGCCTATATGCGGCTTGAAGCGCTAGGAAGACACGACATCTACTGAGCACCACTGGTATCAGGGGATGAGCGCGAAGTATTGAACGTTTGCAGTAAACCTGCCAATTGCGTTATTTGTTACGAATCACCCTATTCAAGCCATATCAGGCATCAAGAAAGTCGAGTCAGATTGAAGCCTGAGTAACAGTTTTTCGGTGTTCCTCTAATGAAAGAAGTGTCTCGTGCAGCTGATAGTCATTCTGACGTACGTGAATGTAGAAAATATGAATGAACGCTCAGCGTTTCCATTTTCTAGAACTACAAGTCTCTGTGAACGCGGCATCTATAGGCTTCCAAAGCAACGTCGAGCGGTGCCACTGCTCTTATCGCTACTGGGAGTGTCCACGGCCACAACACTGCCACCTCCGCTTCCGCGCACGCTCAGAACTCTCGGATTGCAGCTGTAGTGCGTCACAATGTAACTATTGCTGACTAGATGTTCTCTGGGATGAATGAGGAGCGCATGCGCGCACGTGTCCTTGTCGCCGCCGCTAGCCAATCCGGCGACAAACCGCCTTCGCGGGCAGCGTCTGCCCCCTGTAACGCATGGCTCAGCCGGGCGAGTGTCGCGCCCAAACTTGTGCTTGGGTTCTCTTTTAAAACAACGTGATTTTTTTTTCTTGGTCGTTTACATGCGTCATACCCAAACAAATAAAAAACACGAAAACGTGGTTTTTAGCGAAAAGTTGCAGGCTGTAGACAAGAATAGCTGTCGCGCAGGGTCGGATTATACTTTTTTTTTTATTGAAACACAAAAGGTTTGCTCAACAAATTACTGCAAAGATGCCAGCAGAGTCGCAGATGCCTGGACTTATACGCGAAAGTACTCAACAGCAAATTCGAAATTCGCTTCAACACTAACAGCGCTCGACGGCTTTGCCATTATTTGCTTAGTGATGCAGGCTTTTTTTTTAAAGACTGAGCAACTGGCATGTCGGAAGGAGAAAACAAAAGAAAGAAAAAAGAATTCTTTAAGCGAGGCAGATACTTTATATCTTTGCGTTTGAAAAGACTCGTTGAACCTTATAGAAGTAACGTTTCGACTAGGGCATACCGCAGAAATCCACACGAGTGGCACTACCACGGCGAAAAAAAAACATAAATAACCGTCTGGAATCCCGAAAGTCTACTTACTTTCCATATTCCATATATTTTTTTTCGTACGGCTGCTGCATATGCAAGCCAAAGCGATTTCTAAAGTGAAGAAACCATTGCCTTTCCAAAAGCCTTCGGCAGCACCGATAGTAGGTTCTTGGTAACGATTGGCGTGCGCGGTTTCCGACGTTTCGAGAAATGCAAAAGTAACCCTAATACACAAGTCTCGGCGGTTGCGTTTTTTGAAGCCAGCTGCGTCGCTCGCTTTGCATAAGCGCGTATCGCGAAGAAGTTGTGCCCTGGAATTCTGTAAGTTCGCATCGCATTTCACTAAAACTTCGTTTAAAAAAAAAGACAGGCTTTCTGCCGAGTACTGAAGTGCGCGACAAAACGAATGCTAAGTTTCAACATAGGCAAGGCAATGCATATGACGCTGTCTGTAGTAAAAGTAAAGCGTATCACTGCGCCATATATATATTTTTTACTAAGGCTACAGCTGTCAGTGTATGACTGATTTAAAGAAGCAAATGGTGCATATACACGTTGATATACCCGGCTTGAGCGTTAGCAAAATTCCTTCCCGCGTTGAGATTGCTGAGTTCACTAGAATTGCGGCTATTTGAAGAGGTGAAGTTCGGCGCTGCGTGTTCTCAGGAGCATATGCAAAGATTCACAGTCAGCATATCAAAAACTTTCAGGTTATGATACTAAGTTGCGCAAGAATATGACTGCTGCAAGATACAAATTGTTACGGTGATACATTAACGAATTTTACGATTCATTATCCACGTCGTTCTCGACGTGAACATCGAAGGATAGGGAATGTTTAAACGGAATCATTGCGATCGATGAACTTGTATCGGACTGCTCGCGCATGGCATCCCGTTTTGCTAATTTTTTTTTTGCAGCCTGCTTTTGCCGATGCTTCTGCGGTTAGTGTCTCTCCCTCCGCTCTAATGTCTCCGTAAGCTACATCAATGCCTCATATACAAATCCTATATGAAGGCATTACAGCTATTTCCTAAATAGTAATAGTAAACTATGAATGTTTACACGAAATACCGAAAGCCTTTCTATGCGCTCATAGGAGCATTCATACGCTGCGGTGACCTAATATGCTATGAACTCACTTAAGTATTCCTAAATTGTTGTCGATGGTAGTGAATTGTTGCAACACAGCACTCGATGAATATTGTCAGGCTTGAGTACGGTGTGCTCTAAATAGAGGTTAACATTGTGCTACAGCAAGCAACTGCTCCTACAGTTAGCAAACCATTGTTAACTCCTTTTTTTTATAAAGCAACGCGTAGTGAATTCAGATTGCTTTTCTGTATTGAGTTGATATATTAATAGCAACCGAGTGAAAAAAATAAAATCGTCAACAAAGTGCGCGTTCTGACCAAACCATGCATTGCACGTGGCAAAGAAATAATAGAAAAAAAAAGGCTGCACTGACTGCGGACGCACTTTTATCGGACCCTCGTGATGACGCAGGTCGTAAAACATTAAGTACTTGAGAAGCTTCTCTGGTCAATATCTATCTAGGTTTAAGGGATATATATGGCACGTGTGAAAAGAAAGAAAAGTTCACAAATCGTGTCGAAAATCTGCGTTCGTTTCGAGCGCGAAGCCTCGGAACAAAACATAAGACAACGACCGTCTAAAGGAAGAAAGAAACACCTCCGAACATAAGAGTGCGCCCGAATGGCTTTGTTTACACGGAAGCAAGCTTTAAGCCACTGCCGTGCTACTACGGTTAGGCCTGGCTATAAGAAACGGGATACACCGCCGTAGAATTAACCAACGCGCGACAGGCTTTCCAAGGCTGCTTTTTACTGCAACCATGGCCAACGGCTTCGGCCTCAAACAAGCCTTCCGGTGTCGCTTCCTGTTGTTCATTGGAACGCTGGCAGAATAATACGGGCTTCAGCACGCACACAGAGACCACTCTTAGTAGGGGCTTGCAGCAGGAGCGACGGCGTGAAAGCATCTGCATTGCAAATTCTGTCGTGCTGTGGAGCCCTAGAGTGATCGACTTGTGTAGTTAGGAAAATAGAGATTACGAGAACGGGTCAGTAGCTGCGGGAGCCTCGAGAATCTACCCCGGGTGCCGTTAGACTTAAAGCTCCCGCGACAGTCTACGTGCAAATACCACGTCGTCTGAACGCGTCGCTAAACTAGTTATTAGTTAGCGGGCGCGTTGAGATTTGGAGAAGGCTGGCCACTCTGTCGGCTCTTGCGATGCGTCTTAAACGGATTAAAATTTATTTAAGTGTCGCCAAACGGAGTTTATAGAGAGACCGCTTTCGTTCTCTGACCTCTGAGATCAACGTGCGCGCACTAATACCACCACATAGACGAACCACAACCTGAAGCATGCCGCGGTCTTTAACTTTAAGCAGAAGTTGCAGTCTGCCTGGTGCAATAAATTACCTCTTTTACGACAATGGGAATGTTGGTATGAAAATGACATGAATTTTAGGTGTTGTAAACGGCTGTTAACGCTTTGTGTTTGTATCATTAAAAACCTCGAGGATTACAGAGATGTGCTTCAATGTGTTCTAATACTGAAAACTACCCTAATAGACACATCATTGTCATTTAAATATTGGGGTCATAATTACGTTGAATATAGTTGAATTCTGTTTGACGCGCCAGAACGAAAGTATTATTATATAGCATTATATATCAGTAGCATTATCATTATCATTATAGCATTATCATTATCAGTGGGGGAGACGACTTCAAATTGATTTTGATAACTTGCGTTTCATTAACGCGCGTTTTTTTCTAAGCGCACAGCTGTTTTTTTATCAGTAGTAGCGCACCACACTTGCGTACACATAGGCTCCATATCACGGGTATAAACAACGAATGTCGACTACAAAGCTACACGTATCACTCAAGGAACTGTCGGCTGTTTCAGAGAAAAACCCCGAGGAATCACGGTGCTACAAAGAGCCACACTCAGTAGAGCATCATTCAATGCAAGCAGTCCGAGCGTTAGCGACAGACCGTACAGCGCTGACATAGCCACGTGTACTGAAGATTCTTGCTTCGAAAGTGTCGTCGCCTAAGAATTTTCTGAAGAGGTATCGCGCTACAGGCACGCCGTAGCCGTCCCTAACCTGAGGGCGCGACGCGTAAGCTTTTATTTGCCGCCTCAGTATCGCCGGCATCGGCCTCCAGGAGCACCAAGAAAATGAGACGTTCGCAGAACACATCGACGCGCTCAGGTGTCTCCCTTCTGTGCCCCTTTCCAATGAAGGCTCCCTGGGTTCCTCCATAAGTCCCTCTGGGCAGTTGTAAATATGCGTGGCCCACCAAAATATACGCTGCCGAGTCCAAATTTGCTACTTCTATTCGCTATAGGCTGCGTGTTCTGGAGCTATTCTCGCACCTCGAAAACTCAACTGCCTGGTACCTATTAGATTATCATTAACGTCGCATGTAAATTATGTTGCATTTTGCATCAGGTGCCTCAAAGTACACATCTGTAAGCGTTTTTGTAACGCGCGTGAATATTTCAAAGGTGGAACAATTTGGTGTATGTTCCATTTCTCATAACACCCTATTTAGCTTTGTAGCTATCGTTTGACGTTCACTGGCAGTCATTTATCTCAATAACCGGAACAAGCTGTCAGAAAATTTATGAGCAGCAGAGAGGTTCGCGCTCAAATATTGCGAAACTTGATAGGAACAAGCAAGTGCACGGAAGGATAACGGTGGCTTGAGAATTGATGATTGATGAGGACGTGTGCAGACTGATGACTAAAATATTAACTGTGAGTTGAACCATTAATGTACGCACTGCAGCAAGAAATCGGTGTATGCCAGCATGAAATCAAGAAAGAACACCTCACCGGCTAATAAAAAATAGCCAAAGTCAAGGAAATATTACAAACGGATGTGAAGTACACGTTTCATTAGTGAAAGTAAACGATTGCTAGCACGTTTTCGTTCGTTGCTGATGTTGGTACTTATATCGACGTGTCTAATTAATAATAATAAGTAGACACGGATTCAATTATTTGTATCCCAATTTGTACAACAAAGGAAAGCGTCAGTTTTTATCCAAAGATATAGGGCCGTCAACTATCGATATCGCTTTCTAGTACTGACACTGCACTGAACCTCAATGTGCTCGCTCGCCAATCCACCACGTAGCAATGTAACGAGCTGCGCTTCAAGCGCACACCAACATGATCCAACGTTAAGCCTACGAGTTCCATCAAGACTTCGCCGAGTAGACGCTACCTTTTTGTGTAGCTTACTTACAAATGTGTATGCATTCCAAATAAGAATGGCAGACACGGGCGTCTGTGAACACAACGGCAATGAAGACACCATTTGACAATTTCGAGGGGACTTGCCCGCAGTGCAGTACTAACGACAAACTGCGCGAAAGACATTAGGGACGAGAAAGGAACACCAGACGGGCTCAGACTAGCAACTGAAGATTTATTATCAGATACACATGTATCGTACAAGCACATGTGGGAATGCTTAAAGATCGGCGGTTGAATAATTAATTTTCCTAATCGTCCTTGGCGTTCCCGCAGTTTGTCGTTAGTACGGATTACCAGCTCGCCCAGCGCACAGTTATTCTAAGCAGAATACACAGATAACTTAGGTCGCTTGTATGTGAACAAGAGACCCGTAGCGGTCTCGGAACGTCATAAATTTATTTTTTGTTGAAACTTTTGACGAATGCTTCTTTATTCGGAAGAAATGTATACCCCTCGCCAGACGGTGTTCCGTCGAAGCCTGACGTATAGACTATGTTACGTAAGGCATATGGGCGCCGCCATCACGGGATGTTAAACGAATGTTTTCTTATTTTTGTATCCCGTGACGCGGAGTTATTGATCAAGCCAAGAAACGCCGAATGCACCAACCCAACAGTTTTCATGTGTATACTCCCACCGTAGCGCTGTTCACTTAGTTGTTCAAGATAAAACGCGGCAAGCTTAACAGCCCAGCATGGCGGCGCCGAAACCCGCCTGTAAAATAGTCTATAGTGCACAGAGAAAATTGCTTTGCAAGGCTTTTAACGAGTTGGACGACCGACGTCTGTCAGAAGAAAGAATCCTACGCCGCCGACAGTACTTCACGTCGCAAAAGAATGCCGTGCAAGCGCTGCTATTCATTCTAAAATACACGGCGTGCTAACATGTACACAAGAAAGAAGTCAAGGCACCACAAACGCCGCTTGACTTTTTTCTTTGGTCCATGTTTGCACGCCCTGTCTTCTAGAATGAATACTTACCAACTAGATCAGCTCTCTGTTATTCTAAGCCCTACCGTGCTTCCTCCGATCTACTGGCGTTTCTGAATGACTCCAATCGGAACGCCATCGTGCCTGAGTGTTTGCGGGTCATCTATGTATTTACTTTTTTATACCCGATGTCTTCTTTATAAAGCCTCTTTCCCCACCACAGTGCAGTGTAGTAAACAGGACATTAGCGGTTGGTTAACTTGTCTGCCTTTCCTCTTCATATTTCTTTCTCTCTCTCTCGTTTCTTCCTGTTTATTAACATTAAAATTCATGTTCATTAACATTTGACGCATGTTTCTTCGGCGTAGAAATGGCTGATGGCTGCGAAGTAAGCACAAACATCTGCTATGACACAATGAACATGGTCTGCGACATTGGATTCAGTATTTGTTAGTTTAGTCCATCTGATGGGCAGCATACAAAAACAGGCAGCCATACCAGGCAGATATGTGAGGAGGCATGGTTGCGGGAAAATCGAAAAAAGGAGAAACGAATCTACATCGCCGCTTTAATACCGTACCGCGCAGCGAGATTTGTTTCGCCAGTGTAACATCCACTACTGCAGTGTGACGTCGATGAAAGTCTTCGTCTGCATGACGCGTGTGCAGCTTCATCGCTTTTATAGCCCAAGCTTGAGGAAAAGAAAGGAAAGGAAGGAAATGCGGGGAGGCCAACCAGGCGTGCGTCCGGTTTGCTACAGTACACTGGGGGGAAGGAATGAATGGAATAAAAGAAAGAAAGAAGAGGGAGGAAATCGCTGTGAGGTTACATGTGCGCCTGTCCATTACACGTCTACAAAAAAATTACATTTCTGGCGTGCAGGGAATAAACTTGAGCTTACATCACAGGATTCCGTTAATGTTGGTACCTTTAGTTGAGTTCATAGATTCGCGCGAAGATTTATATCGGATCATGTCACCTTAAAAACATTGGATGATATACAGCGAAGAGCTCGGGAACATGTGAACTAACCATCAGGTTTTGTTACCTGGAAACGCAGCGGGCATGTAAGAAGTCGGGCGAGCTCGACGGCTTAGCGGCTGGTTACGACGTGCACGTCGGCAGAAACTCGGGTCTGAAATGCGTATATCGAATGCGTTGCGAACACGTGTCGTAAGACCTTTGAAAAATGACACCGGTTACACATGCGGCAGTGATATCGCCTGTACTTCCCCACTCTCGTAGAGGTCCAGCATGTCTGATGCATTAAGCTCCAATATCACCACAGGCGGCCGTTCGTGAACCACGTTACCGAAAAGAATAGACTCAAACGAAGTGAATCTTTAATTTACATCGCCTCCTTGCTTGCATAAAGCTGACGCCCGTTAGTAATGTACGTCTCCGTCCGTGAAGTGAATATACTGGGGTGTTACACATTTTCACAGCGGAGCTTATCTAAGTCGAGCCTGTGCCATCTGCATATCGTCCGGGGTCATGCAGGTCACGTGACCAGAGGAATAAATAAATAAATAAATAAATAAATAAATAAATAAATAAATAAATAAATAAATAAATAAATAAATAAATAAATAAATAAATAAAAGAACTCGAAGTCATGATGCTAGAGATGGTGCTGGGTGATGATAAGCATGGCAATGCTTGAAATGGCTGGCCGGTGCATATGGATGTGGTTCTTCAAGATTCTCTCCTCGTAGGAAATGCAAAGTAAATGTGGCAACCGATGGATGTAAACACAGGCCTGCCTTTGACAAAGCTAGGTTCCCCTATGGAAACGTCGCCGCCTGTTCCTGTTCATTCAACTATCCGCCTTCACACGAATGCACGTGGTGGCCACAGCCGGCGAATAAATTTAAAGACGCCATTACTACTAAGATATTTCGCTGGGCGTAGGTTTGATGCAGTAGATATAAACGTAAATGGCGCGGATTTATTTTGTGTCGAATAACCACAGCGATTAAAGAATGTATTTTAAAATACCACCAGAACAATAATGTTAAATGGAATGTGACATGTGATCCCAGTATTTTTAAAAGTAATTCATACTTGGTCAGCTGACGCCAACTTTTACTGCATTGCAAACCTCATGTCAACAATAACCAACCCTACATATTTAAAGGAGTACTTCTTCACAAAAAAAGGAAAAAAAAAAAGTCACAGTTTCGCCGCAAGGGCGAAGCAATGAATGCGATAGCAAGGAACTAATGCTATACGAAGTGAGGCTCGCCAATGGATACTCTCAGTTTGAACATCGCTTCTGTTGCAAAGGCGGCCGAAGCAGTGAAGGAAACTAGCGTGCTTCAAGTGTCGAGCTGTGACACTTGATAGTTCGCGTTCATCTTCTGTTTGTTCGTTTAGCGGCGTCCCTTGAGCTCGAGTGGCTTTCGTACGCTCCGTAACATGAGCGCGGACATCACGGTGAAAGCGTGAAACATCCCTCTTCCCCTCAGCACAAGAAAACAGCGCGAGCAGACAGCGGAAGGGCAAGGTTCTCCCTGCGCAAGTATAAGAAGAAGCGAGCGAGCTCGCCGACGACTTTTAAATGCGCCTGTTGCGCTCCTAACGCCATCTCGCTGGTAATGAACAAACGCTTATAAGCGCAGCCGTCTCTGAGTCCGTCCAGCGGTAATGGGTGTGTATATAACGCTCGCCGTTACCTACGTGGAGGATCTGCGTTTCGTGGCGTAGTGGCTAGCGCCACTCGCTGCGGAGGAAGAGGTCCCTGGTTCGATTCCGCGCTTCGGAAGCATTTTTCTGAATCATTTTTCTTTGGGGCTTTTATATATATATATATATATATATATATATATATATATATATATATATATATATACATACTTATACATATACGGTGCATGACGGCGGCGACGGCGACGGCGACGGCAAAATCCAGCCGAGACTGTCCATATAATTGCTATCGCAATAAAATAAAATTTTGCCTCTGCGATAGTACGTCTGTGGCAAAGCACGCTTTACAGTAAAAATTTGGGAATGGATGAGAGAAACGTTGTATGGAACAAGCACAGATTGAAAATTGCTTCAGCGATTGCCTCGATTCTAAATATTGTAGTTTGTTGCCTAATGACCCAGTCTAAGGCGAAAGCCTTCGACATCTTCTGGTCGACGAAGGCCTTCCATCCGAGGGCCTTCGAAACGCCACAACTCCATCGACTCAACAGAGTTGTGACGCCGCTACACGGCAGTTTTAAAAGGGCATGGAGTAGTTGAGCTGTTTTTCGCAAGAATTGTGTGGCACTGCGGATCTGTGTTTTCGTTTTCATGTTAGCGAAGGTTAAATATTATTAAATCCACTTAAAAGCGCAAACACCTATTTTCTTTCTGTTTAAAAATGTTTAATAAACTGTTTATACATTGTTATACATGTATGCGTAGTTTTTAAATATATGAGCAGAGCACCTGTGGCAACGTTTGCATCGCTCCATGCGGCAACTACATACTCTACACTTACGCTTCCGTTGGTCAAAAGCCATCGTCGTTTCCATGAAGCTGTAGAGTCATTCGTTTACAGGATAGACTACAGACTAGGCGGCCTTCGGAAACGCACGTGTAGAAGCTTGACTTTGACATTTGAGTCAATGGAATATAGATTTGAAGCCCGTGTGGCATGGGCTCGTGGGACATGGCCTAAAGTCTAAAGGCATGAAGCAGACCCGAGGCATCAGCAAACAGTAGCCTGCTTTTAGTCAAAAATAAGTAAGTTCGGTTGCAGATGGCAGATAATGCATAGCCAACTACAAGAGCTTTAAAGATAATTCGTATGATATGGCGGCACTGGACAGAGCTGCAAATTGCATGAGCAGTTACAGCTGTCTCGCAAATGCACAAACAGCGATCCTAAATGTAGGCGGTACAGCGAAAAGAGACTGTCTTCTTGGAACAAAAATTCTCAAGGTGACCTTCGTACAAGAGCACTAATTACTCATGCTGTTGTTTTACTCCACTTGTGTCGTCACTGGAAACCACAGATTAAGGCTCTAGAGAAGGTGTTTATTATCGCTGAGAGAAAAAGAGCCTATCTAATGTGGCGTCGCGCCTTGAAAAATCAACAGTGTAACCAGGGACAATACGTGTTTCGGTAAGAAATTCGAGGCAGAGAGTTTCGACTGAAAGGAAAAACAAACCTCACGCGATAGACACTCCCTCTACCGTGTGATTAATGAGCAGCACCAAGGCCGTCCTTCTCGGCGCGTTCCCACGCCACAGCGCTAACCACGATGTATACCCACAACACACGCCAATAGACGACGGCTAGGAAAACAAATCGTTCGGCGTCGGGTCTGAAAAAGAACGGCTAGTAGCTCACACGGCGCTTAATTCTTCAGCCACAACAATTCCAACAACTCCAATAAAATAACGCAAACGCCGAGTTTCTTCTTTCCAGAGCTTTTACTTTTTCGTCGGATTGAGTTCTTGCGAACGAAAACAATTCGAATAAAAAAGAACTTTCTCACACCCTGTATTTGAGCTTTTTCAATTGTTTTAGTGGGACGATGCGTTGAAGGAGTGGGTCCCTTCTTTTGTTTTGTTCTGCTTTTAAAGTTGAATGCGGGCACGCTGTTTGGATGATCGGAAGACAAAAGCAGACCGAACGGCAGCGCGTCCGCCCACCCCGACAACCGGTCTCTGGTAAGCCGGCGCGGGCAAACAGGAGTGCCAGCACAAGCGGCGCCTGTGCTCGAAACAGGATTCCAATCAGGGCCGCTTGTTTCGGCGGGTAAACACGAAACTTTGTTCACCGTGTTTGCACCCTTCCCTTTTTTACAATTGAGAAAGCTAATCTTTTCATTTATTTTACGCTCTGAATCTATGTTAGTGACAGTGGTGCTATACTTTGCCACTGCGTCGGGTCTACAGTGCAGAATTGTTCCGAATCAGCTACCCAGACATTTATTGCTTTAGGAATTCGATTCAAAAGCTGTATTCATATTTTCTTCACATTTTTTACGCGGCCATTTTTTAACTGAGCGTTGTTCTTCGCGAGAAGTTCGCTGGTAAACGTCTTAGTACCGGTCGTGAGTGCGCATGTTTGCTGAAAAGTTCTTTTCTGAGCCAAGATAAACTTTTCCTTGGAAAGTGCCGCCGTTTCTCTTCTGAAAGAAATGGCACAGCAGCTACTAGCAAAGTTGCGAGACAAAAAGAAAAAGAAACAAAAAGAAAACGGCACAGCGAGAGACGAAAAGGAGAAACTGCATGCTTACGTTCAATTCGGGATATTCTATCTTTCGAAGCATCCAAGCCAGCGAATCACTGTAGGTATGTCTGCGCAGCCGTTAAAAAGTTTCTTTAAAATTCGTGACAGCTTCGTGATAAATTCTTAAGCCATTCTTACTTTTCTTAAGCCATCTTACTTTTCTTTTTAATGTAGCCATTTTTTATTATGGCCTTTTGATATATGACTAGTTGCACTGATAACCGTCTAAACCCTAGTACAATCCTACATAGGAGGTATGAACCATTCTCAAAGGATAACTAACGAACCAACTCTCTATAGTTGCGCTTTTGTGTCCCAGCGTGATGATTTTACGAGGCGCGGTGCTGCATGCATGCGTTACACTTAGTGACTTTTTGGACTATTCGCATGCAGATGAATTTAAGTGTAACTCACTCAGACGTTCTATCAATGTCAATTGAAAGAGCAGCACATGCTGTGGGACATAGCGAGCTTGCAGAATAGCCTAGTATAACGAAATATTGTAATCACGAAGAAGCACAGATGAAGATATGCCGCAAAGCTTGATATGTTTTATCGTTCTAAACGAGACAATCTGAACAGTCAGTACAGGGACTGCGGTCACTACAGACGAGTTTGTAGTAGGCGATATATTTCGCGGTGGATGAAAACCGTCGCGCGTTACGGCTGACATATTTGTATGTTGTGGGACACCATAATGATGTTAGCTTAAAGCAAAACTCTAACACAGATGCCTCCCCGAGTGACAGAATTTCATGAACAGCGTTGATTCGTTGGAGATGGCGCACTGCTGCAGCCTTGTTGACTTATATCGCATTATGAAGTTGCCAGTGGTACAATTTTTATCATACAGTCAGAGCTGCTCATGACCATGCATCCTAATAACTCCGTCTCCTAAGGATTCAGTAGGGAAACGCCGAAAACGCAAGAACGCCGTTTCTACTTAGTACGTGATGTTGTACTAAAGCTTATTTGCCGAATGGGACATTTGACGACAAAAAGAAAACGTAAAAAAAAAGAAGAAGGCGCTCGCACTATAACCGCGAATCTCCCAAGCACGCCAGCCACGTTTTCTTTTCGCGCCAATGCAGTTGCGAGACAAGAAAGAAAAACAACCGAAAAATAAATGTAGGTTGCTGGTGTGGAGAAGGAGATCGGGGCAGGAGCAAATACATTTAGGGTCTCAAATTGTGTCTACGGAACATTAAGCGTCGACAGCCCGCCTTGTTCCCACGAGACGCTTTAAGAGACGATGCTTTCGCGAAGGAAAGACATGGTTGGGACACAAGGAGAACACAGAAACGGATAGACGCGGAAGCTTGTGCTGAGGAATACGGTGATCAAGTAAACGAGAATGTTTCTGCGACCTTCGTTCGGCGCGTTAGTGCTCGACACTTCTCCCTCCTTCTTTGCCCTACTCTCATGGGCGCCTTAAGAGGGCTAGCGAATTTTCCTCTCAAATGCCCCCTTTTTCTCCTGCTAGCTGGCACACCAAAAGCATCTCTCGGCAAATTTGCCGGCTCAGTGGGCTCCTTCGGACGTCTATCCAAATTTGCGCCCATCATTTCGACGTCAATTCGGGTGTGAAATGGTGCTAAATTGCGTATGGCCTCATTATTTCAAATCAGGCAAGCAAAAACAATATGAAAAGCGTCATTATCTCTGCTATGACAATGTACTGGAGAGAATGGCGCGTTGGGAGACAACCTTTTTCGCTTGCTCCGTGAGCACAAAGCCTAATAAGAAACGTCGGTGTATTACTGAAGGAGCCCCCACCATTTCACTTATTAATGCTTTCAACGATACTAGCAATACATGAGAAACAAAGCAAAAACAGAAGAGTAACGAAAAGTAGTATCTGAAGATACGTTTTTCAGTTGAAAATTATGCGCGCGATAAAATAACACTTATAGGATGTTTCGTGACTTTGTCATTCGGTTTCGTTTTCCTAATTGCTACATTACTTAGAGAAGAGACAATAATAGCTGCCACTAACATAAGCGAAAGGATAGGGAACACTGTTCAGCCCAAGCGTTGCCCTTAAGAGAAAGCACCGATTACAATCTCAGACATACAACTCATGAATAATTCCCGAGGCCGGCGTTTATGCGAGCGGTGTGCGTTTAAACATTCTCGTCGACCTGACATCTGCGCTCTCTGCGAGTCCAGTGCTGCGAAGGCACGGGTAATTAAAAAATGGGCACGTTAACAGTTGAGGGGAGAATATTCTTCGTGCCCGCCTTTTCTAAACCTCTCGGCCGTATGAAAACGAAAGGAGGCGCAGCAGGCGACAAAGTAAATCGCTCTTTTGTGTAATCGCCGGGAAGCTTTTCGCGATGCGAGGATTATGCGGCATGAGCGCACGAAGCTCGCTCCGGCTTGCCATTTGTCAAGCGTGCGAACGCGAAGCGTTTTGCGCCACGAGCGCGTTATACTGGTCGACGCCCCGCCTGGTGGTCCGAAGCAGTGTGCGTCGGACACTCAAGCGTTGTGCGTCGAGTCTTGTAACAAGAACAGGAAGGAACGACGAGTTAAAAAAAAAGAAAATGAAGAATAGACAAATAGGCTGCTGCGACAACCTCTTCGGTAGCGTTGCTTTGTTTTCTTGAACTTTGAAGTAAGAAAGTTGAAAAGCGAGGCGCCGAGCTATGCCGGCTCACCCCGGCGCGGTGGTCTGTTCTACACTCCCTCGCTTTCGAGACCGTTGGCCCATTAGTTATTCTGTCTCAGAGAGCAACTCTCGCGCGACGCCTTTTCCTTCTTCGAGACCATTGGCCTTGCCCCACTTCTTCTCTTGGCTAAGCAGTTTGCAGTCTTTAATGCCCTCCGGCAGATGGTTCTGGCAGGCGGGGGAATATGAGAGGCTCCCAAGTGTGAACGACTAACGGCCTCTGTGTCGTGCGCCGCCCTCGCAAAACTTTTATTATTTCGCTCGTCTCCAAAGCGGCTGGTATACCCAACAGGCGAGTGGTGCGCGTTTCGTCTAGTGTTTCCTTTGCAGGGTCGAGACGCGCCACATTGTTGCGAAGGGAGCTCGAGTGGAAGATGTCTTGACTTACCGCTTCCATCCTTGTAGTTTAGAGAGAAAATAACTGCGCGTGCGTGTTGATGGAATTCCGAAGCCTTACGTGTTAGACCCTTCCACACTTTTCAAATGTCTCTAATCCTTTGCAGTCATGGGTTAGAGATAATATTGCCACGGAAGTAAGGTGCAGTGCTTCTCGAGAAATGTTTCAGGGGCGAAGCACCTTAGGGCTGAGCCTTGTCTCCGCGCGTTTAGCGTAGCTCTGGTTTGAATGGAGACCGCTAGGGGCGCGTTATGCTCTCAGATGCATTTCATATGACCATAAACTTCCAACAACAACCAGGGAGACGTGTATGGACGTCGTCTTCGCTAACTTCAGATTACATCCCATTCAAGAATCCCTGGCTCTTCATTTCACTGATCACAAGGCGGTCCTAATCAAGGGGAAACGAAGTCCGCACCTCAACACCATATGCGCCTTATGACATTAATAAAACAACATTGTATATACTGTACACACGCGTTGTCACTCATTTACATGCGCGAGTGAGCAATGTCACGGGAGATTCACGTTTACCGAACGATCCCCAGGGCTTCGCCCATTCATCATCATTCACTTCGTGAATATGCGTGGATTTTTGTTCATTTCGTTATGAGGACCAAGTGGTTGGGTTCGTTGGAAAGATTTATTAAGGCTCCTTTTTTAAATATTATATTTACTTGAATTTATTCGTCACATGATTTGGCCGAGTTAGTAATCCATGCGAGAGTAGGAATGCTTTTCTTTGTGTAAAACATGTTTTTCTTAATAGTTTGCAGTTGGCAGCGTGTAAGCTGCATGGATAAAAGGCTTATAACTTCGTAACTTCATGACGACAATAGGCACATAATATATGCTCGAGATATTTTCTACGTTGGACTGAGGGAGTAATTAATATTACTGGTTTGCCGGCTCTTGCAGCACGTCAGTGCAAAGGTGAGAACTTTTAATCTTTTAACCTGATCTTGTGGCTTAACTGGAATAATTATGGCTGTCGTTTATATAGCGTAAGTAAAAATCTTGAGCAATTTGGTGTTCTAGCCATCTGTCGGACACAGGTTTAGCAGATGACAAATGCAACACACGTCACACAGTTAATATTCAAGTTCTCGCTCTTTGGTCATCTTTTCTTAGCGTCAATGCTTTTTGCCAGCTTCAGCATGCATATTCAGCCTCTACTTCAATTCTTTTCTTTTAAACAGAATTAGCAAAATTGAAGCAAACACTTCAATCAATGGTAACACTTCAATAGCACTGGCACTTCAATCGCTTCAAAGTTTATTTTTAAGTGGACTCTGTGACAACTTTCGCATGATCAGCAGCGTTTTAAAAGGATTACACCAGGCTCACATAAGCTAAATCGAACAAGCACCATCCAAATAACAAGTGGCTCAAGTGTTCAAGTGATACTGAACATGCGGAGTCGACATGCCGAGCCTATGAATTTGCCTATCCTAATGCTCTCTTTTCAGCCGAAGAACGTGCCCCTGTGCAAGACGGATGCTGTTGATGCTAATCCTGTGGTGTGAATGGTTTTACATAGCGTTTAGACGTGTTAGTTTGAACTACACTCAGAAATCTGCACTGGTCATGCTCGGAGAGTTTAACGCACTGTAAGGCCCTGGGTAAGCTTCACAGGGTAAGCTACCCTGGGTAAGGTTCACACATCAATTTAGTCTGAAATACTCGGTTATACATTATGTGGTGCTATAGCGAAAACAAAAAGAGAGAGGAGCTTTGATGTAGGCGTGCCTCAAGTGATCAAAGCATTGTGGGAAGGAAATTATTGGCGACATGCTTTTTTCCCCGTCTGAATCTTTTGCAACAGCAAGCGGAATCTCGTAGTAACAGCGGCGTGGCCAGGTTGGAGCGTATGGTTCCGAGGTAACCGGATTGTCTCAAAACACGCCATCATAAAAACGTACGAAGTTGTAATTCGGATTCTAACAACACGCCGGAGCTTACTCAAACTTCAACAAGTAAGAGATACCGGCGAGAAGAATAGCGGGCTACTCCTAAACATGCCCGTAAGAATGGAAATATGACACAGTTAAGGATATTAAAACAAAATGATCCGCGCATCGTACTTAAGCGAGGACTCAATGCCGCGACACCGATGCCAAAAACATTAAGGTGCCGTTTTGGCAAACTTCACACGCAGATAGCCGCAACACTAAATTCTAGCCCTTTGAAACGAACCTGGACACTGCGAGAAGTTTTGCTAGACATAAGTAGGAGTCTATTTGCTCGACCATAAACAACCTCAAACTGTTTTTGGGCGCGTTTATTGTTGGCTGATTTTTGTATTTCCCGAATATTAAACAAAATGAATGAATGAATGAATGAATGAATGAATGAATGAATGAATGAATGAATGAATGAATGAATGAATGAATGAATGAATGAAACGCGTATCCTTTCTCACTCTGACCCGTGGGCTGCTGAATGTTGCGAAATGGCAAGACTTTACGGTTTTTGTTATTCGTTGCAGTCAACCGCGCTGCCTTCCTGTCCGAGGCCTTTGTTTTCATTAGCGGTCGCAACTTGTCAGGAACTAGACAGCCACGATAGTTTCTCGTCGGCGCCAACGAATAAAAAAATTACACGTGGTGGCTTGAAAAATTGTCATCTCCCGGGTGGGCGAGCACTGGCGACGGGTCATAATTTAGTCCGCAAATGCGAAAAATAACCCGCATCCCTTTGTACAGCGTCACAAACGCCCTCGGCCTTGGGAAGAACAACGCTGGCCAGAAGGTCTGTTTTAACGAGCACCGTGTTACCAGCGAATAAGAAAAGCAATGGGCTTAGAGGCTTAGCTTGAATTGAAAAAATAAAAGTAGTTTAAGAGTTAAAAAACAAACTATAGATTATACTTAGTGACCCCGTTTAATGCACGCTTCATAGCACCGCGGCGAACCATGAAATCTGATTTCTTTGCTCACTCTAGCGAAAAGGAAGCGGTTAATTTTCTTCGCACCGCTTCAAGGCTCTCTCTTTCACTCCCTCTCTCTCTCTCGCTCGCTCCTTTTCTCTTGGAAGTCAAAAGTGTGCGCGTGTCAGGAACTGGTGACGAATGTTGTTTTCTTTTTTTCCAGATTCCAGTGTGTCACACACATTCACACCGGAGCGCTGACGTCATGAAGACACGTTTGACGAAGAAGAGGAGGATTTTGTAGCTTGCCGGCGGATCTAGCCTCGCGAGCTTTGCAGGCAATTTCTCCGCCCGGTTGCCTCCTGTCAGGATATGTTGAAGGCAGCTGGTGATGTGCGCGTATATACATTTCATGCCAGGAACCCGACTATCAGACCTTAACGTCGCGCTTTAACGTTTTGAGCTTTTAACCTCAGAGGGCACTACTTCGCTGGAGGATTAACATTATTGACGCTCAGACATGTTCTGCTTACAACTGTCAATAAAAAAAAAAACTTGAAGGACGCTTCAGCTTCGCCTACAAAAGTAGAACGCGAGAGCCTAATCGGGCCAGGTTCGCATCGCCTTCTCAATCGCTAGGATGGCTCCGCTTCTCGCAAAGAAATGGAACGTCTGTGCGAGTAACATTGGCTGTTTCAAACTGCCCTGCAATTCCTACTGCGAGTAGAGTTGCGAACTGCCCTCTACAGCATAATTCTTCCTTTTGCAATTGGCGAAGTACTTATTACGCGCCCGTAAGGCGACACGCGCACCCGCGCAGCTAGCTGGTGATGCTGTTGCTGTTAATGGTGGTTAATTATGTCTCTACGCTTTGTCATTGGTGAGTCTTTAAACCAACCACTCGTTGCGCAACGCACACATTTTGACGCCTGTTGCGATTCTACGCTGCTGTCACGCAATATTACGTGCGTTAAGAAGACTCTATCCTGCCACATGACATTCGTATAGGGTCTTTTTTCGAAACAGAAGCAGCGACGTGGCTTTGTAGCAGAATACCTGCTTGACACGCAGAAGTCCTGGGTTCGAGTCCACCTCGAACCAAACATTTTTTTTATTTATCTGCATCTCCTTTCGAATTTTCGCTCACAACCAACGACACCGACACCGTAATTTTTGCAAAACGAGCTCTCTGGTGCTATCGCGTTAATAGGGATTCAATTTACAGAGCTCCTCGTTCGCGAGTTTTCTTTATTATTGGCTGTTGTTTTCTAGTATTGGGTTCAGCCGAACGCGGCTAATACCTACTCTCATCAGAACATTTAGCATATGAGATATTTGTGAATGCGGGCGCATGCAAAGCTATATATAGGGAGAAGTGATAAACAACTTTGACGATCTAAGAATCTCTGATTACCATGTTGCCTTTACAATTATTGTTGTGTAATCTCCTAATGTGTTCATGAAATGACGTGTATACATTATGCTATCTTATCCTGAAGTACATTATGTTTGTGCATCAATTATGCATAATCATCCCTCATTGATATTGAGACATACCGTCCTCTATGAACAATCCGCTATGACGCACATACACGTTTGGGTGAGAAAAAGAAAATAACGTTTCGGCTGGTGTCATTCTGGGGAAGAGGAACAACAACAACAACAACAACAACAACAACAACAACAACAACAAGAAACAACGTCAACTCCTGGCTGTCTGTCTTGTTTCGCCCGCGACAATACGGTCGCCTTACCCAATGCCTGTTTCGAGGCCTGTAAGTTCCTTTTAAAGTAAATAATTATAGAAAAGCATACGATGCACACTGTCACAACGTATTGTAGCGACAGCTGTTTATAGATGCAATGTCGCAGCATTCACGGCATTCAGTTTCGTTTTCACGTCTTTGCGAGAACCGCAAAGTAAAACATGTTCCCAAATTTAGCCAGTCTGTTCAACTGCCTCTTACACTTATGCACAGTGTTTCTGTGGTGCTCCAATCGACTTGATGCCCTAACATAATTATCATGATGATCATTGTTTTGTACTGTCTAAGGTATTTGTTATTCGTGTTCTTGAAACTTTATGTCGGCTGTTATCTAAAATTTGTGCCAATTGTCAAACACATGTATTACTTCTTGATGTATTTGTTCTGGGTAATGCTGTCATTCGTTGGGTTTTTCGTATGCACATGTGACTTTCATGTAATAACTCTCAATAATGTTTTTATACATGTATAGCACTGTTAATTATAACGCGGGGCATTATGTCATTTTGGTGGGATTTTGGTTTTGCAGAGGTCAGGCGCCTTATCAGGCTTTTTTTTTGCGTTTTCACCGGTCCCCTAGGAAAATTATGCTTTGTTTTTGCCTGAAATAAACATCAACCAGGAATTCATCAAAACTGTGAGGCAGCTAACAGGGGGAGCTGTGGATCGCGAGACATCGCAGCGCACGCTACTACGAGTCACTTCGACATAGGCTGCTAAAGATGTAGGAGAAGATGGCGGGACACTTTAGTGCACAGGGCAAAACGAGGAAGTAGCGACTTTAATGGTTCGCCGAAGCAGATGGTCTATACAATTTTGTGTTGTGTGTGTGTCATCGTTTGTCTATCCGTATTTCTTAAATTTTGCGCTGCTGTGCTCAAGATCATGTACAGTTTTGCTGATTTCAACCGAGGCTGTTGCCGCAGGACATTGGCACAGCTAGCCAAATCGCTAGGCTCGGAGGAGGCTTGTATAGCCTCGGTTACTCTACTTCTACAAGTTGCGCAGCGCAAGAAAATGGTTACCCAAAAACAAAAATAAACAAGGAAAGCAAAAAAGATTGGGTCAGCTACGCCCCGGTGGTGCGAAGACTGAGGAAGCGGTGGAGCAGGTGGCGTTGCCCTCCTCCTTTACCTAACCTTTACCTCTTCAACCTCACTTCCCTTTCCCAACCCTTGCTATATTATGCTACACTATACAAAACCGTGCTATACTTTACCCTTTCACCACCTCCTTTCCCTCGTCGTCACCTTCACTTACCTTTCCTACCCACTGCTATACTATACTATACTATACTATACTATACTATACTATACTATACTATACTATACTATACTATACTATACTATACGTGCCTATGCTTGCTGTCTATCTTTTTTCTGTCTCTTTTTTTTGTATGTTTCATCGTATCTATTTCTCTCTCTCTCTGGACTCTTTCTCTTGCTTTCTATCTTTACTCTCTTTCTTCCCTTTCTTTCTCTCTTTCTGCATATTTCTTTCTCTGTCACTCTATCATTTTCTCTCTTTTTTTTCTTTTTCTTTCTCTCTATTTCTCCTTTTCTTTCTATCTCTTTCTTTCTTTCTTCCTCTGTGCATCTGTTCACTCACCTTCCATCTTTTTTGTCTTTCTTTCTTTATCTCTCTTTCTCTCTCTGTCTTTCTCTCTCTCTCTCTGTACTTGTTCTCTCGCCCATCAGAGTTATTGCATTCCCCGCCGGACAAATCAGCACACGTGTTCTAGGAGCGAAGCAGATGTTCAAGAAGAGAACGAAGATAAGAAGAGAACGAAGAGAGCGCGTGCCGGTTTGTGATGATAATAGTTTTCGGATTCAGCAGACGCATTACGCGCGGCTTAAACAGCTCCGTTGTTAAAAACATACAGCAAACTGAAACAAACACCGAGATTAACGTGGTAACAGACAGTTCACTTGCAGGAGATCACTTTTCAACAGAACATTCATACGCACACATTTCTAAGTTATACCCACAGTATGCCGACTAACGCAATACTTCTTATATTATATAACAGGTTCTATCAGAATCAAATAAAGTTCTAGCCGAGTACTGCTCGTTTGGTTTAAAGTGTACACTCGTTTGCTTACCGGCCCTGACGTGAACGTCACCGCTGACGATGGAGCCGACGCTGTTTCGAGCACCGCATCGGTACACGGCGGCGTGGATGTCCTGGCGAAAGTCCTCGGCACGAAAGGGCGAGAACACGAGCGCGCCGTCTTGCACGCGGACGTGACGAAGACCCGGAATGTCCGGCGCGGGTCCCTGGGAGCCTACTCGCCACCACCAGACCTCGGGCCGTGGCACGCCCTGCACGTCGCACGGCACCACAGTCTGGGTCGAGTTGAGGAACTCCACTCGGCCGGGGGGTGCCCGGATGAACACGGGACCGTGGCGTTCCTCACGCGCGGCCCTCGCTGCGTCAAGACAAGATTGTGTAACTATTTTACCAATATACACAAAATGATATGTTAGGTTGTAATGACGTTAGCAACACTGAATATCATAGATCGAAAAGTAGTAACAAGGGTAACAAATAGGCGCTTATTTTATAATTGCAAGTTAACATTTATTAGAAATATTTAAGAAGGTTATACATAAACGCAGGTAAACATGAACATACGAACATATGTGAGCAAACCAAGATAGAAGAGCGTGGCCTACTTCGTAATACCTTACGCGGTAATAGAAGACGCTGCAGTGCAGAAAGTTCAATATCGCATAATAAAAGTTCAGGGCAAGGCGTGCAATAAATTCTGGAATATACATTGTGAGTTCTGCAGACAGCCACTGACACACGCGCACACACACACACACACACACACACACACACACACACACACACACACACACACACACACACACACACACACACACACACACACACACACACACACACACACACACACACACACACACACACACACACACACACACACACACACACACACACACACACACACACACACACACACACACACACACACACACACACACACACACACACACACACACACACACACACACACACACTTGTTGCCGTCACTTGTTGCCGAACGCTTTAAAGCAGCACTTTCTAAAGCGTCAATTAGAAAGTCGCGTGAAGCATCTCTACGAATGAATTATAGCCGAGTTTATTCACTCGCTATTCTAAGAGCACGTGCGTAACGGTCCTTCGGCAACTCGCGTATCGGTGCATTCGACGTAAGGCTCCATATAAATCTCACGCATGCGCATCCGGAGCAAACATCTTTGCAGAATATTTTTCACAACTCGCCGCCACTTACTCTCTTTTCTGCTGCGTGTACCACCGTCGACTATTTAATTGCACTGGAAACGTTTTTGCGGTAGCAGGTTCTGCATGCATCTCCTGTGGCAGCCACGAGCCCGATTTAAACAGCTATCCCCCACTTCCGCGCGTGCCAATACCGGCAGCGGGTGATTGAAAGTTCAAGGAGAAGGAACGCATCGCGCAACATTTCTTAGCCTTCGATTTTCCTTTACCGGCAGAAACTAACCAAGTGTACTTCGCGTCTGCCGCTAAAAAAAGCAAAACACTTTTTCTTTCCTACATGACCCGTAGTTTATCTTGCACAACAAACAAGCCCTCCCTCTCCTTTTCTCTCCACAGGCTCGCTTATCAGGCTGACCGAGAGCTGGGCGGATAGGTTCTCGTTTGTTTCGCGGCAAACTGCCCAGCTCCAGGCGCGTTTCTTTGTATCTTTTGTTTTCTTCTAACGTTCATCTCCTGTCGGAAACACGCCTGTCCAAGCATTTTCGGGCAGCTGGAGGCATTTTCTGCCCGGGGCTCGCCGCAATATCCTCCAGCGTGCGCTCGGAGGTCGATCGGAGATCAATACATAAACAACTCGCGCTCTCACTCAACTAGAAGGGATCATAACTTTGGAAGCGCTGGTTTCTCCTAAGCCGGCGGGTTTGCGAGCGCGCGAGAACACCCGAGCGGGGCGCGAGAGGGAGGCACACACACTAGCGCACACAACGGTGCGCACGCAGGCGCGCCGGGTTGGAAAGGAAGGGCGCGCAAAGCAGGACGCCTATAGGCTGCAAGGCGTTGTGTGTTGGGCGACGTGTCTGGACGGAGGAAGCATTGAAGGCTCTCGGATCTCAACGTGTTTCTTTGTGTAGTTAGGTTTAAACTCTTTACGAGAGGAGGGGCAAATTTCGACAACGCCATCACTTCGTAGTGCGTCGTGGTCATATCGGGAGTATATGCCAGTCAGTTCTCTCTGAGCGTTCTCCCCGCTCTACTCGGACGTTCTTATTCTAAGAAGTAACGCACAGCTACTCATGCAACATACGTGTGTACGTTAGCGTGCGGCATGCGCACAACGCCAATACAGATATACCGAAATATAAACGCGGGCCTAGCTTCTCTGTCGAGTGAATCTGGCAGGAACGTGACGTTGCATACGCTCGACTTCTCTGTCTTCCCGTATCCAAGCTGACCACTTGTCCGCGGGTCTGTGGGAATCGCGCTTTTCATGAATGCAAAGTCAATGCAGTTCTGTTCAGAACCTGAGTGCTTACGATGATAGCGGAGTGAACTGGGAGCAATATTTGGTTTACAAAGCTCGACCACGCTGTAATTGGCATCGCTTATTAGCTATTCGCACTACAGCGAAGTCGAGCGTAGCCCCTCTTAGTTCGTAAGCTGCTCTTAATCAACAAAACCATGGGAACTCTACCTTAGATCAATATTTTCCTAATACCACAACGAAAAAGCACAATTGATCATGGTGGCGCATTGTACTGTCCATTCGTTTGCCCTACGATGTCCAAACGTGCCCTCAGTATTTAAATATTGTGTCCATGCAGCAAGTTTGTTTACATCTGCTTACTATGCCTAAACCTTAATTACCTGAACCTCCGTACACTTGTTAATCTCTGAGGTTGGTAAATAGTTCATAACAACTTAATAATGCTCCGATGGAGCTTTCAAAGCGTGTGGTAAATGACATACTGCGTGTTGGAACTATGTGTGGCTTTAGCAATATGTTTTTCAAAACTAAGAGAGATAGTTCACGTCATTTGTATGTACAGTCTCGCCCAATATGGCTTGCAACAGGCTGCCAATGGTCAAAGGGCGCCAACACTGCACGGTGGCACCGACATACAAAACAATCAGCGACGTAAACACTGTATTGACTACTGGCATTTCCTGTTTGTCGGTGTTACAGCATAGACGTGGTGCCCCTTCAGCCCTGGTCACCATGTTGCAGCTCATACTGAGCGCTAATGTATGCGTTGGCGCCAGCCTGACAACTTGGTCTCATTTTAAAACGAAACAGCGAAAGTCAAGCAATGGAAAAGTACACTATTTGGTTGACTTGGCGAAGTAGCGGCACACGTTCAAGGCAACTACAGAGCCAGCGACCTGTGCTACATGGAAAGGAGCTGATGTGATTGACAAGCTATAGTGAAGAGCGGGAAAGCAGAGCAGCTGAATAAACCAAAAGTACTGCAGTGCTCATTAGCACTTCACTTGTTTTTAGTCTAGTTTATTCAAAACAATAGTGATGTAGCCCGTACAAGCACATACTATACATTTGCTCACATATTCTTTTTCCATAGTTAGCCTCATGCTCACAAACCATTCAACAACATCAAAAAGAAAGAAAGAAAGAAAGAAAGAAAGAAAGAAAGAAAGAAAGAAAGAAAGAAAGAAAGAAAGAAAGAAAGAAAGAAAGAAAGAAAGAAAGAAAGAAAGAAAGAAAGAAAGAAAGAAAGAAAGAAAGAAAGAAAAAGAAAATATGGTTGTTTTGGGGATTCACAACTTTCTTCATCAACAAAACTGGAAAGTCTTAAGAGGTTCAGTAAACAAAGATTGTGAACGCTTTCAACAAGCTCATATATCTCCCCAAGCTCTTCAGATTCAAGCACGGACTTTAATCCGTGGTTGCAATATTTTTGAAGAGGCGAAGTTTCACGCAATGGTTATTGTGATTTGGAAATGCCGCCATTGTGAGTGTTATAGTGTACACTAACTCTCAAAGCATATATTTATATTAATAAACTACGTGCATAACGATTTGTTCGTGTTATCGAACGAACAGACAACTTTATTATTATTATTATTATTATTATTATTATTATTATATTATTATTATTATTATTATTATTATTATTATTATTATTATTATTTATTCTCGATATTGCAAGGGTTATTACTTTACCTCGACGCGGGCTGTTCTCAAGCACTTCAGGAGCTGCGGCATATCAAAGCGGCATAGCCTCTTTATGATCATCAATACACGTACATGCAAAAGAGGAAGACGAAGAAGAAGAAGGAACAAGCCTCATTCCCCTCAGTTTATCCAATCGTGAAATTATGATCGTGCCTCGTTTTCGTTTGCTTTTACAGCTAACGTTCAAAGGTGGCACTTCTTCCGCGTCAGCGCTTTACTCGCGCAAAAATTTCATAGCACGCGTGTACTGGGCGGCCTTCTTTTTAACAGGCCACACCGTTGCCGTGATTTCATGCAGCAAGCGTGTTTACTACGTGCTCGCATGACCCACAGACCGCCGCGCGCCGCGTGCGTCGGTTGCGTTAAATATTGAAATTGCACCGGCGCGCACAACTCGTCGAGTGAGCGGCAGAGCGCTGCCAACCCACTTTTCACCGTCGCTCGTGCGGCGGTTCAACAAGATAGCGAAGGCGCGTACGTACTACGCACAAACATTGGACGCAACGTGCAACATCGTACTCGTGCCTACAGATTCCACGGACCCCTCAACGAAACGTCGGTGCTTTCCGGTTTAGGCTGCGATCCTGTACTGCTGTAATGCGGCGCTTGCCGCCGATGGAGCGATATACTCAATGCATGTCCTGCGCTATGGAGAAAAAAAGGTACTAGAGAAGAGAGAGAAAGAGAGAAAGAGCGTTGAGTCGTTTCGTTCGGCATTAAAGTGGAGCGCCATCGCGCTCTCTGGAACGTGGAATAAACTTACAGAAGAGCACTTCAATAAAAACCGAAAAGTGCATAACGTGCAAAACACGGGACACGGTTTTGTGTATTTTTCTTGTATTTTTTTGTTTTTTTTTACTTGAAGAGTATGGCACTCTTGGTTGCAATAACATTCCCGACGACGAACTGCTGCGAAAAGTCACCCGCTTGATTGCGCCATCAAAATTCGCGTCAAAGAACGAGAGCCGATAATTTGCGCGGAGCCATAATTTTTGAGCTTGGAAAAAGTTTCACGCCGGCAATTGCAGAACCCATATACGGATATACGGCCGCCGGCAATTCGAGCCCGGTAAGCACGTGCGGCTCCCGAATCAGCCGTCGTTGGAGGCGCTCGTACGCCGTGGTGTCTTATCTGGGACTGTTGATTGGGTACATGACAAACGCGCTCTCATCACTGGCTTATGCCGTACGGCTGGGGCTTCTCAGTGTAATAGTTTTGTTGTACACATGGGCGCAGCAGATGAGGTCTCGCTTCTATCCAATGAAATAAAGTCGTTCATTGTGATTTTTTTAGAAACATTAAGCGATAGAGTAAATCTTTTCAGTTTTGCATTTTACTGCGTTTACGCACGCTGCTTTTCTGTCTTTTGTTCTTCCTTCTAATGTACAAACGTCTTCATTTGCATGAATTGAGGATTTTGCACTTGCATATTATGCTTTGTTCATTCCTTTTAACATCTTTTTTTGTTGTTATCTTGCTGTATCACTCTGGCCTCGCACTCACTATTCATCTGGGGCATGTAGACCAATGTGAATAAGTAAATTTGCTAACTTAGCCTTATTACCATATTTGCTGCTGGCTAAAAAATTAGATGCCTGTACTTTCACCATAAGTATATGCTCGAATCAGAGGCTAGTGACGTTAGGGTTACGCGCATGTTATTCTTAATTCGTGGGTGTTTGAAACTAAAGAAAGCGTTCTTCCGAAGTACATCCATTCCATAGCTCTCGTCAGCACATCTGGTATTATAAAAAAGAAAGTATGCAGCCATCAGGTGCCAATAAACTGGAGAGGTTGATACCAGATGTGCAGGTTGAATCCAGATGTGCACACTTAGAGAGAAAGAGAGCGAGAGAGAGAGAAACAAGGATAGCCAGGAGGGTTAACATGACGCACGTCCGGTTTGCTACCCTGCACTGGGGGGAGGGTTAAGGAGGCGAAACGAGAGACAGAAGAAAAGAGGTAGACAGAATCACGTGCACAGTTGGGGGAGCACATAAAATCTACAAGCGGCCGCACAGATCCGTTGACTCTAGGTGTTTCAGAAGCGCTTTCATTGCTTTCTGCGCCTTGCACACTCAGGACAGCCATTTGTGATATAAATGAGAGCATGTTTAAATAACACTCAACCACACAAACGCAACTCGTATTGCATTTATAGGCGATGGCTGGATCGACATAAGTAAAAAAAAATTCTCGCTTTGTCTGTAGTGTGTTTACAAGACTTTTTTCTTTTTGTATAAATCGGGCGTTTGTTCGTTAGGCTCCGCGGATGATGAGACCGAAGGATAAGACTTCTGACTAAAGGACAGATGCGGACCCCGCATGCGTAACGCGTGGTAAACGAACAAATGGAAGCTCGCTCAAACAAAGCAGCAGTTTATAACAAAAAGCAAACGAAAGGCACGAAATTTCCAATAGCCTGGTCAGTAGCATTCTCGTTAGTCGTGACTCAGCGTAACCATCTCATATGCTTGCCATCATGCATTATTGATTTAAAGGTTTCTTGAAACCCGACGCCTTGATTCGGAAGTTGTCCATGTCTCTCGTGAAGACAGTTTGTGCGCTTCAGGACTTTACACCGCATTGGAATGAACATTCACTTAGACCCCTCAAGAATGTTCTCAAACTCTACTTGGTTGAAAACCTTGAGTTCATTCGTCTTCAAGCAGATCATTATCATAAGGGACGAAAGAATCCCGCAAGCGGGTGTAAACAAAGGCTTGTTAAGGTACAATCCAATGAGGAATTTAAAAGCTTGCAAGGGGTTTAAAGAAATGCGTTGCTGCGAAAGGCCGAGACTGATACACCAACGCTAACTATTACTAACTAACAACGCATAACTGTTAAACAGGAGGACGACTTAGTTACCAACTGCACGTAAATAATAAAAGAGACGCGGAGAATTAGAACCATGAAATCAAAGGAGAGCCTTAAAAAACTTGAGTATGATCAGGATGAAAAAGAGGAGCTGTCGGTGATAATCCTTTCTTCGAGCTGACGGCAAACGTCAATGGAATTGGAAAACAATAAGACACCGACGAAACGAGAGAGCCCTTTGTAATTGCAAAATCGATGCGCGCGAAAACATTAGGCGGGTGAACGGGTTCGTTGAGTTCGCTGTAAAAAAAAAAAGATAATAAAAAGGAAGGGGTTTGGTAGGGGCGTCGTACCACGGTCGTTTCTTAAAGTATGATGATAACTCCTGAGCGGAAAAAAAATAAGAATGATTGGGAATGTGAGAACATAAGAGCATTTCTTTCCAAAGACTAACGCTTGAAATAAAAAAAAATATAAAAAAAAACAGAGGGAAAGAAACGAGCGATGAAAAGAAGTTCTAGGAAAGATCTTGTACTACATTCTTTATCTTTTTCGCGCGTAGTAGTTGGAGGTCTATGGCATCAAAGGCGAGGACAAAAACTTTTTAAATAGTAAAGAAAGAAACAAATATAAAGAAGAACTGAGCGAGCGTAACGTTGCCATCTCGGAAGGCGACGGCACAAATGGAAAAGAGCAGTTGCAAGGCGCAGGAGTTCCGCCGCGAATGGTGGTGACGGGCCGCCTATCGAAGGCTTCTTAGTTCGCCGCGAGGTAACGACGCGAAGCGGCGAGCATATGCGGACCACGTCTCTGGGCACTGAGTGCAGTTTGGAAGTCAGACAAGGAAAAAAAAAGAATGTGAAACTTTTGAGGCGAGCGCGGTCTAACGTTGAACGAATAAACAGAGTAGTCGGGTGCGCCATCGTGTACACGCATACGTAGACGGCGTGTTGAAACTGTCTGCTATGCATATAGCGCACGTGATAGGCGGCACTGGCAGTATGGGGACTCATTTTGAAAAGGGGTCGCGGCGAGATTTTCCTACAGGCGACCCTTATTTGCATGAGAAGCTTCACGTAGCTTGTCGTGAATAGGCATGCATAGCTGCGCAAGGCGCCAGACGTAGTTGCGGTCAAAGTTTTTTTTTTTTCGTGACCTTAAAAGTTAACGTGTTCGGGGATCCGGTATGTTCGGGCATACGGCCATACACGTTAAAAAAAACATTGCTGAAACACATGTATCTGTCTGGCTTGGTTAAGTTGGAAGATAAGAAATGGCTGAGATTTAACTCTTCTAAACCTAGTTATCACTACCGAAAAGTATGCTTGGCTTGGCTTTGCAAAGCCAATGTAAACAGTTTTTCACTAAAGTTAGGCTTATTCTTCTCCTTCTTCGTGTTGCCGAACGACGGCGGCGGCTGCAGTAGCTTTGATCTTGGCAGGTTCCCTATAGCGTGCTAAAGTGGTCTCCCTTTGCTCCGGTGTTTCAGCGAAAACTTTGCTTGAGATTTCGCAGCCTGTCATGTGCCAATATCTACAGGACGATTGGATTCAGCATGTCACCTGCGCCGAAGCGTACGCACAAACGGCACAGCCGGCGCGCTATCTATGGGAAGACTCAGCAGTGAGCGACCAGGTGTCGACGAAGCAGCCGTTAAACCTTCGCCTGGTCACGTGGTACCGAAGCGGCGAGGCTCCGAGCGAGCGCAGCTGCGAAGCCTCTCAACAGCACATCACATAGGGAGGTGCATCACATAGGTTTCCAACAAAAAGTAAAGTCAATTTGTTGGTTGACTGTATTCTCCACAGGCGCTATTAGTCTGACAGCCTGGACCAGAAGCTGCGCCACTCCGCGTGTTTTCCCAAGCAATCTTTTTCTTCTAAAGTTGAGTTGAGTGATTCTCCGTCAAGAGCTGAATGAAGCGCGTTGGTAACCAAAATGAAGGCTTTGAAGCAAAAGAACCTGAGGTGGGTCGAAGGAGGGTAGAGTAGGTGTAAGCGCTGTAATAAGGCATCCGTTGTTTTTCTGGGACCGTTCGGTTGGGAAAACAGCTTTAGTGTCGAAGAAGTAATAGAGAATCAAAAGAATTTTTTTTTTTAATTTTTCACGTATCAGGCTCACAAAACGTTTGATTTTCCAGTGTTCCAGTGCTTCTGATTTGGTGAAATGGTGAGCTTTTATGCAGCTTTAGCATCTGCATAACTTCAGCAATACCTCAAGCGTTGTTTCCTAACAATGCGGCTTCAAAGCAGCTGTTATTCTCGGCAACGTACTCGCCACGTAAATTGAAATCACATTAACTGCCACTGTTGAGGTTACCTTGATGCTTACACGAAAAAAAAGACTTAACGTTCTTACACATTTCCGTGCTTTTAAAGCAAAAACTTTCAACCTTTGGGTCGATACCAAATGAATGTATTCAGTAAACCTCTATAGAAAGCATTTTGTTGAACTGCTGAATCTTTGTTTTAACCAAGTATAGAATAATTGTGCAACGCAGCTACGGATATTCATTTAAAAGCCACTGCATGTGTCATGCGAAAACAAAACAACAACAACAACAACAACAAAGAAAACCCAGTCATACCATATGTACGTATGAATGACTTCCCTCCAAAAGTTGCTCAATGATTTATTTATTTATTTATTTATTTATTTATTTATTTATTTATTTATTTATTTATTTATTTATTTATTTGATTTTATTTGATTTGCATACACAAGGACACAGAAGAAAGAGGAAGAGAGCAGGCTGACAGCTGCCACCTAAAAGTGCACATTACCTGCCTGCTCTTTTGGGAGGAGGGAAGAGATAGTGGAAAGGAAGGAAGACAGGAGGAGAGAAAGAGAAAAGAAGATAGAAAAGTAAAGAAAAAATCGACGAAGGCTTGAACAAAGATAAGTAAAGAACTACGTGACCCCGTTCGTGAAGCGAAAGTCACTGAAAACGGCAATCACACGAAACTGCTCCGTTAAAGAAGCCGAGGAGACAAGGAGGAGAAGCGCGGGTCGAGAATTGCGTCCGTAACGCAAACAACGAATACCCCGGAATCGAAAAAACAAAAAAACAACAACAACCCTATGGCAGTCTCCGGGTCCGCAATATTGCCATCAGTTCGCCCGTACTCTTTCCTCCTACATCGTGCCGTCACTGCAGCCTCCTCGAAGAAAGCTGTCCGGATCAACGCGAGCACTGTCCAAGCCCCGCAGAAGACAGCCGCAAAAGGTCTGCCCCGACAGTTCTTATTCCATTTGGGCGCACTGCTTCCTTCACTTGAGCCTCGCGGTAGAAGCCGGCGCTTGGCGCCCAAGCATTGCCGTTGGCTACGCGTTTTGCTCTATATCCTCCACCAGGGCGCCTCGGGAAGCAATAATCTCGCGGGCAGGGAGGGCTTTCGGACAGCGCTCTGACCCCGTCTTTGTGGTGACCGCTGGACGTCGTGACTTCTCGTATATACTGGCGCGTGCGTGCGTTCGTCTCGGATGAATGTCCTCGTTCCTGGCTCTCGGAGTCGTCGTTCCGGATTGCTTCATTTTTCTTTTCTTTTTTGTGTTTGAATTCATTTACGACTCGTTCCGTTTATGTGTACCCTGCGTGTGTTTGTGCGCGCGTCCACTTACGTTCGGTCTAGTGGCAGCGCGCGGGACGCGTTGGAAGCTACGAAGTTGGTAGAGCCCTTGGATAAACACAATATGCTTCCTCGCATCGCAGGTGCGTGGAGGGGATGCCCACCTGTCGCAATGGAACAAAAAGGAAAAAAAAAAAACGGTGGACGGAAATGTCCCTCGCAGTCGGGGGTAATATATAGGCAGTCGTAAGTGGGCAGTTGCGTGGTACGTATATAAATAAATTTGAATTAAGTCTCCACGTGGGAAGAGGCGAGGAATATACATAAGTAGGACAGACTGTCACGCTAGTCTGTCCTGCATTTTAACACAGTGAAATTAGCGCGAATAAAGACGGACACAAAGACGAGGCGGACCCTGCCTGCCTCGTCTTTGTGTCCATCTTTATTCGCGCTAATTTTAATTTGTAAACAAAAAGAGAGGCCGGGATTTGTCAGAACTTTTTAAGCTAGGCTTTAATCTTAAACGGTGTAGTGAGAGGACAGATGATTGATTCTTGACGCCTTATTGCCCTCAGTGCTATTCCTGTGTGCGAGCAAGCCGATTACTTACCATATGTGTTATGAACGTACGTAATCCGAAGTCTAAAACGCTCATCTACTAGGCACTCGACACTGACTCAACAAAGTATAAAGCGTTGCGTCTAGACTACCGTGTTTCAAGCTTTTTAGTAGCACCGCATGAATATAACTCTAGGCGAAAAAAAAAAAAACATTTATGAACTGCATAGTGCAGTGTCTGAAGAATTGCAGCTGCATCACATCCCTGGTAACGCTTCACAACTGTGAAATGCGTATTCAGATAGCATGGCTTGGAGAAATGTGTAAGGAATCAGTATAAAATTAATAAAATTTAGCGCGAATTAGCGAAAAAAGAAAATCGCCCGGGCGCCTTCGGCTAATTTTAGTTAATCATATATCCGAGAATTCAGGTTGTATTATTTCGAGCAAGTTTAGACTTCGCTGGGACAACAAAGCGTTGGTGAACGCGAAAATATATTTCTACCAGCAATAAAACATCGGATGATAGTTCAGCGCTTCGTCTGTCACGGTCTGTTTACAGCGTCATTCGCTCTGTTATTCGAATTGTCGAACATCTGCCGCCCAGCCAAAGCTGCCATGTTATTTTTTTTCCTACAATTTAAAGAAATAAAATCTGATTGCCGTAGTTAAAACTTCTTAACAAAAAAAAATAGCGTAGCTTGCATTGGAGGCGCAATGCTGAAGAGACAGCGGAGTTGATGAGCACCTGTAGGTAGTCCTGTCCGTTGTTGTTCTGCTAAGTTTTGCAAGTTTTCTCTTTCTTTCTTTCTGTGCTTCTTTCTGTTTCTCTCTTCTCTCTGTTTTTTGTGCATGTATTTTTTGCCCTGTTTATTTCTATTTCTTTCTATTCTCTCTATTTCTTTCTCTTTGTCGGTCTTTCTATCTTTATTTCTCTATCTTCCGTTTGTTCCTTTCTCTCTACATTTGTCGTTTCCCATTCTTCCTATATCTTTGTATCGCTCTCTCTTTCTCTTTCTTTGTACGCTATGATTTACTCTCTTCCCTCCCCCTCACCCTCACATCTGTCCTCCTCATTCTCACATCCCTTTCCTACCCCCTTGTTATACTGTATTATGCAAGGCTATGGTATGCTCTGCTAGCGTGTCCGGATAGCCGACGGGTTAAGGCGTTCGCCTTCGGATTGTGGGTAAGCGGGTTCAAATCTCGCCTCGCGAAAGCTGCTTTTTCCTTGGAATTTTTCTTTTTCTCTATCTTTATTCCACTTTCTCGGACTTTTTCGCTCTCTTTCTGTCCCTCTGTACCGGTTGTCCTGTACTGGTTGTCTCACCCATCAGAGTTGTGGCATCGCGCGTCGGAGCAATTGGCGCACTCGTTTTGACAGCGGAGCAGAAGATGAAGACGACGACGATGAAGAAGAGGACGAAGAGAGCACGTGCCGGTCCCTACGGAGCAGATGCGGCGCAGCTTAGACATTAGCGGTTGCTGGGCAACGCGAAGTGCTCCGAGGTGTTTTTTTTTTTTTACACACCAAAGTTCTTGCGGCTGACTTACAGTGGCGCTGTTAAAAACAAACATGAGCATCACAGGACTCACACGTACAATTTCTTTATATACAGTAAATTAGTGAAAGCGTGGCAATGCTATTGTATGCATTGGGGAAAACCATGTGTGTTTCCATACGTGTTTCTTTAATTTTGAGGCAGTCGTCGCTGCGGCTGAAATTTCTGCGCCAAGCTCTTCTCCGAGAGGTATTTCTCTCCCTTATGCCTCAACTCACTGGCTACCGCACTTTATCAACTTTTCTTTCATGGAGTTACAGAAGTCATGTCATTAAACACTTGTATTATGTCCGTGACATGGCAACGCAGGCATGCAAACATGGGCGCTCGCGGGAACACAGAAACAGTGTTGTGTCCTTTCCTCGGATTCATGTTTACATAATCAGCCCTTATGTATCCTGTAATCCAAGAAATTTTGATCTCTACGCATATCCCTCTTTCTAATGGCTAATATCTGGTGTATACAATTAGCTGAGAAAATATTCCTCAATTGAGCCAAGAGCATAACGAGTATATTAACTAGTTCGTTAGCTAGGTTGTACTCGTTACATTCTTTCTCTGCTTTCTAATTATATTCAATGTGTGGACTTCCGGTCAACAGAATATGCCAGTAAGTTAAAAACACAATTCTACTGATTTTAACTTGCTCATCGCAACGTCTTATGTTTTCATGGCGGAATAAGATTAATAATAATAATATGCGGGCTCTTACGTCCCAAAACCACGACATGATTATGAGGGATGCCACAGTGGAGGGCTCCGGAAATTTCGACCATCTGGTGTTCTTTAACGGGCACTGATATCGCACCATCACAGGCCTCTACCATTTCGCCTCCGCCGTAATGCAATCGCCGCGGCCGGGGTCGAACCCGCGACCTTCGGGTCCCCAGCCGAGCACCATAACCACTGACTCACCGAGGCGGACGGCGGAATTAGATTGCCATAAGAATTATTTCTGGGAGTATTTCGCACTATCCTCACCATAACATGTGTGGATAAGTTTTTTTTTTCTGACAAGAAATCGGGCTGTGTTCACTCTAATATCGGTTCATCCAAAAAGCCTTCATTCCCAAATGCCCAAGACTAAACTGACGAACAGAAAGCCTATAGATCCTTGCCTAATACTGCTGCCCCATGCAACCGGCCATGACCGTGAGAGCTTTTCAATACGGACAGCGCAATTCCCCTAGAGGTTGTTTTCATCGATCTCGTTTCGCGCGACACGCGGTACGGGGCTGGGCTCCATACGGTGCGTAACGTTTCGCGCGTTTCCTTTCTTTGCCAACGCGCTATAGTCGCTGCAACAACCATACAAAGGCGCAACGAGTGACAGGCCTTTGTCGTGCCGATGTGTACACGCGTAAAGTGTAGCAATATAGAAAAAAAAACCCCGAGGCACGAGAATCGAGAGAACCGTGAATAGCGAACGTACGGAGGTTTAAAGAAAGACGAAGGAAACACGAAAATGAAACTTTGAGCCTAGTAAAAAACGCTTCGACGTTATCGCAGAAAGCATACGATTTTCGTCTTGCAATGCTTGTTTTCTTTTCTTAGCTTAGGAGGACACAAAGTATGCAGGCAAGGTTGCGAAGGCTTTGCAAAATACTGCGTCAATGGAAACATCGTGAACGCCGAGGAAAAGAGAATCAGGTTCGGGGAAGGAAAGGCTGTCGGGTGTGCAGGGATCTGTCCGAACAGCAACACATAACATTCGCCTACACGCAATAAGAAAAACACAAAGCAATGAACAGCGAGCTGGGCCTTATCGGCGGAACGAACGAAAAGCGACGTAAACAGAAGCCCGGATACTAAAGACTTCGCGAAGAGATAATGGTCGCGAAGGAACTCGCACTATAACGGCGGCGGACTAAAGGAAGCAAAACAAGCCCAGGAGCTGCGAGAAAGAATAGCGCGCGTATCTCTCGACGGAAGGGAGCCCTGGTGGAGGGCTGTTATACACCGAGAAATGGGGGGGAGTTGAGAGGGAAAAAGCGAGGTTCCATTACAAGCCGGGAGAGAGTGGGCCACGTAAACGCTGCGGGCGAGCATACTTCTCCATTTCGATTTTGTTTTATATATAATCGAAGCGGGCGCCGGCATGCAGGTTTCGGGGAAAAAAAAAGGAAGGAGTCGCCCTAACGTGACTAGAGAGTCTGATACGACAGCCCGAACGATTCAAAGAAACCGGTCGCCCCGAGGGAGAAGAACACAAGGCCGGAAAACAGAGGAGTGAATGAAAAGGCCAACGTTATTTCGTTTTTCTTTTTGTTTTTTTTTTTTGCCGAGAATTTTTCAGCGCGACGTATCTTCAAGAGGCAGAGGAAAGAACGGTATCGAAAAAACTTCGAGAGGCATACGGAGAGGGACGCGTACTCGTTGTGCGTTCCGAGCGCGTATGCAAAGAGACGGCTGCATGCGCGCGCGGTATGCGCGAGCAGTGCGTGTACGCGTGACGTGCACACACTCCCGTGCATTTCGGCATTTCCGCGAACAGCCACTGTTCCCGTTGCGCTGCTGGTTGCTGCCGATGGGAGCGTTCCATTTGGGGCACGGAAAGCGTGCCCTGGGAGGATACGCGTCGAATTCTTAACACCCATTACGGAGGTACCCGGGGAGACAGAGATACAGACCATTATTTTTGGGCGGTTTCCGGGGATCCCTACGGTGCGGGCCCGAAAGATGGAAAGAAAAGCGAAGTATAGACAACGAAACGAAGTCACGTATTCTTTTCTCGGCAACGTGTGCAGTGTAAAAGGACCTACACTGCGTTCCGGGATTTGTGCTGGGAGATAAAGGGGTTACCTTGCGAAAGAAGCACAAGGGAAAGGAATTCCTTTAACTGACTATAAGCAGTCCGTTATGCGAACAACGTGATGACACGGGTATTTAATTTTTCTTGGTGTCCCATCTTGTTTCTGTAAACGAAGCGATTGTATGCCTTTCCCCACAACAGAAGCTGGGGCAAGCGTGCGATAAGAAAAATATACAGAAAAAAGTAGATAAACCACTCCACGTCTCCTCGGCGAATAGTTCGACGAAACATCGTCACAACGAGAAAATGTGTCCAATGTCTCCATTCTCTTTTACCCACTCCCTCTCTTTTTACGCCCTCAAGGCTTTTGCTTCCAGGAATGCGAGCTATTATGATGCTCCGGTAGACTTCTTTCGCGTGCGTTTACGCGTTCATATGCGGCGAGCGAGCCCCGGGTTTTATGACCGCAGAGCGCGTATTGTGCAAAAAGTTTCACCCGTCCGAAGCACCCGTGTTGTGTAGCTAGGCGTAACAAAGAGGGCATAAAAAAAGGGCACACTGTAGCGCTATACGGGACAATGAGGTGACGCCTCGTGGTTCGGCCGCAAAAAAATAGGACTACTCAGAGACTTGCAAGGGCATGCGTGCCTGCGTATACAGAAGCTTCACTGTGCACGTGCTTTCAGGGGATCACCACGTTACTACGCCACGGAGCTGAGGAGAGCGCATTGCGGACGATGCGTACGGCATGTTATGCTTGTTTTTTAGGGGCGAAGCTCCTTAAGGCGGCACCCGTTTGTCCCTCGTAGTTGTCGTAGTCGTAGTGCGTAACCAGTCGTAACGCTAGTACCAGATCTTGACCTCCAAGGTGGTGCCGGTGGGAGATTTTTCCTGTGCGTTGTTGAACAATAAAAAATTCGCAGCGTGCGCTTTAACTAAAAGCCGTATTCTTCTGTCTCTCATTCCCCATTAGCAGCCATTGGCATGTTCCAGTAGGAAACGTTAGTAGAAGTAGAAGTGTAAGTGTTAGCTAAAAGCCGACTTCTTCTGTCTCTCATTCCCATTAGCAGCCATTGTTTACCTCCAAGGTAGTGCCTGGTGAGATTTCTCCTGTGCGTGATTAAACAATAAAAATTTTGTTCAAAACGCCGTTGATTGATGAAATAAACCAACGAAAGACGCCAGATGTTTTCTAAAAGCAAAACAAAAGAACGCCAGATGTTTCTAAAGCAAAACGAAAAGACGCCAGCTGCTTAACGAAAGACGTCAGATGTTTTCTAAAGCAATGATTTTCTAAAGAATGAAAATTCACAGCGTACATGTAAAATTAAAGTGAGCTGCAAGTCGTCATAACTCATCGAACCTTTAGTATATAAACGCGCCCGATCTCACGTCGGTGATGATGTACTGGGCAGAATTCACGGAAGATTCACGGTTTACCGATGAACCTCCGCAGCTTCGCCCACTCATCATCATTCACTCCGTGGATATGCTGTGATTTTTTTTATCTTTGTTTTAATTTTGTGAGCTCGTATATGAATTCTCCTTTCCCGTTACAACGCCATCAAAGCAATAATGATAGTTAAAAGGGGAATCTCAGCCAACTGCTAAGCGTTTTCTCCTATTCATAACTACGTTTTGAAGAGGCGGTGGTTGGATAGATGAATAAGCAAGGAGGTAATTCATTGCTTAGACCGCCTGGTTACCTACCCAGTGCTGGGTAACCAGCCGCATTTAACTGCATTTAAAACTGCATTTAGTTCAGGAAAGACAGATTTATAGAAACAAACATGCAACTGAGAGCAAGCGAAGCAGCAGGTTTGAAACTGACGTCAGAAGGGACACAAAGCCGCCCTATTAAACGCCCTGCATGAAAGGATTATAAACATAAAAAGGGAAGACAGTCTTTTCAACGCAGCTGAATGAATAGAAGTCCCATGACAAATATAAAATTAGGTTTTATTAAGCAATTTGCATACTGTACGTGCTGCGCATCGGCTGTTTTGCATGTAACTTTTGGACCCTGTGTGTTTTATGCCCGACTCACTTAAGGGCTAAGGAGTAGCCGGCGCCAACGCTCCTTACGTCATATCAATAAAAAAAAAGCTATAGCCTGCTTCTAAGATGAATTCATGGCTGGACTGTGTATAGGAGTCGCGGCACTGTGTATAGGAGTCGCGGAAATTCAGCTGTATGGCAAACCTTGCGTGCCATACTTCTGTGGTATAGACTCTACAAGAGAAGTCATAACGGCATTTAGGCTGATACACAAGGAGCATTCACGATGATGAAGAAGAAATTGAGTGACAAGAACGGAAACGGGTGCTGCCTCCTGAATAAATATGGATTATCCCTTATCACGCACTACAATCCACACCATAGTGATAACTGCCATATGCTATGCATCGTCGCGAATCGCCAATTCTTTGACATAAAAGGCCTTTTGCAAGTATTAGTGCGCGGCAACCTCTTTAGTGTCGAACGTACACTGCGTGAAAAACGACATTTATTAAGACGGCGAGTTCGTGAAACGCGCCATGGTATATTTCTCATGCTAAATGGTGCATAAAATAAACTCAACCCGGTACATGTACTTTTCTAATTGAATGTACACATACTTTTTTATGAATTTTATTGCTTTAAGCACCATCTCGACGATGACGGCTCCAGTTGACATCATGGGCGTATAAACGGAAGTGAGATCTAGATGTATTTAATACTCGTTTTTAAAGCATAATCTACGTTTCCCTGTAGCCTGAAGAATACCGTCTAACCATCTCAGGCGCGGGCGAGGTCATTTGCTCTTACCTTCTATAACGGCTATATGCATAAAGTAGACGGTAATAGAAGGTAGGTACTGTCAAAGCGACGTGTCAAAAAAGCCGTGTTCGAACAACTTATTTACGTCAGTGTGAGCGTTCATTATGTTCAAACAAATTTTATTATTTCTACGATATCGATGGGAAGACGCAGGAATAGTATTAGTTCACGAGGACTCAGCTCCTCTAGTGAAGTAAATTTAGATGAACCTAAATATAAAAGAACCAACCTCGGTTTCTGGGTAACCATTTTTCAGATGACAGTCGAAACAGAATAAACCATTTGAAAGTAAAGTATAAACGTTCTTAACACGAAAAGTAAGAGCCCACACATCATATACGTATCACGCCCTTCATAACGTTCGTGGCCCGTCCCATGTCTTACCAGTGATAGCGTCCTTGAGTTGGCCGAAGCAAAAATCAATTGGCGATGTCATTTACAATCAAGGCACGACCTTCAAACGTCTGCGCACGAAATAACACGCACAACAGAGAAGGCCCTCCACTAGTTGAAGTCTTAGAACACAATTCGAGGTTCAAATCCGGGATCCCTCCCCGGCAGTCGCAGGGAGACGGAAGCCCATTTCAGCATGACGTTTGTCTTCGAGAGTTGTGGACACATTTTGCGGACGGGATTAACTCGCAAGTTGCTGGCGGCCTCCTTTTTCCCGTTATCGTGAGCCCAGTGCGTTCCGTCATTATTTTTGTTTACCCCTCACCATCCTCCTCTTGGGTGTTTTTTTGTGTTTGTGCTGGCAAGGAACATAACGGTTGAGCAAGGAAGGAAAGAATCAAAATATAGTAACTGAACAGAGACACGGCACAGTGTAGGCGAGGCCCCTTTGTTTGCCTCCCTCCTTGGCCGAACAAGAACAACAATACACTCGGGGCATCAGTTGTTGTTCGCGTGGCACCATTCCAGCGGTAATTGCCAGAGCGGCGATGGAGCGGAATGCGAAGTGACGCCGTGAGCTTGGCCGGCTGCATCGCCAGTTGCTCCCTGTGTCTCTTCCGGGCCGACAGTTCATTTATGAGGCTGGCTACAGCGGACCCCGTGTGAGTTCATCCGGCGCAGCTAGAGCCGTAATCACGAAAACTCGTTGTTGTAGCGGCGCTCGTATATTTCCTTTCATTCAGCACGCCTGGTGCAGTCAGCGCGCCACATTTGTTCACTTATTCGCGTCCACTTCTTCCGGCCTTGTTGCTGGCTTCTTCAGTGTGCGAGGTCTCGTGTGGCCGGACCAAGGCCCGCATATAAAAAAGGTTCTCTTCATTTGTCTCTTTAGCATTGATATTTCTGTGCAGTATGTTCAACTGTCATCTTTAATTGTCCCATTACCCCTGCCACGGTAATAGGCAAACATTACGTTCCTTAGCAACACTGATGAGCGACTCTCTTTAGAAGCCCCTGTAGCGTACGAAGTGCTTTGTGCGCGGACGTGCTGTTTTACAGCGAAACCTGTTATGAGATCATTTCACCGGCCGTTTTTGGCGCCGTAGTTGTCCGCCGCCGCCGGTGTCCGCAACCAGTTTCGCTCGAAATAAGAAAAAAAAAAACGAAATACGAAAAAAATTCCAGGATGGAACGAGGTTCGAACCTGGGCCCTCTGCGTGGGAGCCCAGTATTCAACCTCTGAGCCATGCCGCTGCTTGAAACTGCTTTGCAAAAAGGTCCTATACAGGCTTCATGTCGGGAAGGAACCACATTAGCATATGCAATATAGCGTGGTAGGAGAGTAAAATAAGCACCAAGCGTCTCACAACGCGAATTCTGTAACCAGGCGTCACACAACGCGAATTGCGCAACGAATAGGTTGCTGAATGCTTCCAACCCATTTCAAAGGGCTCTGCCATAATTCTTCATCGTCATCAGGCACAGCATCAACAAAGTGCGCATAATGCCTTACATGCGTTTAGCAGGTACCAACGCTCTCCGTAGAATGACGAAAAATGGCACAGTGCCTGCTTCCATACTTCACAAAAATTACAATGATTTATAGCGTAGTGGGTTCCTCGCAAGTGCACTTGTATTGGTTGCCAAGGAAGCCCATAAGCGCATGATCCATTTCCTCGGGGCCTCAGTAAAGTTCTTCGCCCCCCCTCCCCCGTCTCTCTCCCACGTCAACGTATGTTATACAGCATGACGGGAAAGGGAAATAGCGACCGGGCGTCACCTAATGCAAATTACATAACTGGTGGGCCGTTTAAAGATTCCAACCCATTACAAAGGGCTGAGCCATAATTCTTCATCGTCATCAGTCGTCGCGTCAACAAAGTGCACATAATGCCTTACAGACGTGTAGCTGGTGCCTCGCTTCTCCGCAGAATGACGAATAATGACCTAGTAGGTGATTCCCAACTTCACAAAAATTGTGATTTATGGCGTAGTAGGTACCTTTCTAGTGTATTTGTATTGTAGCCCCAAGAGAGCTTGACGGGCTCTAGAAACACCGCTCTTTCAGCTTTCGCTGTGACTGTGCTGCGGTTTCAGCGCAGGCCTGGCGTTTCTTTTTTCAGTGGAACGAGTATCTATCTATCTATCTATCTATCTATCTATCTATCTATCTATCTATCTATCTATCTATCTATCTATCTATCTATCTATCTATCTATCTATCTATCTATCTATCTATCTATCTATCTATCTATCTATCTATCTATCTATCTATCTGTCTGTCTGTCTGTCTGTCTGTCTGTCTGTCTGTCTGTCTGTCTGTCTGTCTGTCTGTCTGTCTGTCTGTCTGTCTGTCTGTCTGTCTGTCTGTCTGTCTGTCTGTCTGTCTGTCTGTCTGTCCGTCCGTCCGTCCGTCCGTCCGTCCGTCCGTCCGTCCGTCCGTCCGTCCGTCCGTCCGTCCGTCCGTCCGATCTATCTATCTATCTATCTATCTATCTATCTATCTATCTATCTATCTATCTATCTATCTATCTATCTATCTATCTATCTATCTATCTATCTATCTATCTATCTATCTATCTATCTATCTATCTATCTATCTATCTATCTATCTATCTATCTATCTATCTATCTATCTATCTATCTATCTATCTATCTATCTATCTATCTATCTATCTATCTATCTATCTATCTATGTGCTCTCGTGATCGCCTCCTTAGCTTGGTGTAGACCAAAATTGGCATGTGGGGGTAAGAGAGTTTGACAAATATGACTGTGGTCTTGAGATGAATAACGCGAAATTTCTGTCACGTACGTCGTCAAACACTTTCCCCAAAATACGTGTGGGACATTCCCGTATACCAAGGGCCACGGTAAGCAGGTATGCGCCACAGGTGATTGAAAGTTTACATCTTCCCAGGAACGGCGAGAACAGACATTGGCAATTTGAATGCGAGAGCGTAAAGAAAAGCCGACATGAGCAGCATTGACCCTACGAATGCAAAAAATAAAAATCAGGATCCCAGCAGGAATCGAACCGAAGCATTCTGCGTGGCAGTCAGGTATCCTACCACACAGGCACGTCACGTCTTTAAACTTCTCTGGAAAAAGACCATATGCAGGCATAATGTCGGAGCAGCGTCAGTCATGGTTGCAGTGCTAGCTATCTAATTTTATAACAAAACAATAAACATTACATATGTACTCCTATGATACAGGCGTCATGCCGGATTAGCGCAATTGTAGTTCCAGCGTTCACTCCGCTTTTATAGAAGTCTAATAAACATATTACATTTGTATTCCTATGATTCAGCAAGCTATATTCAAGCGCTGCTCGTCCCCGGAGGAATACGCTAACCAAAGTTACGTATGATATTCACATCATCACACCGTAAAGTGCGCTTCGTTTCGATAATACTCACGTCTGTGCTCTAAAGTAAGTGGTGACGTCATACGATAAGTTCCACTTTAAACGCCAACGTAGTCGACGTGCCTGGCAAGGACACGTTGTGCACACAACTACTACGGTTACAAATACACGTCGATCCACCTCGTAACGCTTGGCTCAAAGCGAAAAAATGCAGCATAGCCAACTACTCGCAGATTGCTTAGCCATGAAACCGATTACCCCAAGTCGTGGGATCCGCCGAATGTTTTCTCTTCAGAGCACTTCAGGTCCAACACTTACTTCCGGTTTTCCGAATATCCAGAAAAAAAAGTCTTGTAAAAATTAAAGCTGGCACGAAATGTATGATTATGATTGAAGTTAAGAGTTATGTTGTTAATTTGATATCGGAGCGTAAAGTAGCTTACGATACAAGGCCAATTAACTTTCAAGGTGATTGATTAGCGTGACGTAACGCCATGTTAATCCGAGGTATACATCAGGGCACACAAACGCCGACGTTCGAGTGACACTACAACATACCTAAGTGAAGAATTAGGGTCGCCTCCAATTTTTTAAAATCTGTCTCCCCCTACTTACCTATATATCAGTTGATTTCATCTGCTGTGTGTAGCAAACATTATTCACTTCGAGAAACGTCAGAGGTTGCAGGATATTCTATGGGACATTACGTGACGTTAGCACGAAATTTGCAACTGGCGTTAGGAGTTGGTAACAGACGAGCTTACAGTAGAATTATTCATCTGGATAAAATCTTTTGAAGTGGCAGGTGTCAACAATTGCGTCAAAGCTTTAACACACGTTGTAAGCTTTGCAACAGAATTAGTGTTCTGTGTCTCTCAGTACGGGGGCTAGAACTTAGTATGCGAGGCCTCATTAACTTCTGTCTTAGCTTATAACACTCAGACCCTTGAACCCTCTGAAATATCTGGGCTGCTTTGTACAAAATACCGAGAAAAGCGACAAAATGACGTGAGTACTACAACCCCATTAAGATATTTCTGGGTCGGATGTAAAGTGTGCGAGATCAAATATTTCTTTCATTCCTTTCCTTCTTTTTGACTTCTTTTATACACCACCTCGGGACGATTTGTCTGCAACAAGTGTTGTCTAAAGGTACATTTTCAGTGCGAGTCGGCGGATGCTTCACAGAGAATTTCGTTCCTGCAGAATGGGCTACAAGACACAAGTTTTTATCAATATAGTGTTCTCTTAAAACGGGGGTAAATTTTTTTCAGTAAAGTTGTTGGAGGTGGCCGATATTTCAGGAGGCTGACAACGTGACATGCCGTTCGGCAAATTGATGGGTGTTCGGAAAGGTGACGGGTATGCCATACATCGGCTTGAATAGGAATCATAGCCAGTGCCAAGACCCACATTTGCTACGATATTGTCCCGTGGTCGTGACGTCGACGAAGGCAGCAGTCAGCACGTCAGAGATGAAACGTTTTATTTGGCCGAACTTGTGGCCGGGAAACCGAAAGTCAAACTACAGCAATACTCTGATAGCGGCGAACAGAGCGTCGACCGTCGATCAACTGACAAGCGGTCAAGCGCGTCGGCTTTTATACAGGCGCTATCGAACTTTCCAGCAATATCGCTGGTGGCGGCGTTATCTCTTGACAAAGCTGGAACATTCGCGTGCGGGGCGCAATCTTAACAAAACGATCTACTACAATCGGGAAGCTTCTCGAACACTGCTTCGCGGACAGCGTCGAGCGTTATTAACCGCCCCTGCCGGTCAAACCCGAATACATCAAAACAAGACAAGAAGTGGGCGTGGCAATATCCATACCCCGGCCGGTAGCCACTAATCCTGTCTTACTAGCAAACGACAGCTACATCCACTTCATATCTGACGGATATATAGGTTCTTTCACGCAGGTTTGTAATGCCGCCACTACCTCTTTGTTTCGTATTCTATATGGGGCTTGAGGGGGTAACAAATGCGATAAAATTGTACACAATTGGAAATATTGGCACGAGTAACTTTTTACCGGATTGGTACCTCGAATCTGTTCACTCTGACGAATTTCTTTTTCTTTCTTTCTTTTTTTTACACTGTGGGTTAAGAACGGGGCCGGCAAACATACTTATTATGAGCCTCTGCCAGCAGACACGCCAAATCCTCGTTGTTGACCTCAATAGCCCTAGGGACTCTGTTCTGATTACACACGGGAACAGATAGTCATTGAAGACCATATAGAACGCAGATTTCTATCGGCTGTCTTCCTCGTTTGTCCATGGGGCGACCGGAAGGAAGAAAAAACGATAAAGAAGAGCACACCAGCGTGAAAACGAAGTAAGCGACGACGCTCCGACTGTTTGCCAAAGGTGTGACGGGCGTTAGCTCAGTGGCATACGCCGTTAGCTCTCCACTGAGAGAAGGTGGCAGACGCACGTCGTCTCCCTTGCTATGAAATGCCGCAGGGTCGACCCGGTGGGCGGAGGAGCCCAACCGGCAGCCACTCTTTCCTAGACAATGTTTGCACAGGGCTTACGCGCCACACGTTCTCAAGGGCGAAGGGGAAGGGTAATAACGGGAAAGGGTCGTGGTAGAAACACAGGGAGGGTAGAACGGGTGCTCCGCTGACGGCTGGCGGCCATCGCAGCGGTGGCAGAGCGACGTCGCCCAACAATAAAGGAAAGGAGAAACACCAGGGAACGGCAGAGTTACCCGAACCGAGCGGCCGTTACTTATTCATGCAGTGCGCGGCGACAGGGCCTGTGTAGTCCATTACGGGATCAGCGAGCCGAATGGCAACTGCGGCTCGCCGCTGTGCGGCTCCACGTCGATTCCCTATTCGTGACCTTCTTACCCTTTACCGCAAGTCGTGACAACACGTTTTGCTGATGCGCGCGAACACAGTCTGACGCCGACGCCGCCTCGACGGCTGGCCACCTTTATCCTGTGTGCACGTCGCCTGCTGGTCTGTAGCTGATGCCATGTGGGCTGCCGGTAGCGGACGCTCCTATCGTACCAGTCAGTCGGGCTACTGGACAGCCGTTACGGGTTAGGTTTGGAAGAGTGTATAGGGGTGCTGTTTTTGTTCTGTTGACGGTGTTTGAAGAGGGTATATTCAGCCTATGTGCATTAAAAACTGGGGGACGCTTAAGCTTCGCCTTTAAGAGTTGAACGCGATAGCGATATCCGGCCCCATCCTCATCGTGCTCTGTTTCGCTTGTCATTATGTTCAGTCGCCTGGTCTCTCTCTTACACACACACACACACACACACACACACACACACACACACACACACACACACACACACACACACACACACACACACACACACACACACACACACACACACACACACACACACACACACACACACACACACACACACACACACACACACACACACACACACACACACACACACACACACACACACACACACACACACTCGACATACCTATAGTAAAGGTAACAGTTTCCGTCCTCTTCAACAGCACTTTTATGACAACAGTGTACCCACTACGTGTGTGTAAGAGAATGCGCGCACTTATGTGTATGCCCTTTGTAATGGGTGGCATGCTTTAAACCAGCAGCAATTACGCGCGTGATACTTTTTCGAAGTTGCGATGCACCCACTACGTGTTCGTAAGGGAATACGCGCCGTAATGTGTGTGCCTTTTGTAATGGGTGGCCGGCTTTAAACCAAGGCAGTTCACATGCATAACGTTCACACAGAAACGTTATGCAGTTCACCCCTTTTACTGCGACACTTGTACACAGGGCGCGTATGTTTGTGAAGCATTAATGTTAGTTAGTGTGCTAAAAGTCATTATTTGTTTATTCGGCGGACGACAGTATCCCAGCCCCGCATTAAAGTTAATTTCAGTGCAGTTCCAAGCAATGGAGTGGCTCTGTGGTAGAACATCTGATTTCCACGCACACGGCTTGGGTTCGATTCTCACTCTAACTTAAGGTTTTTTTATAATTTATTTGCTACAAGATGACGATTTTTTCGCTCACAACCAACGACACCGACACTGACACCGGAATTTCTGCGGAACGAGCTCTTTAACGCTATCGCGTTAATACGGTAGGGGAAAAACACGGGGACAGCATAGCGAAAGAAAATGGGAGGCTTACTAAACGCCGGCAAACTGACGTTGCCTAATACCAACACGCGAACTACCTCATCGCACTATTCGCCAGAACTAATGCAAGGAACTTATAAATGCCAACATTGTTTTCTCAATGTAAGCGAATGTGCTGTTAGGTTTAAAGTTTCTCAAGATTTGTGTGACTATAAGACAGCGGTTTAAGGTTGTGGTTATAAAAGAGTTATAATCAGGTAGTATTTAACAACGCTGAAAGAAGCACAATAAGAATAGTATATGATATTGATATTTAACGATATGTACGTTTTATTGGTCTACACCAGCGAACAAGAAACCTTCGGCTGAGGCTTGTATAGTGTTTTAGTCAGGGAATAATAAGACAAGCGTGAGATCATCAGCGCAAGGTCATTTGCCCTCTTCGCGCACACATACTTTTATACGAAGTAATGGAAACATGCATTGTTTGTCAAATAAAACACGTGACATTTCAAGAAACGTTTTTCTTGGAGAAGTTTGCGTTTTTTGTGGTAGGAAATTTCTTTAGGAAAGGAAGAACAGTGAAAGAAGAAAGCAGACGAAGTGACACCTGTCTCTCTGCCTGTTTTTTTTTTCATTGTTCTTAATTACAAGAAAAAAAACATTTTTTTGTTACGATGCCCTAGATAATTTATAATTCGTTGGGCAGTGTTTATAATTCATTAGGCAGTGACAGGGCTGGGCAGTGACTGGGCTGTGAAAAAAAGGCATACAATTATATTGGGAGGGAGAACAAGCTGCAAGAGTGAAATTTCTGGGCGGGAACTCTAAGCAAAAGGATGCGCAATCGCACCCCTGCAATGCGCAACTACGCTACGCTACTTCGAGGCACTGCTTGGATGCGCTGCTGCGATGCACTACTGATCCTGCATTTTTTTTCCTCACTACGTAGTCAGCGTCTTACGAGACATGTATTGACTCAAGGAATTCATTCCAGTCGTCTTGGCAACTAATGAAACGAATGCTTTCATTCACAAATGCACAAAAGGTGGAGGACTAAAGAGAGAGTTAGCTGGAGAGAACGGATGAATGGAGCGTACACCATTGGCCTAGAGACGGAAGGGGGGGGGGGTAGTTCAAATACACCCCTCCCCAAAATTCTCAAAGTTTGCGCGTGTACATACACACGCATGAACATACATTGCTTGTTCGATTATCATTCGGAAAAACGAAGAAAGTTAAGCTTTTTTGATTACCACGCAAGGAAACCCAGTGCGTAGCAGTATAGTACGCTTATGACGATAGAGAACATCTATAAAGAAAAATTGGTAGGAATAATAATAGCGAAAGCACGCCTTTGTTCGGGCATTTGGAAATGATCGATGAAACGCAAGAAACGGAACAGATTGTATCATGAAATCTTTCAGTGCCTCGAAAAAGGAGCAAGCAGAGGCACCAGGCGCAAAATTAATATAAAACCAACCGACGTACTAGATACGTAGTGACGAACATTTCATATGCCGCTGCCACGGGCCCACGAGACCGTACCGCGCTGGGCCACCGCGGTGCCATCATCAACCACGCCGAGAGGAGGAACGAGGCGGTAACAGCTTCAGAGGCTGCCCGCCACAAACCAGCCCCAGCGGCGGCCAGATTGGCCCGCTCGCGAATTGGTCGGCACATTCCATCCCTGCGGCAGCTCCTGCATCAAAGGAGAGCTGCCGACCAACTCGTTCGACCTCGCTGTTGGCAGACTCCAATCTCGGGCGAAGCAAACTTCTTTTGTTATTGTTGTTGCGCGCGTAACGATGTTCTTGTTCTTTCCGCCTCCCTTATAACCGTGGTTGCCGAACGAAGCTCCAACGAGCAACACGGGGGAGGTAAAAGAGCGGAACTACGCCGAAACTGCAGTTCCGACCGTTACAGCGTCATACTAGAAGCCTGGGAACGGAATGCGGAGCCGCTGCCGCTGTGACGACAGCGTGCCTAACATAGTTTATTGGCAGAGATATGCTTCGGCGAGTGGGTAGGCCGTACTCGGGCTTCCAACGGCGGGTATACACGATCGCTGCGAAAGTAGATGGGAACGGATGAAAACTAACGTCATGTTTGTTGATTACATCGTAATCTTGTTCTGTAGGAAGCTGTTATTACGAACGAATCCACTCGTGTTTCACGAAGCCACTATCCTTTACGTCCGGAAGTGAAAGCGCCGAAGCACGATAAATGTTTTCGTATAAGGCATGGAAAATTTACAATGTTGTAGCGAATTCAGTGCTAGCGTTCTCTTGTTGTGGTAAGTCGCGGGTCGTTATTGAGGCTCTTTTAGGTAATACTACCTCATATATTGTTCCAGAGGAAAAAAAAAGAGCCATGGAATGCCGGCGCTTTCTGAGAGCAACGTACTTATTGCTGTCGGGTCAGTTTACGAATCTCGGTTTTATGGGTTTCGTGAATTTCCGATTCTATTGTCCTTTTTCTAGTATTGCGTTGTTGTTACAGAACACAACTCGGAATGTCATGCTCGATCATTCCCTTTATGCAGTTTCGTTTGTCTCCTCTCTTATTCGCCTCATTCATAGCTCAGAACTTCCTTTAATGTTCTTCACGCGTCTGACGCCCTATATCTTTATTGAAAAGCGAGATACTGCGAGTGCGTTAGACAAAGACGATATGATGTTTAGGATGTTGCCCTACGAGGAAACGTTGAAAAAATCGCGTTATTTCAGGCTGTGACAAAATGCGAAGTGACAAGATTCAAATGAAATTTGCTTTCTATTAAAGCTACATCTCAAGAAAGCTGATTTATTCGCTATTTTCTGTCTGTCACTGTTGCGCAGTACTAGGAAAGTGCCATAGTCGTACGGAGTAGAAACCTGGAGCCTTAAAAAGAAGGTTCAACTCAAATTTAGGACGACGCAGCGAGCAATGGAAAGGAAAATGACAGGTGTAACCTGAAGGGACAAGAACAGAGCAGAGTGGGTCAGGGAACAAACGGGCCTCAAGGACATCTTCGTCGAAGTCAAGAAGAAGAAATGGGCATGGGCAGGGCATGCAGCGCGTAGGCAAGATGAGCGCTGGTCATTAAGAGTAACTGACTAGATTCCAAGAGAAGGCAAACGCTCGAGGGGGAGACAGAAAGTTAGGTTGGCAGATGAGACTAAAAAGTTTGCGGGTGTAACGCGGCCGCAGCAAGCACAGAACCGGATTGATTGGGAAAACATGGGAGAGGCCTCTGCCCTGCAGTGGGCGCAGTCAGGCTGATGATTATGATGGTGATGCCGTGATGCATTTCTGATGTGTTAACTGTTCTCTTTCACAATGTAATATTTCCTTTCCCCTTCTCAAATGCTCGTTAACCAACTAGAGACCTTCTCTGGATAACCTTCCTGTCTTTTTTTAACCATCTCTCTCTCTCTCTCTCTTTTGCGTAGCAAACAACAATAATGTTACGGGCGTGAGCGGTGTGGAAAAGTTTCATCGGAGCCAGAAACACTTGTTAGTAAGAGAAACGCTTTCCAAGAAAAAGTGAAGGGGGTGTCAGCGCTCCTTCGTCATTATTCACGTTTCGTTGGTACAACTCCTTATTGTGGAATTCACCTGAAAAAGGACAAAAAGCTGTCACGCACAATATATCAACGCTTTCGTAACGGCTTACTATAATAAGCGCAGGTTATATAAGGAACAATTTAACTTAAGGAAATTCCTGCAAACTGCGGTATAGCTTACTGTGGAATTAATCTCATAAAGTACAAAAAATTGGCAAGCGCAATATTTTAACGCTTACGTAATGATTTGAAATGTTCGCAGGTTATAATAAACAATTCCAACTTAACAAAATTTGAAATTCCTGAAAACTGCGGTATACCTTGCGCGGATGTATTGCGTCAGCTTCGTAGAAACGTCCGACGCAATGGTTCTCGACCGTAATGATTCCGTTCCGATTAAGGCGCCTCCCCGAGACAAATTACCTATTGCTACCACCCATTGCGTCACTCTTCCGCCGCATTTTTTTGCGCAACAGAATCCACGCCACCATCGCGACACCTAAGTCCTTTTGTCCTTCGAAAGCTAGCAGGGAGGGCTGACGTCTGCGATTTCCTTCTCAACGACTCTGTAGCTGTTCACTCTCTCCCTCGCGTCCGTTTTCGAAAGCCCCGACAACGTCAAGAAGAAGCAGTGACGTCCTGATAACGCCCAATCCACTGAATGTGTCAGACCTTACACGCGTGACATAAAGGAAATAAAAAAAAGTAAGTGAGGAAACAGTGAAAGGCAAGAACATTTTGCTGCTCCCTTCCCGTGTCAGAGCAGTAATTGGCCAACAGATCTTTCTGGGGATTACTTGCACTCCTTTCTGCCAAGGCGACGTCTCAGCGAAGCGCTCTGAACGCGTCCTTCAGCAACGAACGTCGCGGGCGGTCTTCTTCGGCCACGGTGAGCTTCATTTCCCGCTCTAATCCCGCCCTGGTGTCCGTACTTTCGTACTGTCGGGAGGAATCTAATCGCATCTTCGAGAGGTCTCTCGTATACTGCGGCTTGAAGCCAGCGGATTCACTGTGAACCTCGATATCCTTGCGAAAGGAAGCCTAAGCGATATTCACTGAAATTGCATGGCCCGAGCAAGCAGTACCGTGGAAGAAATAGAAATTAAGCAAAACCTGGAATTGCGAAGATCGTGCGCAAGCCAAAATTATGGAACTTTCATACGTTATTTTAAGACAAACGTGCACGAACAGGAAGGCAGCATTCTACATTAAACCACCTAAAATTCTAACACCTATTTATAGACTTCTTATAGACTTTACCATTGGGATTGAAACGACGTCTTCTTTCTGGACTGTTCCATGTGCTCTATAGACTATTTATTGCGTGTGAGTTAAAAGCACACTGCATAGCTTCCGCAATATTTTCAAGGGTTCGTGCCCGCTAGTATCAGTTTAGTGTTCGTTAAGCTAATGCCCCAGAAGCTGTCAATAGAAATAAGGTAAGTTCAGCGGATAACTGATAAATATCTGGCCTCGCCATTTATTTTAATCATAAAATATCCTTTTAGATGCGAAGCACCTTATCAGCGAGCTTGATCTGGTGGCGTCCGCGCTCCACTGCGCATGCGCCTACTCTCTCTCCCACTCTCCTCCTTTACGCAGGTGCTCGGTCGCCTTCTCTCCTCTCCTTCCCCGCGCTGAAGCCGCGCACTCTCCTCCTTTAGGCAGGCGTTTAAGCAGTCTTAGCAGACACTTTGTCTGGGCAAGTTGGTGCGACATTTGTAAAATATAACAGCACGAAGGACGGGACGAAAGACACAGAAACCACAAGACGAGTGCACTCGTCTCGTGGTTTCTGTGCCTTTCGTCCCGTCTTCATGCTGTTATATTTTGCAAAAGTTTACGCAGGCGTTCGGTCGCCTTCTCTCCTCTCCTCCCCCCGCGCTGCAGCCTGTAAACTCACTCTCTCCTCTCCCTCCCCCATTTCGTATAAGGGCGCGTGCTCGGTCGGCTTCCGTCACTCTCGCTTCGCTCTCGTTCAGATGAGTTGTAACGTCAACGTCGGCGCCAGTTGCAGCAGCACTTCAACCTCTGCCGAGATCGAGGTCGTCGCGGAGCAGCAGCAGCGCAGGGCTCGCTACGTAATGATAACACAAACACTAAATACAAACCGCACACACTAACGGAAACGCCGAGTGAACGTAAACGGAAACTTGGTGTGCACCCCCAACGCTGCTTCGCATCCCCTCATGGTTCCCTTTAGAGGGAGTTGGTGTAATCTTTTTAATGGTTGTGCTGGTACCCTACATTTTAATTTGAACTTCAAAAAGAAATAAAACGCAATCAACAGCCACGCAGGACAGAAAGCACAGTTTGGAAGGTGTATACCACGAGTGAAAACAGTTGGCTTAAAGGGCTACCGTGCACACACCACATCCTGTGTGACCGTCCGGTATATGATGTTCAGAGACAGTCACTGGCGTCCGTTCAAGCGCACCTTGACAGTAGACAAATGTCTCTTGAAACTATTCTTGCATGTCGTCAACAGAAGACATCGCAGCTGAAGGCGACGAAGGCACTGGTGAGGTTTTTAAGAGAGACGAACTTGGACAAGCGGCTGTGACAGAAATGTCGCGTACCACAAAAGAGTGACCGACTGTGACTGACTCTGCATGTGCTGTGTCATGTGCTATCTTTCTCTTTCCTCTCCATCTTTAAATCTCCCCACCCTGTTCCCATGTGTAGGGTAGCAAACCAGTTTTCCTAAACGGGTTAACCACCCTGCCTTTCCTTCTTTAATATTTCTTCTCTCTCTTAAGTTTATGCAAACAGCGTCATGGCATCTAATGCGTGAGCGCCCACACACAATTACGCACAGGATTTCAAGCAACAATACCTTTTTTTTCAGATACTATGAAGAAATATTGATTCTGTAATGATCTCGTCATATACGAGTCCTTACTGGTGGTACTTTCTGAGAAACGCTAAAGAAATATGGAAAGCGGTATGTATAATAAATTGGCGTAGCTCAAGCCAGATGCGTAGCTCAAGCCATTGATGGCGTTGTCGCTTGATGTGACTATAGGATATCATACCGCATCGACTGCTTCGCCCTAAACGTCGTGGTGTGAGCTCACGTAACCTCCTCTCCCGGTAAGTTTTTCTGCGCCGACAGACAAGCAAATGAAACTTCGGTGAGGTCTACACTACTTAAAAAACGCTGGCACATTGAGAGTCGGAAGAGGAAAAAACAAATATTACAACCATTGAAAGAAATATGGGACTTAAATTATTCCTCAAAGCCACGGCACTCAGAACTGCGTTTTCGAAGAGGGTTTTCGCTAAAATATGCATTGAAACCGAGCAGGAGCTAAATAGCAATCGCGGCCATGTCTTTTCTGCTGACCATCACGCGCATTTATCTCCTGACAGGCTTCCATCTGGCTAAAGATCTACAGTATGTTCGTCCCCACGTCCTTTCATAAAACTCAGTATACTACTCTTGCCCTTGCTCAGGAGGAGGAAGGGAACAGAAAGGAAGAAGGAAGGGAGGTTAACTAGAAAAGCTTCCGGTCGCCTACCCTACACGAGGGAAAAGGGAAGGGAAATAAAGGGTGAGGAGAAGGAAAGAAACGAAAGGCAGGGAGGTCAGCTATACGCTGATCTCCCGTTCGCTACCCTACACTTAGGGAAAGAATGAAGGGATCAAAAGGAGGATGAAAGAAAGAGAGGAAAGAAAAATTTCAAGAGGCAAAGCGCTAGAAATATCGAGCAGAAGAATTAGGTACCACGTTCTTTTAGGTTATAGCATACGATCAGGAAGCGGAAAAATCTTGAGCGAGATTTGAATGACGCTTAGCAGGCACACCGTCAAGAGAAAGCAAACCGATTTTGAATATCCTGGGGAATTATCTGAAAATAATGCGCACCAGTAACCTTTCTTTCTTTTGACTTCGGAGGCACCGGAATTGAAAAGCGCAGGAATCCTCAACCATCCACTACTACGCGTAGAAACGCGCAGCTGTTAAGCTCCCCTGCATAAATTTGTATTTATTACGCTGGCAGAAAACTGTAAGTATCGTCTAAAGTTTAAGCATTAAAAGCGACATGAAAGGTGCGCGTGGAGTTAATAGGCGCCTTAGAAAGCTGACGTGAAGAGAAGCAGCACCGACGGTTTTACTGGTGCTACACACGTCTCAATGTTGCCTGATACCACATTGAAGAAACATAATCAGCGTTCATCAACGACTAAAAAAAATGATCACGTTTGATCTTAGTCACATGACCTTGACGTTTACTGTACTTTCCTGTCAGACCGGTGCATGCGAGCATAGTGTCACTTGAGGACAGCGGCTCCACATTTACGCATGGCTTGACTGTACCCTGGATCAGCAATAATTGTAGCTCCGCGTGATAGTGCGTGGGCTTGAATTTGTCGCTTTTGCAGCCAAACGCAGAGCGAGTTTGTATAAACCTTTCAACAATCCCTGCGCGAGTCATGCGCGGGCGGTGTTACGCTGACAAATGAACCAATTTAACTGCGACAACGAAAGCCCACATCGAATCTCCGCAAATAGCTTTCGCAATAGTAAAGAAGTATAAAAGTTATCGCAGTAAGGTTTAGGTGTGACGCGTTGCGTGAGCTCCAGGTGAATTGGTCATCTACATAAACTTGTTCAGAGGGCCATTGAGCATACCAGCATACACAGGCACAAAAGTCGTAAGATTTAGGCATGCGCAAAAAAAAGAATAAAAAAAAAAGTGAACCACCGACAGCAAAGGCCATGCCCGCGCTTAAGTACTAAGTTTCTAGCGTCCGAACGAGGCAGTGCAAAGGTGTTCCTCGAGAGCTTGCTAATGCGAAGGACATATTTGATTGTAGTAAGTGTTGCTATCTTTAAACTCGTCAGGAACAATGCTGACTCCACGTTCCCGTTATCTATGCTAATCGCAAAAGTGCTGTGAAGGACGCAGGTGTGTGTGGACCGTCGGTTACTGAAATCGGTGACAGCGGGTTGGTTTCATGTGCTTTTCTGCCATTAAAATAAATATGCGATACTCGCGGAAACGAAATTCAATAAAACATCTATAACCGTCGAGTGCCGTAGTTTGAAATGCACATATGGTGTCATTAGATTACATCGCGCAATATTAAAATAATTTATTCTGGTTTACTGCCATTAATAGGGACAGAGTATTTATTCGTTGCATTCTCTTGCAGTCTGATAGTATTGGTTCACTAAATCTACATTCAAAGTTAATAATAACGACCTCAAAAATCAGCAATCATTTTGCCAGGAGAGAGTTTATATGTTACGATAGTTAAGGGAGCCTTCACTTGTTTAGTTCAGCCACTGATTGTGCACACGTTTAGCGAACAAAGCAAAATGATACATCACAGGTACTACCTAACTTGAAGTTTTCAGTGAAGCTCTTCGGAACTGTCAGTGCCGTGGAATGCTTTCGTCGATTCGTTCATCACACAGCCACACGCCGAACAGCTGTCTGATCACTCTTCCTAATTGAATATATTACCCGCTGCACAAAACAAGCACCGAGCAACCAAATATGCGGAATCAAGCGGGTACCGGAAACCTGCAAGAAAGCAAGGATAACGCGACGGCAATAAACTCGAACACTCATCACGGAACGAAATCCACTAGTGAACTCCAATTTGTGCGAGCCGCACCGGCGAGCACTTTTTGCGACAAAGGAAACGGATAATGCAATATCGAAGGACGGCAAAATTTCGCCACACGTGGGAGAGAGCGATGACTTTCTTTTCGCCGATGGCAGCAGTTCTTAATATTACGTCGCAATCCTCTCGCGCTATGATTGTGATGAAAATTTTTCCAGCTGCCTTTGGCAACGCCTTCGATTTGCCGAGGCCGACCAATTCTTCCGGGACGACGCCTACGGATCTAGGGATCCAATTCGATTCCCCCCGTTTCGTTACTTTTTGTTTTGTTTCGTTCCACGTGCATGTAAGGCTTTGCCTTTGTTCTTTTGTTCTTTGTGCTTATTTCCTCATCTGCGCGAGCGCCCGGAGCGGCGGGCGCCTCATTCCTTTTCGGCGGCAAAGCTGTTATCCGTAACAAAGCAGTGCAGCGGCTGATTCAAGAAACCGATGTTCGTCTCTGCCAGTCTCGAGGGAAAAGCCGGAGACTGGTAGGCGCGCCAACAACGGTCAAAACATACAAAGAAAGTCCAACGGTGAAGTGAAAGTCGAAGAGAAAAGGAGGGGCGACGCAAAAGACAGATGGTGAAGAATTTGTGTTTCTTACGCAAAACGGTATAGGCAGCCAAAAGAGAGGGAGGGAGAGGGGCACCGGATTGGCTGAAGAGGACAGACACACAGTGACGTGAGGGGGGCACAATATATAGGGAAAGGAGGCGTTCGGAATTGAGATAGGCCCTGATTAATGACCGAACGGAAGCACTCGTGTGCGGGGAACCAATTTTCCCTCACCGCCCCCCATTCCCGATTAGCCCGGCCCACCCGCTAGGCATCAGTGCTTCGAAAGGTGTTCCATTCGACCCGTGAAACGGATATGGCCCATCCTGCGGCTTCGCCGTATAGGAACTCGGGCTTGACGCAAGAGAGACGGCAAAGAAGAGAACACTTTCGGATAAATAGTTATTGTCACTGGGACAAATAACTCAGGGTATAGGAGAGGGGCCTTATCGAGTCATGCTTCCTGGCGGCTATCACGGCCCAGACTGAGATAGAAATGGGCCTCTTCATATCCCAGCGTCCCCTGACGTATGTTTATCGTGCCTCCTCTCAATGGCCTCGAGGTATGTGCGTGCGTGTGCGTGTTTGCGGACCGGTATAGTACAGACACACTGTGCGCCTACGCGTGGGTATAGAGAGATCTCGGTGCCATAGCAAACTGGACCGTTATACGCGTTTGCTACAATAGGACATTATGTTTGCTCATTCAGAGCCTCCGAAACGTGGCTAATTTCTTGACGATCGAGATCACTGAACGCGTGAGTGCGCGTAGATACGCTGCGCATTAGTGGTCGACGATTCTCCTTACGTATTTGGGTAATTGCACAGTTCGCGATAATGTCAAGCGAAGGCGAACGCAACGAAGTCTTAAGATTACAGTAAATATACATGACGGTATGCGCAGTACAGTACATACTCGTACAGGCTTTTGTCATGCGACTGGAGTTGAAAGTAAAGGTTCTTCATTTGCTTTCGTTGTCGAACTGTAGCGTTTTACGGTGCTGCGTTGTCATAGCAGTGCGCTGTAACGCACAGTTAGTGCAACCGCGTGTGATATATAAGCTCTACATAAACAGCGAACTATTGAATCGTTACTGATATTAATCGTGCGTGACATAATCAATTTTTCTCAACATAGAAATGACGCAAGGAAACTGCAGACAGCATTCTTTACCTATTGCGTTTAAACATCCATTGTACAAAATTTTAAACATGGATTACATATGAACGAATTTCTCAAATAGCTAATATTATGGCTTTTTCATGCCTTTTTTGTTTTCATGCGAACAGTAATTTTTAGGAATACAATCAGTCAATGGCCATCAAAACGCGTTCATCGAACGCAACAGAAAGTTCATGTGATCTTCACATACGATCTTTATGTAAATTAGGCACATTTAAGGGAATTCGCTCGCTAATTTGAATACAACTATTGCGCAATATTTGGAGCCTGCTCTCTTCGTTCAATGTTTTAAAGTTTTTGAAGTGTAAGTGGCCGGACGATCTGAATGTCTATTGCCTAGGTCTCCAACAACACATTAAAATATGCGACATCAATATTACGAGACACACAATTGTTACTGTCAGGGCCCAGAGGTCGAATTAGCCGCACGAATTTAGACCTGTAAACAATGTAGGACGTGAAAGCTATTTTTGCCTATACGAAGCAAAGCGGACGCCCTCAACTGAATGGGGTGACGTGTGTGTGTTGATAGAAGAAAAACAGCGATAAATTTCAATCAACAGGAACGCCATCAGACTTACGACAAAGAAGCTCAGAAGAACGTCGTTTAGCGTCCATGCAGGCTGCGGTGTACGGAACACGCAACGCGGGCCCCCTCATCGAAATGGCCGCGGCAACACTCTACGTCTATTCCTCGCACGCCAAGCGTACACGGGTCTCGTTTCGCGAAATCGCTTTGCCGTTGTGCAAGCGGAGAAACATTGGACGCAGCAAAGCGATAGTTAATTGTTTAGGAAGGATCGGTAGCTGGTACCCCACGTGTCCTCGGGACTCCATTATTCAGCACGTACACGCCAGTCGAACAGTTAAAACGCGGACACAAATGCACGTGGTGAGCGAATCGAATTCGGAAACAGGAGCCTAATGAGATGCAGCAGGTGCGCAGCACGCATACGCTTCCGTTACATATTCGTGTCACTAATGATCAGTTGTGCTTGCGTCCGCGCTGCGTATAGCTGCTTTTGGTACGTAGTAATTACGGCCCTGTTCGTGTTTAGGACCGCTTTGTGCAATGCTCGCATGCGTGCGGGTCAAATTGGGCAGGCACTGACCTTTTCTTCGCTGCCGTTACGCGTGACGCTTCTAACGAGGGGGTTTGACAAAGGCGATTGCCTTTTTACTCGCAGTACTGCCCTTACAAATTATAGCGTATTAGCACTAGCAGGAAATTTGAATGATAATGGCCGTCAAGTGTGCGTAAGGGGGAGCGGGGCTTGAACGATGACGTCATTAGTTATCCAGTTACATTGAATGCAGAAAACGTTTAGTTGTACAAATTACAAACTTGTCACTAAGCGTACCAAAGACATATAGAGTGACTAAGATCCTATTTTGGAAATTACCTACATTCACAAACGTAGGCACCCCGTTATATGACGTTAAGCAAGTCATGATTCTCAAGCCAAGAGTTTGAAGAACTCTAGGTTATTAGTGGCCCAAGCGACCGGTAACATTCTTGTTTCTCTTCCAGGCTCTTCCGGTCTAGCACTTCCGGTTTTCCTAATATTCAGCAAATTAGTTTTTAAGAAGTAAACCTGGCGTGAAATCGGCGGTTTTCGTTTAAGAGTTATCTTCGATACATATGATACCGGAGCATAAGTTTACTTATGATAGCGGCCGAAGGGTGTCAGGATAATTAATGAAAATTAATTGAATGAGTTTGGTGAAAGAGCAGACGCTTTTCTTGAAAGCAGCTTGGATTGTTGTGGCCACCTCCCGGAGCAAATTGCAACCACGCGCTTCTTTCTACGTGGCCTCTGTGATCCGAAGCGGATCACAGAGGCCACGTAGAATCTTAACCGAAAGAATACACGAGGGCACATAAGCTCGGACGTGCACGTGCCACCCCCAGACACCTAAGTAGGAATAGGGTCGCTTGCAGATTTTTTCGAACATTAACGAATAAACAAGCAATATTGAACTAACGACGTAATTTCGGTGCAGTGCTTAAGCCTACTCGAATTGAATAGCTTTGCCAACGTGCCACTGCACACGTTGAAAACACCGAGTGCCCACTCCCACCTCAACCACCTTGCCAGCCGTCGCGAATGCATGCACGACAAACTTGGAAGACGCTAAAGCTTCGCATTTAAGAGTGGAACGCGATAGAGTTATTGGGCCAACGACTTAAAACACAATGTCCGGAAAGATCTGCGCTATCACTACAGCTACAGCTGAGACCACAGTATACGCAGCCAGGTCGTGGGTAGCAGCGATGAATCGTGGTATCTGTATTTCAACTTGGGTTCGACACCGGCTCGATCCTTGACTTTTATTATTGCGATAGCAATTGTTTTTGCCGTCGCCGTCGCCGTCATGTCCCATACCAAATCCAAATTGAGAAGGTCCCCCCGCGCATCGTATGTTCTACCGCGGGTAAAAGCGCGCAAGCGGGGTGACGAACGCGGTCGAAGCAGAGATCAAACGAGCGGGCCCATTTCCGTCGCTCGGAGGGTGCATGCGATTACATCACCCCGCTCGGGAGGCCTGCCATCGAAGCAGACAGGAAACGCCCTGCCCGTCTTTACCGAGCATGAAAAGACGCGATGGGGGGGGGGAGGTGTCGCGCGAGCGATAGCTTTGAACTTGGAGTCTAAGGGCACGGGCGCGATCGCTGGCGCGCGCGTTATCTTGACAGCCATCACAGCGGGCGCTAGTATACCCTTGTACGTGCTGCGCTCTCAAAGCGAAGTGACTATGCGGAGAGCATCTCTGCCTTTAGCGGCCGTATTCTCTTACACCAGTGTTTTGTAGTTACGCGAGATCGGATACAAAACAGTTAGCTGTCAGCCTCACTTCGTATAGCACTACAATTTGTTGCTATCGCATTCATTGCTTCGCCCTCGCGGTGAAACTGTGACTTTTTCTTTGCATCGATCGGGATTTTTTGGTGACGGACAACGCCGCCGACGCCGAAACGGACGCCTCATTTTCTGTGACGCAGGCTCTTTAACACTATCACGTCGAAAAATTAAGCGGAAGTTGAAACCTGATGTCTAAAGAAACCTTAAGCTTAAAAGGTGGAAATGCACTTACCACTGCCTCAGCCAGCTGTCCGTGCTCACAGGCCGCAACAGTGGATGTTCAGCAAGCGTTAGAACGATCGTTTATGGAAAAATAAAAAAAGCGGTCGTGTTCACTGCATCTGGAGATAGCGAAGTAAACTTTCCTCTCAAGCATATAAAAGCTCGGGGCAAGCAAGCGCGCCCTCTTCTTTTTACTCGTGCAGCGCCTAACCCTTCCGTATGCATTTCATATCGATTCCTCGCTGACGGGAAGACGAAAAAACCGTGAATGCGCATTATCGAGCGCTAGATTTTTCCGGATCCAGCTACGCGGGCCTCTCGAATTGAAAATGATTCGAGGGTCGATGGCGGCGTCGTGGGCGGCACCCCATGTCATGCGTGCATTCTCGAACACTCGGTGGCAGCCCGGTTGCGCGTGAACGCCCGGTCATTTACCCCATCCTCAGGGCGCGTCACTCACAAAACACACACACGTCCTTTGAAAGAGACTGCCTGTGAATCGGCGCTTCTTCAAAGGAGGTGACACCTCAGTAAAAAGTATGCCGTAGGGAGAATTGTTCGTAATTTTCACGGGATCACTTTATTAAGGCGAAAGCCTCAGGTGCCACATGAACGGCGAAAATTGACTGTCGGTGGCAGCCCGCGGCGTCGGCGTCAACACGAGTGATGCAAAAAATCACCATCGCATGATGACGTCATAATGATGTCGCAGATCACCTTGTGACGCCATCATGACGCCAGTAGGGAGTCTCATGATGACGTCATCGCAACACATCGTTGCTTAGTCAAAGGTGGGCCGATCACGGAGGCAGTGCAAAACCAGATGAGGTGCAGAAAGCCTGCAATGTCTCCGATCTTAGAGGCAGTGCAAAACCACGTTAGGTGCAGAAAACTTTCGGAGAGGGACGGCTGAAAATGAATACACCGATTGAAAAGAACACGAAGACGAAGGTGGCTTTCGCCTTCGAGTCGTCTTGATCGAATGCATAAGAGAACCTCTGAGTTTTTTTGCTCAGTATTCTCAAAGCCAAAGTGGCTAATTCTGACGCAGTGTCCTTTCATTTCACGAAAAGGAAAAAGCATCATGAGATTTCTTCGTAGAACGCGGCATTCGAAATGAGGAGCCGAATCAACCGGGACCACGTTCGTGAACGCCCTTGGCTTCGCCAATTATAAGTCCACCATGGTGATCGCTTAAACTTTTATCTCACAAATGATTCTAGGATAAGAGAGTTTCGTGAACACTTACCTATAGAATTGGTCAGCGCGTCTCTCTTATTCGTAATTACTCTTCGTGACTCTTCTTCTATTTCTAATAATTTCATTATTAGAAATAGAAAAAGAAAGAAAGACTTTATTGAAATCAAGACTTCTTGGTAGACGTCACACCTTAGGAGTTTGACTGTAGAAAAGTTCGGATATAAAACGATCTAAGCCCATATTACGATTGCTTCCTAAACTAGAATAAGAGTAGGGCGCTAATACTGAGGTGGCTAAACTACTGTTCACTTAAAGTAAACCAATAGTCTTGGTATAGTTGACTACATGGGTAAAAGTGGTGCTCGCAAATTATGGTTGTGCGAAATTTCAGCAGTATTAACGCGATAGCGTGAGAGAGCTCGTGTCGCAGAAATTCCGCCGTCGGCGTCGGCACCGTTGGTTGTGAGCGAAAAATCGTCCGTGAGCGAAAAATCAAGAAAGAAGCAAATAAAATAAAGAATAAAATTTTCGGTCCCATTGAGGATCGAACGCGGGCTCTTCGCGTGGCAAGCAGGTATCCTACTACAAAGCCATGATGACACTTGCAGCTGCTTCGGAAAAAATACACTACATAAATGCCATGTAGTGCAAGGAGTCTAACGCATTTTGTTCGACAGGTGTCCCGACGAAAACGACCCCATTTGGCGATTTGTAGGCGCATTTGGGAGGCCATCAAACTACGTCAAAAAAGGCCGGGATAGTGCAGCCATCGCCGCTAAAAGCAGACACGAACTTTCAAACAGCTCTAAAAATGGACAACTATGTCCATCTAGCGGAAAACATATCAAGCCAACACCAGCGTTCCAGAGGAGGCGTTGATCAAGCAAACAGCAAACGCTAGATAATGTGCTGCCATCTGTGAGGCATTGTGAGACTCTTCATGGCCTCCGAGATGGCAAGCGCGCGGTGTATATCTTGGAGGCCATGCGACTCTTGCTTTAGACCAAAAACCTGTATGTACCATTCGCGCGCGCGCGTGTGTTTGTGTGTGCGTGTGTGTGTAACAATACACATTCATAAGTATATGCACTTAGTGGTTGAAGTGCGCACTAGGGGCCGGATTTCGCTATTGCGTTCAACTCTTAAAGGCGAAGCTTAAGGGTCCCCCAATTTTTTTGGGCTCATAATCGGCCGCTTGTTGGCAGGAAACGCTGTCTTCTCTCTTTCGCAAGACTAATCTCCCTCTTCTGGGCATATGTCATTTATTCAGAAGCAAGCCGGCAAACGCTGCTATAGAAAACTGTTTCACAAAGAAAAGCACGACACTGGGTCATGCGGACCCCAACTGACCTTAACTGTTTGACCGGCTTATATTTCAATTATTTTTCTCGCCTGTAGCTACAGTGCGCGCGAGTGAACGTTCTATTGCGAAGTGAACTCCTGCAAGCGGACCGTTCACTGCCATCTTATCTTCGTTATTTGTTTCATTTACTATATGTATCTCCTCTGCTTGTTTTTTTTTTGTCTTGGGTAACCATATTTCTGTCTTTTTTTATGCTGCAGAACTTACAGAAATGGAGTGGCCGATGTGATCTAAACATCTGCCTCTACACAGCAAGCCAGTTAGAACAGAACAGAACAGAACAGAACAGAACAGAACAGAACAGAACAGAACAGAACAGGAGAGGTGCCACAAAAATCTCTTTTACAACTACGATAGCACCGTGTTTATAAGTCCGAATGTTTACTTCTGCGCGGGTTTTTGTGCTTTCTTTTTCTGCGTACTCCACTGCCTCTGCTTTGGCAATAGCCATTACGTAACTTTAAAAAACTCGAAGCTGACGTGCCGTATATTTTCCTGAGCCGTTAGCAACGATGCGCATTTCCCGTTTCCCCCTGAATTCTCTATAACGTAACTCCGAAGAAGACGCACATTTTGTCTTGCTTGTTTGCTTCAGTTCCTCTCAAGAGACGGCAAGAAAAACGAAACACGCACCGCGGATTTTGCGACACGGTAATAGTCACTCAGTTTACCAATAACCGTACAAACAAAAATTCCTGGAAAAAAAAGTAGCAACACTGATGCGTGTATACATCACACTAAACAAGCTGCAGTAAGGCGTGATACACCCGACGGGTGATTAATGAGAATGAATCACTGGTATGTTCATGCAGCTATGAGGGCAGGAAAACTAAGTCCGCTAGGATGCAGAAAACCACGTATCTCCCAGCACGTACTTACATCTTGCACTTAAAAAGTGCAGAGCTTCAGTCGAATATAAGCGCTTGCCGGACAGCTGTTACAATGATACAATTGCATGAACTTTTCAAATTGTTTTGTCCCACAGCAAGAACTAGCCAATTACACAGATGCTGTACTGGACCTTTAGCCTTCGTGCAGATTCTTGACCACGTACGCAGTGGCGAAGTTCGAACGCTGCTGTTCGAAAGGGCTGTCGTCCTGACTGAGGGTGCGAACAGTAAGTTTCCGTGGTCCTCTGAACTACTGTAAAAAAATAAAATCACTTCAGATCATTAAGTGTCTCATCTATAAGAATTACAAGCACCTTTGGGTTTAGGGAGGTCGGGAAGCTTAGCACAGATTATAAAATAAAATTTAACCAGCTTCATCGATAATATCACTGGTAAGGAGAAAAATCACACCATCTCCCGCTAAAGGGGACCATTAGGCGATGCGAAGCAGCGTTTCGGCATGTCGAGCCCGCGTTTCAGAGGGGGAGGGGACAGGGGTGGTGGAGAGTGGGAAGGGAGATAAGTGGAGAGGAGGTGTGAAGAGGGGAGGGGAAGTGAAAACGGGGAAAGGGAGGGAAGTGGAGAGGAGGTGTGTGAAGAGGGTTTGCGCATGCGCAATAACGGTGGTCACGCCGCACACCGCCGGTTTGAACTCCGCCATAAGATGCTTCGCATCTAAAAAATTGCAAGGTGTAACAAATGCTCCAGTATATTACTCAACAGCAAACGATAATCCCGCAACACCTTCTGTTTGTAGTATAGCTCTAAGATACCAACTTGGCCGAGTTGGTATCGGTTCACATAGCTTGTTGTGTGCGTGTTGCTCTTTAGTCGTAGTCGTCTTCTTGTGCGCTGCTGAAATTCACAATGCTGCAAGATGACTGGGCACACGGTTATAGATGGCATATGTATCGGCACCGTATCATTCCTTACAAGATAATGTTATCTGTAGCTTCAGTTGCAGGCTAGTGTTGTGATCTCAATATGGAGCCGTGTTTGAATTATTCGCAAGAGTGGGAAATACAGCATTGGCTACCCACACCAATTTCTCTCCGTGTTCTATTTTTGTCCCTCTTTATGTCCTTTCATTCCTTCACGTGTGCAGTAGAGTGCATCTGGGCGTCATATTGATTAACCTCTTTATATTTCCTAGCAACTTCCACTACTTTTAGCCACAGCTTTAGAATGTAGAAAAAAAAGTGGGCCAATCAGAAGCGACGCTCGACCCAATAAAAATAACGAAACTAATGCCGTATATAATAATTAACATACAGGTATAAGGTATAAAAGCCAATCATGCTTCATAAATTGCGACTACAAACGTACGATAGCAAGGTATTCCAAAAATGAATCAAAATTCTAAATTTGTATTCCTTTAAACTTTCTGAGCCACGATACTTACAAGGACATCGATCCATTCCCTGCAAACCCCCTTCCTTCACTCTTTCTTTTTCAGTACTCCTTCGCCGCCGTTCTTGTCTGCTCGTTACAATAACGCTTCAAATTGGCTCCGCGTCTCCGAACCACGGGAAAATTGAGCGCCAATCGAGAGTGGGCTTGCTTCGAACTTCCCGACTTTTGGCCTTACTTCACCGCGGTGGGGAGCTCGAATCGATGCGGAGGGCGCGCCTCGGAAAACAAACATGCACACGAGCGCGTAGCATGTCGGTATTCGCTTTTTCTTTCATTTATTTTTCAGAATACCTCGACTTTGGCTGCATACCGCTTGTTCGGCGTATTCGGCTTTTTGCCACGTCACGCAGTTTTAGACTTCGGTGTCGTATGAAATAACGATCGTGCCTTTAGTTTTGCGGCCTTTCTTGAATAAGAGCGATCGCTAAGGGCGGTTTTCGATGTGTGTTTTTTTATTTTATGCGGAGTTCGAGAAAGTTGGAATAATTGCGCCTTATAAATGCAACAAAGATGGCTGAAGAATAAGGTAATCGCTGTGGATGGAGCGCCAAGTTGTAGTGGTGCAGAAGCGTGGTTAAGTGGGCCAGTTGGTAGTGGTTCAATTCGGAACAGTGTGAAGAAGGATGAAACAGCAAATGTGAGAAAAAGGGACAAGCAAGCGCTGACTATCAGTGATTGAAGCTTTATTCTGAAGAACAACCCAATATAAGCGAAAAAATGTCAAGATAACAGTCTGCGCAACAGAGGGAGGGGAGAAGGGAGGAGAAAATGGTGAGAAAGACCCGCATACTCAAAAACAAACGACCCTTCTTCAAAGGCACGCCCTTTAGACAAGACCGAGATAAGTTAGTTTTTTCTTTCTTCGTGCAAAGTCACAGGAGGCACGCTGTCGCACGACTGCGACTGACTGTGAATATGCGCAGCCTCAACTAGCTCGCGTGCTCTTTCATTTCCCAGTCTGCACAAGTCAAGGTATGACCAAAGAGCGGTGTGCCCCCACAGTGACGTTTCTGTTATTTCATTACGTTATCCTTGCACATTTTCCGCACGCTCTTACGTTTTCCGTACAAATGCTGAAATCTCTTACACCTGTATGTGGCTCTATAGGTGACAAAAGGAAGAAGAAAATGCACGTGGGTTAGCCTTTGTATTCACCGGCCGGCTTCCATGCACTGTGGAAATGGGTAAATGGTGCAAAAGTCGACAGGGGGAGAGGTAGTGTATAAACCAGAAAAGAAGGAACTCTCACTAACGCTATGCAACGCGCCGTGAATGTCTGCGCCGCAATTTACAAGCCCTTAAACGGACACTAAATCGCAAAACGATTTTTCTCATATTAGTAAAGTACTCTTGAACGATACCAAAAACACAACGCTCGCTGCGAGTAGACGCTTAGCAAGCGAGAAAACGCTCAAAAACAAAATGAGGGTGGCGACGCCACCTTGATGTTTCCGCACCATTCGTCGTGACGTCACATGTTTTGACGGCGCCTACTAGGGACTACGTAGTTCCTAATTGGTAAAAATGAAGTGCATTGTCCTCTGAGAGGACCATATAAATAATATACCAGGTTTGGGGAAATTTTGTTGAGCCAATGGCGCCAACATACGATAAATACACTTTGAAATTCGTGACGTCACGAGGAGTGATTTCGGCGCGAAATTTAAGAATGAAACTTTGAACTTGGTTTTCTCCTCTATTGATAAACCTATGATGGCGAAATTAACGACATTAGGGTTCTCAGAGCACAATTTATTGAACTAAACCGATTCATTGTTTCTCTTTAGTGTCCCTTTAAGGCCGGCAGCAATGCGCTTAAAGCATCAAGCGACCAAGTACTGCTGAGAAGCCTTTCTGGGCATACTGTGACAGTGAAAGTCGTATAGAAAGTGCCCGATCGTCTCCTCACCGCCGAAGCTGTAGAAGGAGTTTTTCGGTGATTCGACTGAAACGCATGGGTATGATGACTGCTGCACATAGGGAGAAGCGAGGCTTTTGAACTGCCTCCAGCATGTGCATTGCCGTTGTGTAGGCTAATTATTCTTCCGAATACATTTAACTTGAAAAATGCTATGGAAAGACCGCAAGAACTAAGCTCTTCCTGCCCCAGGCATTTAGAGTGGATATGTTGCCAACTAATCCGACTGCGTAATTGCGACAACGAAACTAATGGATAGGGACCTGTCATAGTGCTCGTTTTTCTTCTTCTCTTTCTTTTTTTCTTTTTTTGCCATGAGGCCTTTTTACCCCATAACGGACACTATTATATTCCTAGATAGATTGCCCTATGCGCCAATGCATAGAATTTACGTTCTTTTTTTAAAATGCTTCTAAACCAGCCACAATGAAATGCGAATGAATTCTTATTAAGTTACCAAAGAAGTAAGTGATTTAGCCATTACGGAGAAGGAGCAATTTTAAATCCGATGCAATCTAATATCGCCGTACGTGCGACCGTATCGGACAGCCTCGCGCGTAATTAATGCTCTATATAGACGAGCACCTTATCTCACGCGCGCGAGTATCCACAAAAGGAGGCGCGTTCCAAGACTCACACCGCAGAAGAATAGAACACGAAAGCGTGGAGAGATGAAGAGCAGAAGAGGATCCACGAGGCTCTTTTGTGGAGGTAGCCAGAAAGCGACAGCAGGCCCGTCCAGCGGCCCGGCGATTCGGTAGCGTGAAATTGATTGTGCTTCCCTTCCCGATACCGTACGCCACTGCCCGTGCACACGCCTTTCCCTTCGTCAGCCTCTTCTTCTCTTTCGGCGCCGTAATTAAAGACTAACAAATCAGCCGCTTTGGCGTAATTAATTTTGGCGAGTTCGATCTCCCGGGAGATTAAGAGGAGCCTGTTTGTCAAGGCTCCCCCAGATCGGGCTCGCCCGGTGTTTCCCTACCTTTCCGAGAGCGGCAGCCAATCATCCTGCCGTTCTTTCATGCGGTGCTTTCACAAACGAGGCTTCGCTGAGGATAGGACGTCCAGGTGAATGAAGAGAGGAGACGGAAAAGGAAGAGAGAAAGCAAACAAAGGTTGTTGGGGCGGGGGGGGGGGGAGGGGGGTATGTCTTCACCGGATCCTCCGTCGCATATATACTACGCACCCACTGTCGCTACGCTTCTGAGCCAGATCTTTTTTTCTGGGGGCGAGGGGGGGAGGCAGACCGGGCGGAGTGCAAACACTGGATCCCCTGATTACGCTATTGATTCGTGAAAGTGGCCGGCACGGTGCCCGGGATCACAAAGGAAGCCGGGCCCCGGCGAGCGTGGCCATATCTCGAAGAAGCACTTCAAGGGGAGGACAGCCTTCGCTTAGAGAAAAAAGCCCCGCTCTCCACCGGCCTCCCCTGCTTCGTTAAGGACGGCTCATATGAAGGCTCTGATTGGGTGTCACGCGGGGTGTTGATTTAAGGCGGGCCGCACGCGATAGGAGACTGCAGCAGCCCCGCGCTCGCAGATAACGGAGTAGCGGCTATTTATCACTGCTTCTTCGAACTCTGCCGTTCCCTAGCGAAAAAAAAAGTAAATAAATAGAGAGAAAGATTCTTTTGTATCGTCCCAGGGTCAGCTCTTTAAACGGCTTTCGTTCGCTTCAATCAACTTTATACCGTGCAAGAGAAACCCGTTAGGAGAGTGTTTTGATAAGGAGCGCTCTCCTATGCGCCCACTTATCTCGAGGACTGGCGCAACTTCGTGAATTTGGAGGCGCCCCAACTTAGTTTCCGCCAGTTCGCGCGAGTAAACAGGAGCCGCGAACTCATAAGCCCCTCTTTGAGTGCGAGCTCTTCAATATCTCGTTTGCCGAAGAAGAAACGACAGCTCCGAGAGGCGGCTGTAACGTGTTACGCAGGCCTTTCAGTTACCACACGCGCGTAGTCTCATATATCCACGCTTTCTTATCAGTACAACGAAGCTAACGCAACGCAGCCGACTGCGTTGCGACACGATTAACCAAGCCCGCGCTGTCATCGGGAATGTTGCGCGCATAATTAAACGCAGATTAGGCTTAGGTTTCAAGCGATGACTTGCGAATATCCAGTTTTAGGGTTTTGCGTGCTACAAGTTGGATTTGGTTATGAGGGACGCGCCGTTGGGGACTCCGGATTAATTTGTAGTACATCTTTGCAGGAGCCTCTGGTTTCCCATAGTGCGACGTCGTCAATGTAGAAGGCACAGCCTAGGTTTACTACGGCCTGCAGTTGTGCGACTAGTTTGCTTGGGAGGCATGCCTTTCCGAGCTGGCAATGGGGAGCCAACTCGCGATCCTGGACGAGGCCCGGCGAGCTACCGGGCGGCTCTACAAGCGGGCTCCACCCGAGTTTAGTCCCTTCTTACATTAAAGTTTTTCCTCCTCCTCCGGGTTATCTTCAATCACTTCGGGTTATTTAACTTGCACCCATTGGATATTGCGGGCTTGTGTTCTTTCATGTCGCTCCGTCGAAATGTGGCCACTGGGGCCTAGATTTCATCCCGCTACATGATGCTTATAGCAGCGCAACGCTGTATAGTCTGTTACATGTAAAATGAGTCCTGTGAAAGCATTATGCGCATGTAATTTCCATTTAGAACAGCCATATACAAAAGAATATAACATACATGAGAACTAGATTTCATCCCGCTACATGATGCTTATAGCAGCGCAACGCTGTATAGTCTGTTACATGTAAAAGGAGTCCTGTGAAAGCATTATGCGCATGTAATTTCCATTTAGAACAGCCATATACAAAAGAATATAACATACATGAGAACTGAAGCTGCTAAATGCTCGTTATTAAGTAACCTACGTCAATTTCAAGATTGAATATAGTCGGCCAATACTTAAGAAATAATGTAAGCTCTGCCCACAACAGAGCAGTTCGCCTGTAATTCACCTCTGTAAGAGCCCTGCCGCCTTGCTTTCTTTTAAAGCATACGTGCTTTCTCTTTGCTAATGTATATACTGGGCACATCAGAAAACAAAAGTTAGTCGTTCCTGACTAAAATATCATAGTTGGCTAAGCATTAATGTTAAAAGATATTTGATAAAGTTCGTTGGAACGCACAAGTTTTTTTTTTTTTTTACCTAAAACCAGCTATGCAAACGCGTGCCTGCATGTTCGAATTTAACTATCTTAATTAATCAGAAGGGAATGACGTCACGAAGATGCGCAAAACGTAATCGTGATAGTGACGAAGTGCAGTAGGACAGATCATAGCTGCATATTCCTGTCGGTGCGGGTCGTTTCCGCGATCTTTTTTTGCCCGGTGCAGTTTCGGCCACTTGGACTGTTGTCACTACTTCTCAATAAATTTCATAGTGTGGACGAAGCGTTTATGCAAATTCTTTAGCGCGGGAGGGTGATGGCTGTGGTCGGAGCTCATATTTATTCTTTGGTTGTGACCCATCAATAAGGGGCTTCAAGAAAAATGAGCGCGTGTCAAACGATGCAAGCACTGATAAAATAAACATATATTTCAGAAGTGTTTCAAGACAGATATATAATCTTTACCCTGATATATGCGGCATATCTTCCTTAGCACTCACACGACGAACAATATTAAAAAGGCTGCTTGTCCTATTCAAGACATGTGATTAGTGCTGAAGATTGACGGCTGGGGTCATGTAAGCTTGGTGTATACTTCAAATGCGCACGCATAAGATTTTACTGAAGACAGCGATTACTCAGGATGTCGGGGCTATGACCTTCACCCCATTTCTATACCTCATAAAAAAGAACATTTTCCTCTATTTAAGATAATCCGTTTTCTTGAATCACAAGACAGCGTGAGGTTCAGAAAAATTGGTGAAAAAGTGCTAATGAATCTATCGCATAGTATGAAACGGGCAGCGGTGTTAGCATTGTGCAACTTAACAAGCGGTGTTTCTTCCCTCATGACCGTTTACGTGTCAGCGAGTTTTTTGACACGCGCTTCAAATATTGCTAATAACACAGTTGCCTGAAACAGCCCTACAGCATAATACACTGCTCTATACGTCCTACCATAGGCGTGCGCAGGGTTCTCCATCAGGGGGGGGGGGCGAAGGTTCATCGCAGCGCCCCCCCCCCTTGTAAGTCAATGACGAGACAGAATTTGCGCCCCTCCCCCCTCTTAGGTTATTAGGGGGGGGCGGCCGCCCTCCCTGCCCCCCTTGTGCGCACGCCTATACGTTCTACGTGTGAGGAGAGAGACATATCCACTATTCAAGTAAGGCGTCGAGTCAGCAAAGCGCTAACCAGAACTTTGCGAAAATTCTTTTTCTTCGACCGGAAAGTGCCACAGACAAATAGGCACCAGAGTGCGCCGAGGGAAATTTCGTCGGTGATCTCAGCATTCCTTGAAGTTTGAAGTGCTCATGTTTGTTATTTTTCCCGGCGGGGAAGGTTCGCCTATTTAGTAACTCGCCAGAAGCTTTCAGTCCCGCGATTTTCCACATGTGCCGACTCAGGAATCCCGATGCTCGCAGGCACTCCAGGAACTTCGATGCCAGCGTGGGTGCGAAACTCTTTCTCGGAGTTTCGTCGCCGCCACCTCTCTCCCCCTTTACTTCGTTACTGATACTCCAGCCGTCTTGGCTTCCCTTTCCGCCTTTCCACATCCGGTTGTTGATCGCACCCCAGAACTGACATTGTAACGAGAGAGGAACTCGCCTCTGTAAGATTATAAAAAGAGGATAACACGATCGTAAAAACAAAACATCTCCCCCCGCGAGATGCCGAACAAAATCTCCAGCGCAAACAAAAGACGGGGCCGAATAAAGAGTGCAAAGGGGGTAGCGAATACATCTAGGGGGGGGGAAGCATCGGAAGTAGGGGGACGGGGGTATAGCGATGCGGTGTTCGAAGCCGGAAAGAGGACGAAAAACGCTGAAACCAGCAAGAAATGGTCCAGGGATGAAGAAGAAGAGGAAGAAGGAGCAAGGGAGATCGCTGCGGGCTTCCTTCGTTTTTCGTCTCTGGGCGCGAGTAACGATTTTCGGCCGCAGTTGGGCCATCGCTGCGGAAACGGCAGGAGGAAGATAAATTGCAACACACAGGACGACACGCACGTCAAGGGAGGGGAGAAAAAGAAGACATGCAATGGTGTAGATATATACGCTCCGCGAGAAGAACCTAGAAGGAAAGAACGCGACGATGGAATGGAGAATGCCGAGGCATTTCGTGGGAAAAAAGGAGGTCTCCTCCGCCGCCCGTGATCTGCCTTGAAGCTTTTTTTTCATTTTCTCCACGAAACGGCCGTAAGGGTGGGCCTTCATCGCATGCGGAGCGCATTCTCTTCCACTCGAGCGTCCTGTTTCCTCTATTTTTTTTCCATGGAAGTTGTCGATGCTAGAACGTGCACTGTTCCTGCTTTCATTGTCTCATGCGCTGTCGTTCCCGTTTCGCTGCCTACGACCTTCTATCGTGGGTTGTCGCGAACGGCTCACCTTTGCATCGACCACAGTCTCACCTGAACCCGTCCCGTTATAGTTATATAGTCGGATGCATGCAACTTAAGAAGTGTTGAGGGGCTCCCCACCCATGCACTCGACAGTCCCGCTTATGCATTCGGCAATGTTCTGCAAAGGCGGGGTTACTGGCCGTCCGGCTCATCACGTCAGTCTGGAGTGCACACCAGCGGTACAGGCTTGTGAGCATGCGCCATTGAGGAAGAAAGACTTCTAAAGTCGTACCCACCTATAGTCTGCCGGAGTGAGAGTTCATGAGCGACTAAGGGAAAGCGCGAAGGGCTACGTTCGCTTGCAAACATCTTCGTATAGAAACTCACGTACATAGAGGTTTAGGCCCGCACTTGGCTACGGCGTAAGCCGCAGAGGTGACTCCATCGCGTTCGGTGGCATCCCTCCGGTAGAACTTGACCACGTCAACGAATTTCGCGTCTCAGTACCTTCCATGGACCTTCTGAAGTGCGTTGGCTCTAGCCTCTCTCCTTCTCCTGTTGCGTTCATGCCTAGAATATATGGATGGAAGCGCCCTTGAAAGACATTGTCTTCAAGCTAAATGCACGACGTACGATAACAGCGACAGATTCGCCCAAATATATCAACTTGTGAAATCATTAAGCGGAATTAACGACGGTCGGCAGGATGCGAGTTTCGTTACGTCGCCATGGGCAATGGGGGGCGATTAGTGCAGTCTTTCGTATTGCTTTTGGAGCTGTTCACTTCCGTCGTGTGGGTATTATCACTTCATGTTAAACCACAGAAGTTTCGACGTCCAACCGATGCGAAGATTGCGCAGCGGATGTTTAAATAACATCAGCGGAGGCCTGGGAAAATTACCAGAGCGACAGAGAGTCGTTGAGCTTGTAAACATTGAACCTGTAACAATAATGCAGAGATATACAGGGTGTTTAAAGAAATGTGTCCAACCTTCTCAAAAAATCAGGAAAATGCGATATTTGCTCGGGGCTTTCAGAATTGCTTTTTCTGTAGCGACAGGAATCTTAAGGTAGTTAAGGATATCATTTAGGACAGTAATTAAGAAAGTTACATTAATTAACTTTTTAATTAGTTGAGTTAGGTGATTGTGTCAAATGGGAGAATTGAAGTTCTTCATGCGAGGAACCCATCCGAGCTTTGAAATTTCGAAAAAGCGACCTCTAGTAATTGTTGTGGCGTAATGAACTTCAACGAACTGCAACGGCTTTCAACAGCGAAAGCCATCGAATTCGATTGAATTTCATTACTTCGTAATTATTACTAGAGGCCGCTTTTTCGAAATCTCAATCTTGGGATGGGTTTCTCGCACGAAGAACTTCAATTCCCCAATTTGACACAGTCACCTAACTCCACTAATTAAAAAGTTAATTAACTTAACTTTCTTAATTACTGTCTCAAGTCATGTCTCTAACCATCTTAAGATGCCTAGCGCTACAGAAAAAGTCATTCACTCATTTTGGACGTCTCAGAAGAATATGGAAGTTGCGTTCTTCCATGTTTCTGTTTAGGTTTCGCCATTGAATTTGGTTGAATTTCATTACTTCGTAATTGTTACTAGATGCCACTTTTTCGAAATCTCAAAGTTGGGTGGGGCTTCTGGCATGAAGACCTTCAACTCGCCCGTTTGACACAACCACCTAACTCCTGTAATTAAAAAGTTAATTAATTTAACTTTTTTAATTACAGTCCCAAATAATTCCTTTAACTATCTTAAAATCCCTGCCACTACAGAAAAACCAATTCTGAAGGCAGCAATCAAATATCGCATTTTCCTGATTTTTTGAGAAGGTTGGACACATTTCTTGAAACACCCTGTATAGTTGCGCCAAATTGTTTCTTAAACAAGCCTGACGGCTGTGTAACGATAAAGCATCAGATAAGCGTGCTGTTGAAAGGAGCGATTGAGCATGCTGTTTAATATTTATGCCCCCGAACAAAGCAAATTTGATAAGTGCAGTTGCTCTGTAGCGCAGTCCAGCGGATATAGGACTGATAGGTATATCTGATGCTTCCTGCACATTGATTGTGCTTTGACCTTAGTCAGAAGAGCAAGATGTGATTGCATCTTGTAAACATTCTGGGCTTACGAGCAATTAATTTTTTCAATGCTGTGCTTTTTGTTTGAACTCTACTACCCTTGCCAATATGAGGGAACGCGTTGTGTCAATTTCTGCGTGGCATCGGGATATGCTGTAAAGCCGCGAAATAGTCTTTTGTTACCAATAGCACTCGGTGGAGGCTTAACATTGAAAACCTTCTTTCTTAAACAGGGCTTATGCGTTTGCTTGTCCTCTTACGTCTTTGATAGTTTTCTGTTTTTTTTTAAAGACACGATAAAATATTCAAGAAGAAACTACCTCTTAGGGATATAGTAAAGATCAGTTCACGGACCTGTTTGTTGGGATTATACTAATTTGCTTGGAATAACGATAAGAGATTGTAGCTTTAATGAGAATACCTGGCAGTAACCCTCCGGAAATGTTGCAGCACGAGACAACAACATACGTCAACTTGGTGAGACCCATGCGTGCGTGGGAAAATTGGGCCAGTTGCAACACGTGTACCGTCGTGCTTTTCCTTTGCCGTCTTCCTTCGGAAAGTTCCTGGATAGTTCTCTGTTAGCATATGCGGTAACTCTAAGTTTCGGTAACGCTTACCGCCACACAATCGTGCCCTCAAGATACTTGGACGCGATAATAAAGACGATAGTCTTTCTTGGGGAACTTAAACGCAGGAATTTTGGTCACAAGGGGAAGTTTATTCGCCTCATATCAATTCACTGAGTTACAAATGTCCAGTCGTGACAATAAACACAAAGTATCCGGCAAACAGACTCCCGTCGAGGGGATTACATGGTCGTTCGCATGAACGGTATCAGGTTATATAATACTAGTGAGGGCATTGTACATATTCCATTGAGCACAAACTCACAATCCTTCGGTGTTACATGTGAACTGGACGCGACGTAAAAAAACAAAAAACAAAAAAACATGCGGGTTTCTGCGTTCACATGCTCGTGTTCAAATTCAAATGAAGAGGCACAAATACAGAGGTCATGCCCAGTGTACAATGTAACTTAACTAGTACATGTCAAATCGCGTGTGTATGTTGGGGGAGGGGGGGGTTCGTTATACAATGTTTACGCACTTGACATTGTGGCGTGCGAGGGGTAGGAGGGGGTGTACAAAGGAAAAAGGGGGGAGGTTTACATCAATACGGGGTGATGGGGTGGGCTACCTGCCCTTCCCTGATGAAAAAGAACTTCGTGTGCCAACGGCGGAGGAACTTTTCCTCCCCGCTGACCTCTAGCTCCTCCGTCAGGTGTTTCCACACCAGCATTCTCACGCGTGAAACAGCGGGGTAGGCCGCTCTAACCGTTCTTTTCCTAACCGCCGCCAGACAGCGTCGCTTCCAAATAATGAACAGGGTGCATGCCACCACCAGCTTGGCGAAGGCGCCCCTGTTCCTGTCAAGTGCTGGGGGGGGGGGGTCGGATTTTGAAGTCTTTCGCTACCAAGCGCCAGACCGGCTTTGCCGCGGGACACTCGAATAGCGCGTGGTCTGCCGACTCGTCTGCACGGCAGTTCGGGCAGCGGGCGGAGGGCACGACGCCGAACCGGTGTAGGCGTTCCTTGGTTGGGAGGACCTGCCAGTTCCTTTTCCAAACGAAGTCTTGCACTTCCTTTGGGAGAGCGCGGCCTAGCTTTGCTTGTTTTCTCCTCCAGCTTCTTGCCTTCCGCTTTTCCTCCTCGGTCAACTGGGGCCTCGTCAACTCCTCCACAATGCGGGCTGGCGGATCTTTGTCGACGTCGTAGTCTCCGTCTTTCTGTTTGTCGGCACGTCAACCGATTCAGCCGCCCGGCCAAAGTTGAACCACTTGCTTACCGCCCACCCATCTTGAACTGGTACGGCTGTTCATACTTGTGAACGTTGTCGATCAAAAAGTAAATATTACGCATATCTGAGGCGCAACATCATTATGTAAGTATTAGGTCCTGTGTTCCTTTAATAGAAAATACATAGATACGTAATTTTAAAGACCCTAGTTTCTTAAGCTGCGCTGAAAATGCGACTGCGCTGAAACTTGTCTTCCTCCGTGCCCTCTGCATAAGCTCATGTTGTGTTTCGGTTTTGGTTCAGTATTGCATTGTACGAATGACAGGGGGCGCCGCTCTGGCATTCCTGTTTTACCCAGGCGACGTGTAAATAAGAGAGTTTGTGGAGAGTACTCGTTGAGTGCGGACGTTTCTTCTCCTTCGGCGCATCGCGCCAAACAGCGTGTTCGGGCTGGCCGGCGTCCCCACCGGCCGCGTTGGTCACCGCCGGTCTTCGCCTGCCGCTGCGCCGGGACTACCAGCCCGCGACACAGCACTCGTGTTTCCCGACGTATTGCCAGATGGCGTCCATATCTCACGCAGTGCCTCTTCTATCGTCTTTAGACGACATTTGCAGCGAAGCACGCAGATACGCGGCCAATTTTTTGTTACGAAACCGCAGGATGCACATACACATGCGAGGAAGTCCTTCGCAGCATTCTTCGACAAGGCAGGCTCACCAAACCAGAAATCCCTGAGAAGGAAGGCATTCATGACTAAAGAAATTGTGCGCTTGACAACGTTAATCTTCGTCAGCCAAAACATTCACGAACGATTTCTTGTCTCACCTCGCAGTTTTGCAGAAAAACTACTAACCAACCAGCAAATCCGTAGAGGTTGTTCCTTTTTATATGCACTACCTGTGAGCACTAATGAGTAGGGGTGTGCGAATATTCGAGTTTCGAATCCGAATCGAATAGTTCCTAGTCGAATAATTCGATTCGACTTTCGAATAGCTAGTATTCGAAGCAGGCTAGTGAAAGAAACCCACGTGACTGGTATGGCAAATTGACCCGCCATCTATGGAGTGGGATCAGAGTTAAAATCTGCGTTCCGTCTCTTTTCTCCCAACTCTCTTCAACCCCCTCTCTGGCGGGATCAACTCCCTCTCCTCCGGGAGGCGCGCTTTCCGCCGCCTTGCTGGCGCCGCCGACTTTGAAATCCGTTGGAAAGTTTCGTGTCTGGCGTTGGTAAGGCGTGCGTTAGCCGTCGTCGCTCGTCCGTTTGACGGTGCGCGCTCGCTGTGTGCTTGTGCGACGCGATGTTTTACAACTCGGGATGTTCGTGCATAGTGCTTTGTTGCTCGAATACTTCCAGAACAAGTCCCGGAATATATGTGCCGGCCCCCAAAAGAACAACAGGTGAGCGTGCCCTTTGAGTTGCGGCTTTCATTGTGTCAGTTTGAATTCACGTCCATACCGAGTAGCTGTTCTCTGCAGTGGGGCTACAGTTATTGTTTTCAAAAATGACTGATTCGAAAAGGGCACGATGCTGCGTTTAAATCGTTATACGAACAAGCAGCGGACATGAAGCCCATGCGACGTAATTATATAGTTACAGGCTTACAACTCTCACAGAACCGCGTGCTTGAATATGTGCTTTGCATTTATCTCCGGTTAATTACTCGCCATCGCCTATAACCGCGTTTCTAAGGCTGTAGGTAAATGTATAAAAACTTGTGCTGCTCTGAGACGAACAAACGAGTTCACTTTTGCACGAGTCGACGGCGCTCTTCATCTGATTGGAACTTGTTCCTTTTCTTCAGGGCGGAAGCGTTTTTAAAGTACTCCGGAACGCCACACAGCTGATTGGTGCGCCCAGAGAAAAGCAGAATCGGCGCATTTCAAGAAGAGATGCCATGAATCCTCCGATATCATCTGTTCATTTTCTTCGCGTTTATCATCACTAGTTTTATGAAAATCATTGTTTTTGGAAATGTAGTCAATAAAGTGCGGCCAATATTAGTTGTGGTATATGTGGAGTTCGTTTTCACATCTTTAAAATGATCTTTACATGATTATTCTATTTTTAGGTATTCAACTGCTTTCATTGTTTTTGCATTGCGCAGTGAATGTTCAATTTTGTTAGTTATGATAATTTTGTGCAATATCGTGCGCATATATCAGAAGCTCTTCTGCACTTTTGTCAGTATAAAAATTGTTTTTTATTATGTGCCCTAATGTTATGCTGTTTTTTTATTCCACTGTTCTTTAAGTTCTTAATTTTGCCGATACCTTTTGTGTTGTTTAGTGGTCATGAACACGTCTATGTGAATCTCCTGTTCATCACTTCTGTTAATCTCCTGAACCTCTGTCGCACCACATTTGATGAAAATGTTGATTTTCGGAAACGAGGACAATAAAACGAGACCAAAGATATTTTGTGTTGTGAGTGCAATTCATTCTTTTGCGTTCTGGCACATGCTGCACGACTGCAGTGTGTTCAGAATGCTTGATTGCAAATTGCGTACATTCAAACGCGCAACGAACGCGAAAAAAAAAAAAAACGCCGGCGCAGCACGCGCGAGCGGGCGGGCGAGCGGGTTCATGAAAAAAAGTGGGGGAGGAGGCTGCGCAGCACGCAAACAAAACAAAAAGAATAAAAAACGGCGCTTGCAAGAGAGCTAGGAGAGGAGGTGCGAGGCGCGGCTGGTGTTGCCATGACGACGCATACCGTGTGCGCCGCCATTCTGCAGTTTGAGCTTCTGGATCCCAGCCGCCAGGATAGTAACTGAAGGGACGTTTGGCGCTACCAGCGCTGACGTCATGAATTAAGACGTCCTATGGGAGGTATACGGAGTAACCTCCCCCTGTTCGAAGTTTCGAATAATTCGACAAGACGAATATCTAAAACGCGACAAAGGCCAATGGTGCAACTTGGTTATGGTAGGGTGACTAAAACTAACGCTAACGTCGTCGTTGGTTAAACGTTCACTGACATCCTGGTTCAAAAGCGAGCGCATGTTGATCCTAAAGGAGATTATGTCATTTCCGGACGTAGAAAAAAAATTCACAGCATATCCACGGGTTAATGATGAAAAGCTTGGGCGAAGCCCCTGAAGCAATCATGGTTACACCGTGAAATCTTCAGTGGTTTCGCCCAGCAGTAATCAAAGCGATAGCCCAGTACATCATCAAAGACGTGACAAGCACTGTATATATTTATACAAGAAATTTTATTAATCGTAAGTGTTAGCTAGACGTGGCGTCCGTTCCCCCTTCATTATGACGGCTTTATGGTCGGTGAAGTAATGGATCGGTGATGGATCGTAGTGGGATGTTTGCAAGGACAAAGTAGTGGGCAGTTTGCAAATGTGGTTATGCCGGACAACGGACACGTGACAAGGTTAGACTAAGAGGAGCTTCGCCCCTAAAGCACATGAGAAAACTGTCCAGTCCTTCACAACTACGCTCCCGAAACGAAGGAACGGAGTTCTTGCGTGGTTCGGTCGCATATACCGCAAGCGCCGTAAAACAATCTGACTTTGGCCTGCGAAACCCTCGGTGATTGGCTTTGCACGTAAAAATTTGTTCACGCTGGACAGTCGCCACTGCCGCACCGCACCACTAGTTCAGAAACTCACTACCAGGTTAACCTCCCCGCCTCTTCCTTTTCATCTATTTCTCTCTCTCCCATCGTTCCGGCGCGCAGTTAAAACGCTGCTGTGAATGGGCGCCCGAAGACTTTTGGGCCCGGAGAACCGATGGCGACGAAGCACAACATTACCGTTGTCAGATGAGCTTTATTAACTACCGTACCCCCCTTTGTAAGTAGGTTAGGAGTGGCGCTGCTGACAGGAATGGCGGCTCTTCTTTTAACATGTTTGCGCGCCCATAAAAGCTGAAACAAAAGCTACTCCTGAACAAGTGCGTAATGAAGCTGTCAGCCCAACCTAGGGTCCCTGATTTTTCCTTTGTCTTGCCGTAACTGGCGGTACACATTTTGTGTAAATATACTATTCGATATTCGATTCGATATTTGATATTTTCGGCCACTATTCGGCACTATTCGATTCGAATTCGATTCGAGATTAAATTTCACTGTTCGCACACCTCTACTAATGAGTGGTCGGTGGTTGTGTACCTTTGCTTTCAGCGCAAGTCAAAGATGTCCCATAGTCAGATGCATCCGGCAGCCCGAAGCATTAATTGTTCTAAACACAAACAAAGAGTTAATGTCTGCGTAGGCTTCTGCCCCCCGCGGGACGGCTCTCGTTTCTCCTATCGCCCACAGTAATCTATATAGTTCACCTTTTGTTCTAAACACTCTGTTCCCACACTTGTGTGTGTACATGCGACAATTCAGAATATGTCAGTACACCTGTTCCTGCTTGTATTGCTTTTAAAATGTGCATGCTTATTGAGGATCGCTGTTATGTTACAATGTATTAGCGTACAATCGTTAAAGCAAGACTGTGTTTGCGTGTTTGTTGTTCTTGACTTTACGCAGAAAAAGTTCCTTCTACAAGAAAACGTCCCTGTATGGTGAACATTCTGTTTGAGTGCCTTTTCACAGAAAACTTAACAGGACAACTCACCGCTCTCCATTAGTAGAGTACTTCGTACTTTAAATCTTCTGCATTTTTTAAACACATCCGGTAACGCGTTTTGAATAGAGTGCGTGTTCACATGGAGACAGCTGCGTACAGTTCTCTTTCAGTAGCGTACACAGTATACTCTGAATCTTCCACGTTTTTGTTCTAAGCCAATCACATGCTGCTCCACATTCCAAAGAGAGCAGCATGCGGCTCTTTCCTAGTAGAGTATACGTTACCTTATGTCGTTCATCACTTCTTCTAAGCGCATACGCACATAATATGGTACAAGCACAATTAATCTTGTTTGTTTAGGCCTCGTAGAGTTAGCCGCCACTTACAGCTATACCATGAAAAGTACATAGTATACTCTAAATAGTCAAACATTTTTTTCAAACACATCATTCTGCTTGTACTTCCAGAAAAACACTGTGTTGCCTATGTGGAAAGTGATTGCTTAGCACTCTTCCATAGCAGACTACTTTGTACTAAAAATAGACTTTTTTTCTTCAACCACACATCAAGCGTTAACTCTAGCTTTCCGATTAACTTGTCCATCTGTGTTCTAAAAACTTATCGCGCTCTCGTGGAAGAGTGCATATTAATCTAACATCTCCCTTTGTTCTAAACACAAACACTACTCAGCTCCCTGTCTTAAAGATTCCGATGCTCTCTTGCACTATCGGTAAGACGACTCGATTACAAGCGATGCTTCCTGGACAGAAACGTCATGTGAGAACCCGACGAGCTGTTTGTCTCGTCGCTTCTTATTTCCTGCTTGTGCAACTTCCTCTAGCACTGCACACTTCTTCGGCCTACCCCACTATCCACTAAGCCCTGACTGAACGTCTTACATAGCGCGCCCTTTCCGCGTTACTCTATAGACTATTTTACGAATGGGTTTCGGTGCTGCCATATTGGGCTGGTAGATTCCCCGTTTTATATCTTCGTCAACCAACCTAACAGTGCTGAGGTAGACGTATGCGCTTGAAAACGGTTTGGTTGGTACATTCGACGTTTCATGGCCTTACTCATACACGTCGCGATACACAAAAATAAGAAAATATTCGTTTACCAGCTCAAGGTTGCGGTGCCCATGTGTCTTAAGTAAAATCGTCTATAGCTGTCACTAGGACGCGAATGCCGTATAGATAAAGTGAACGCGCAGGTCGCACGCTTCAACATACAATCGGAGCAATGCCAGGAGGCTTTTACTTCAAAGCTCTCACCGCAGTTTGAGTTCAAGGATAATGTACGATGAGTTTCTTTAAGGCTTTCGCTTTGAGAGTAGACCAGAGGGAACATCTCCCTATATCATATCAATAAAAAAGTAAACTAGAAAAAGTTCGGCTGGTCTCACGCGTTGTGGGAATCGGTTTCATGCGAAGCAGTCGGTGAGTATACTTCTATGCTGTATTTTATGGCTTTGAGCCAAGCATTACGAAGTGGATCGACGTGTTTTTGTAAGTGTAGTAGCTGTGTGCACATCGTGGGCTTGCCAGCCACGTCGAGAACACTGGCGTTTAAAGGGTAACTGATGGCCTGACGCAACGCCAGCACTCTGGTTAGAGCACATACGTCAGTGTTATCTCAATGAAGTGCACTTTGCGGTGCGATGATGCTGTGAATATTATACGTAACTTTTCTTAGCCTATTTCTCCGGGGTCGAGCAACGCTTCATTATAGCTGGCTGAATCGTAGGAATACAAGTGTAATGTTTGTTACACTGCTATAAAAGCGGATCGAACACTGCAACCACAGACGTTAATCTGATATGACGCCTGTATCGTAGGAGCACATGCCTAGTGTTTATTGCTTTCTTGTAAAATTAGATAGCCAGCACCACAACCACAACTGACGTTACACCGACATTACGCCCGCATAGGCTGTTTTTCCAAAGTTCATAGACCAGGCGTGGCTCTGTGGTAGAATACCTGATTACAACGCAGAATGCTGGGGTCCGATTCCTGCTGGGGTCCTAATTTTAGGGGCGAAGCTCCTTAAGGCGGCACCCGTTCGTCCCTCGTAGTCATCGTAGTAGTCCGTAACAAGTCTTACGCTTTGACCTCCAAGGTGGTGCCGGTGGGAGATTTCTCCTGTGCGTTGTTGAACAATAAAAAATTCGCAGCGTGCGCGTTAACTAAAAGCCGAATTCTTCTGTCTCTCATTCCCCATTAGCAGCCATTGGCATGTTCCAGTAGGAAACGTTAGTAGAAGTAGAAGTGTAAGTGTTAGCTAAAAGCCGACTTCTTCTGTCTCTCATTCCCATTAGCAGCCATTGTTTACCTCCAAGGTAGTGCCTGGTGAGATTTCTCCTGTGCGTGATTAAACAATAAAAATTTTGTTCAAAACGCCGTTGATTGATGAAATAAACCAAAGAAAGACGCCAGATGTTTTGTAAAAGCAGAACGAAAGAACGCCAGATGTTTTTCTTAAAGTGTAGTAGTAGTAGTTGTATGTAGCCACCTCGCCCGATCGTCAACGGGCGAGGTGGACCGGCAACGGCGCGAGGACCCTGCCGTACGAGAGTTAAATCACACTAAAAGACATACTTTGCGGGCGATACACTCTAGTGAGCTTTCAACTTTTCGTCTTAATGTACATGATAAAGAAATTATTTCTACGAAAAACGCAAGGCACACCTTGAGCAATATATTTGGTTTTGGGACGCTAAATGGAACCATGAGGCGATACGAAGCCGGAGCACTTGCACGATCGCGTTCCGTTGGCTTTCGTTGGGCATGCTACCGATCTCGCGTCGTGGAACGCGCGTCCTGTCTTCCCTCTAGCCTTGCCTTTAATTCGCACAGGGCGAGCGGGGAATGCGGTCGCTCTTGGCGCTCTTTCGCTCGGGAGCGGACTTCTTCCTTGCATTTCACCGATCACAAGTGATAACGAAGGGACCACGTAAACCAACAGTACAATAAAAGTTTGATGTTTAATATATACACGATGTTTCACACTCTTTATATTATGTACTGGGCGCATTTCACGGAAGAGTTTCACGGTTTACAGATGATTCCCTCCGTAGCTTCGCCCCACTCATCATCATTCACCCCGTGGATATGCTATAATTTTTTTTTATTCTTTCCATTCGCCGGGTCAACACTGCCGATGTCGGTTTTTCTTAACGCTCTCGCATTTAAATTACCAATGTCTATTTTCCCCATTCTTGAGAAGATATAAACTGTCAATAAGCTGTGGCGCATACCCGTACACCTTGGCCCGTGGTAAACGGGCATGGGCCACACGTGTCTGGAGGAAAGGATTTGAGGACGTATGCGAAAGGATTTTCACGTAATTCATGCCATGACCCGACAGTCATATTCGTCAAATCCTCTTACCCTCCCATGCCAATTTTGGTCTACACCAAGTTAAGGAGGCGATCATGAGAGCACCTGGACGTAGGCGGATAGATAGATAGATAGATAGATAGATAGATAGATAGATAGATAGATAGATAGATAGATAGATAGATAGATAGATAGATAGATAGATAGATAGATAGATAGATAGATAGATAGATAGATAGATAGATAGATAGATAGATAGATAGATAGAAACGCTCAAAGTGCCAAAGGTTCGCTAAGAAATGCTTCGCACTTAATATCCCTTCGTGCGGAAATGCAGTGCGAAGCACGTGTATCTTTAAATGCTTATTCACGCAATTTGCGGGCCAGCCTGATTCATCTTTGTTACGTCCTCTTCGTGCAGCCGTAAACGCTGTCCTAATACTGACGGCAATGTTACATCACCCTCGAAAATATATGTTCCTGTTTTTTTCCTTTATTGCGTGGAGAAACTTGCTGGTATTCCTTTGCTCCACTCTCTGTATTTCGAGCAGTCGTAGAACAATGAGATACAAGATCTTGCTCTCTAAGAGACTTTTTAGGGGCGAAGCTCCTTAAGGCGGCACTTGTTCGTCCCTCGTAGTCGTAGTCGTAGTAGTGATAGTGCGTAACCAGTCTTACGCTTTGACCTCCAAGGTGGTGCCGGTGGGAGATTTTTCCTGTGCGTTGTTGAACAATAAAAAATTCGCAGCGTGCGCGTTAACTAAAAGCCGAATTCTTCTGTCTCTCATTCCCCATTAGCAGCCATTGGCATGTTCCAGTAGGAAACGTTAGTAGAAGTAGAAGTGTAAGTGTTAGCTAAAAGCCGACTTCTTCTGTCTCTCATTCCCATTAGCAGCCATTGTTTACCTCCAAGGTAGTGCCTGGTGAGATTTCTCCTGTGCGTGATTAAACAATAAAAATTTTGTTCAAAACGCCGTTGATTGATGAAATAAACCAACGAAAGACGCCAGATGTTTTCTAAAAGCAAAACGAAAGAACGCCAGATGTTTCTAAAGCAAAACGAAAAGACGCCAGCTGCTTAACGAAAGACGCCAGATGTTTTCTAAAGCAATGGTTTTCTAAACAATGAAAATTCACAGCGTACATGTAAAATTAAAGTGAGCTGCAAGTCGTCATAACTCATCGAACCTTTAGTATAAACGCGCCCGATCTCACGTCGGTGATGATGTACTGGGCAGAATTCACGGAAGATTCACGGTTTACCGATGAACCTCCGCAGCTTCGCCCACTCATCATCATTCACTCCGTGGATATGCTGTGATTTTTTCATAACACGTCTCGGCGTTTATTCATCTCCCAATAGTTTGGCTGATCTCCTGTAGTCACATTAGAAACACATAGAGGACACGTTTGCTACTTAAGCAGGGCCGTATACAAAGAAAGGAGCTCCTGGATCAATTCTTTTATATCGTTCTCTCTCTCTATACATACATACATAGATACGCACGTACGTACATACATACATACATACATACATACGTATACGTACGTACGTACGTACATACATACATACCTACCTACCTACCTACCTACCTACCTACCTACCTACCTACCTACCTACCTACCTACCTACCTACCTACCTACCTACCTACCTACCTACCTACCTACCTACCTACATACATACATACATACATACATACATACATACATACATACATACATACATACATACATACATACATACATACATACATACATACATAGGGAGAGAGAGAGAAAGAGCAGTACATCGTGTCGAGAACCAAAGCCAGTATCTTCACGGCTACCAATCCGTTTTCTTCTGAATAGATTATTTCTGTACCTTTCGAGCGCTATGGTGTAAGCTAGCCCCTGGGGACAACGGCTCGTATGTCATGTAACCTAGACAAATGTTCAAATGCGTACTGGAGCGTAAGTCTTGTTATCCATCTTCTCTTTACTTTACCAGCTTGAAGATAAGGAAAACAACAGAACACGTCCTGGTTGCACTGGCAATGCTCTGGTTACATTGGCTGTGGGAATAAGATACATAACGTTGAATATACTGAACGCTGCGCGTGTTGAGCATGATTGATCCTACTGAGTGACCCGCCCGCAAACGAGCGAACTACCCTAAAGCAAACGAAAGAGTGTTTGTGTTGTTCCATTAGTTCGTAGTCACTTTCCGTGCTTTGCGCACGTGTTTTTCGGTAACACGATTATAGTTTTAATCTTTCTTCTTCATCTGTGCCGCGTCATTAGGCCATCAGTGAGGCGCCATTAACTCTGAAGCAGCTATAGTCACGCTGTTTTATTTTCTTGTGGGTGCCTCTTGTGAAAAAAAAAAATAAAAATAAATCCGGCGGCCTCCTTTAAAAAAAAACCGCGGCATTAACCGCATATAAAAAAAATGTTCAATTGAAAACAGCTAAAAAAATTGTTAATTCGCTAATGAACATACAATCTCTTGACGCATGAAGTACGTTCCTGTCCAGACAATCTGAACGCAACATCTTTGCAGTAATATTGCAGTAAACAAAACCGGGAACATTTACTTTGCCCGCATACGTAGATGTTATAGAAAATACGTAGTAAAATACTGTACAGTCTGGACGGTAAGGATTGGGGAGGAGCGAGGCATGTAGGGAAGGGTGTTTCAGCTCCACTAACGTGAAACCTGTGGAGGGGCAAAGCACGCAGTGTGCGCTGGTGTTTGCCACAGCAAAATAACTGCTAATGGGCAATGAGAGACACAAGAAAAATTAGACACAGAGACCCGCAGTACGCTTTTAGTTAACGTGCACACTGTGAATCTTTATTGTTCAACTCCTCACAAGAGAAATCTTCCACCGGCACTATATTGCAGGTCAAGATCCCGTGCCTATATATACGCGGTGGTCACAGAACGGTTGTGCAGCGCGAGCAGTCGGTTTTTAAAGACGATAGTCTTTCTTGGGATACTTAAACGGAGAAATTTTGGTCTGCCTGTCTTTCTGTTTGTCGGCACGTCACTCGATTCAGCCACTCGGCCAAAGTTGAACCACTTGCCCAAGGGCCAGCCATCTTGAACGGCTGACTAGGTTCATACCTGTGTACATCGTCGATCAAAAAGCAAACATTACGCATATCTGAGGCGCAACATCACTAGGTAAGTATTAGGTGGTGTGTTCCTTTAATAGAAAATGCATACATACGTAATTCTAAAGACCCTAGTTTCTTAAGCGGCGCTGAAAATGCGACTCTGCTGAAACTTGCCTTCCTCCGTGCCCTCTGCACGAGCTCCATGTTGTTTCGGTTTCGGTTCTGTATGGCACTGTGCGAATGCCATGGGGCGCCGCTCTGGCATTCCTGTTTCACCCAGGCGACGTGTAAATAAAAGAGTGCGTGGAGAGTACTCGTTGAGTGCGGACGTTTCTTCTGCTTCAGCGCTTCGCGCCAAACCGCGTGTTCGGGCTGGCTGGCGTCCCCGCCAGTCGTGTTGGTCCCCGCCGGTCTTCGCCTGCTGCTGCGCCGGGACTACCAGCCCGCAACACAGCACTCATGTTTCCCGACGTATTGCCAGATGGCGTCCATATCTCACGCAGCGCCTCTTCTATCGTCTTTAGACGACACTTGCAGCGAAGCACGCAGATACGCGGCCAATTTTTCCTGCGCTTTATCGACTTCCTGCTTGTTACGGCAGTTGAGAAACGTGTCGTCTGCTGCGAGCTCCGTCAGAGTGTTTCCCCCGTCAGACGTAGCGACGAAGGCGCCAGGAAGCTCCGGTCAGAGGAGGAATCGCGAGAATGGCGAGGTGGTGTGGGCATCATCCGCAAGAGAGTTTTTAGCTCTTCTAAGTAAAATATTGTGATTACTTCTCGGTTACGTCTGTGAATTATACTATCTTAGACATTGTTCGTTTATTTTAACCGGGTTTTTAGCATTGCTAGCCTTGTTTTAGGCCTGTATTGACCGCTTAATTGTGAGCCTGATCACGCCACATGAGATCTAAGGATGGACGACAAGCCGGGCCCCTAATAAAGTGTTGCGCACTTAAAAGACCGCGTATTTCAAAATCTGTCGAAGCCACCAATGCAAAAATGAAATGAATAACTCTATTTGGTGCTATGATCGCTTCGTTAATTATCAACCAACCAGCCAAGGAACCTATTAGCCTAAGATGTCGTTCGGAAACATTTGCGCAGAAACTGCATAATAAAGTAAAATCGCTGGCAGGAGGTTAATAATCATTACCCTCTTTCATCGTATTAGTTACGATATCTTCTGGCTGATGCCAGTATCAGCAGAACAGTCGTTTCATTAAAACCAACAGGGAAGGAAGCATATAGAAAATAATTTATTCGTTTCTTTAATACTGGACTTTTCGAAGACGTCTCGTGAGCGATGCACTTAAAGGGTTCTTCAGTTGTTACACTTCCGAGAGTCTCATGTCGAACAAGCAGCTAAATAACTTCCCTCAGAAACTTACGTAATATAACGTAGTATACACAGTGTACTCCGCATGTCGTTCAGTGTCCGTAGCGGGTGTCTTCTTTCCGCGTGGTGCTGGGCGCAGTACAGACGCAGCGGAAGTTGAGCATCCGGTACCGTAACACCTCGCGGTGTCCAGGAACACGACGCTAAGTAAGACGGATGGGCGTCGCCCCATTTGCCTGGCGGCCGCGACGCTGTGGGAATGTCTCCTTCTCTCCCATTGGTTTCAGCTGCGGCCGCAGCGGTAGGCCTCCGCGAACCCGCCTTCCCGTCGCGAGGGGAAGCATCGTCCCGTAGGATCTGGCACGTCGGGAGACACGGCACGGCGCTCCCTAATAGGAAAATATCGGCACTCTCGCTCAGCGAGATTTTTTGGTGAGCCGCGGTGATCGCTCTCTGGGCTTTGCCCGGCTTATACCATCGCTGTTATTCGCGAATCAAATCTCTGGGTGCTTTTCGCGCGCTACAGTATTTCGTCCTCATTTCGCCGCTCGCGCTCTTTTTCAGCGTCTTAGCACTTCAGCGGATATTGCAGCCCTGCAACTAAAAGTAAAATGACTAGTGATTGATGCGCCACTGCTGTGGTCGCCACAGTAACTTGAGCACGCCTTTGCGTGCGCTAGTCTAGTGCTGTTTCGCTGCGAGCTAACACACAAGTACCGGTGAGAATTAGGTCTAAGCGGTGCAACTTATCGTTTAATTCTTTCTTAAGTGTAAACAGAATGCATTCAACTGCGCGAACAATTGATTAAAGTATTACCCTTATTAATCCTAAATATTTCTTTCTCGCTGCTCACTTTTCAGTCTTAAATGCCTTCTTGATAATCATACCTTTAAAAATGTTCAATGCAGAAGTTGAGGAGAAAATGGAAACTTGAAGAGGTGAAAAATTCTTCAACAGCAGGTGTCGCTGATGCCAGAGCTTCGATAAGTGGTCTTGTTTTCTTGAAGGCAGCAACTGCCTGCTTTAGCGCGTGTATGTGCGTGATTCGTACACACTCCCCCAGCAAAAAAGTGGCTCTCTCCTCCTACCCTTTTATGGCTGGGGAAGAGTATACAAAGCATACACCGCCAAGCACTTTTCAACACTTTGAAAATGTGCGTCGCTTTTCTTCTTCGTTAGATTTGAATTCTTTCCTTATTAACTCGTACAAGGTAGCCCTGCCAGACTGCCACATATTCCGAAACTTCACTTCCAGGGCAGCATCTGTCATATTGAATCATTATGTAAAGCTGACACAGAAACCACAGCCCAATATATCTCCAGCCAAAACAAGGCTAGCCTCTCGTTCGTGTTGGCCTAGCTTGCGAGTATACACAACTTGTGAGCTATTCAATAATGAGGAGTACTTCAGTTCGAATTTTTATGCATACGGGAACTGACACGTCGCTTCATGAATGGTGGCCGTGCCCTACTTGCCGATTCTTAAGCTTGTACCCGCATTAATCTATGTTTTGTGCCTGCATTTGCCTAGCGTCGTTGCGTTAGCGACTATCATCAACGTGCCCCTTTGGTGTTTTGATGATTGCTGCGGAGGCGTAAAGAAAAGTAGAACAAGTGAAGGAGCGTTTCTGAATACGGGGGTTATATAATAAGGAACGCGCAGAGAATAGAAACCTAAGCGCTGTCCTTTGTATTTGTTGTGGTTATCTTGTCAAAATAGGGGCGCGCTCATACGTAGCGACTGCATTTGCTTGATTAAAGGAGCCCTGTCATCACTGAGAGATGGGCAGACAATGTCAGAAAAGAATTCATGGAATAAGTGAAATGTTGGATCTCGTGACGGATGAGACTGCTTGTGGACATCAGTACAGGAAATGTACGCACGTGACGAAAATGGATTAGTTTCCGCTGGACGCGTGCCAGTATGCATAAAGCATTCCAATCGTCGAAAACTAAGGAATTCAGACTAGCAGCTGAAAGTAAACTGTTTACTAGACAGATTTAGTCAATGTCCTTAATAAGAACTTGTTGTTGGGCGAGTTGGTGAGTTTTTTTTTTTTAGCGCTAAACCACGATGTTCAGTCAATGTCGTTTGCAACAACAGAAGTTTCGAAAGTTAAAAGAAGAAGCCCCATTGGCATCAAGCATTGGATAGGTGCGCTTGGAATTTCAAATGAGGGCCTTCATTCTTAATGTGTTCGGAGGTGGCCACCTTCGATAAGGACGGGTGTCTCTTTGTGGTAAACAAATTCCGTAAACTGCTCCCATAGATGAAAAACATCGTGATGCTTGCTACGGTCAAGTGGAACCCAAGCATCCAACGTGGTTGGCCAATTTTTTTGAAGTATTCGGTTCATTATGCACTCCACATTTTTGTCTCACTCCTCTAACTATCCCCGCCTGGGTTGTTATGTAAAGGCCTGTTGCTGATGTGCAGCGTCTACAATGCATTGATAAAGGATGGATGTTTCTTTTCTTTTTCTGGCGACATCATAGCGTTCGCAGTCAGGCATCGCAAAAGCACCCATCTTTCTTGTGCTACCTATTACGAGGCCTCGTTTGTTTCGGTAGAGTTCATTCGTGAAACAAATTGTTATAAGAGCCGCTTGAGTTCATTTCCATACTCTTGAAAGTTTACGAAACATGCTGATATGACTACTAAAAAAAATTCACCGACGATTACGATATTGCCTAATGCGAATTCTGAGCGCAGCTCCGTGTGTTTGAAGTTCTGACTTTCCGCAAGGTATCGACTACGTCATAAGTCATGGTTTTTGTGTAGTAGGGCAGCACCCACAACGCCAGTATTCGTCTTTTTGCGGATAAGCGAAGTGCCCGCTACACATGTGTAAGGTATAATGTGCACTTTGTTGATGCTGCATGTGGCTAATGACGATGAAGAATTATGGCTGAGCACTTTGCAGTAGATGGGAAGCATTAAACCACACACTCTGCGCAATTAGTATTGTGTGATGACTGATTGTTATTTTACTCTTCTGCCACACTACATATATAACACAGGTTAACGTGATTTCTTGCCCGACATGACGCCTGTATAGGCTCTTTTTGCAAACGAGTTTCAAGCACCAGCGGGGCTGTGTGATAGAATACTCGACTGCCACGCAGAGGGCCAGGGTTCAAATCCCGTTAAATCCTGGCTATTCTTTTTCTCTTTATTTTTTCATGTCTATCGGTTGCTTTTCCATGTCTATCGGTTACGCCACCAAAGGCGACGCCGCTCGACGCAGGAACGGGTGCCTAAAATCTGTGCACTAAAACGTCCTTGCAGCCCTCTGCAATACAAAGACACCATAGCGCTGGAAAGACAGGACGTGAGAGACAAGACAAGCGCTAACTATCTACTGAATTTTTTCAGTTGATACCACTGTTTAAGCGTTGTGCCGTCATGTTCATAAACATGGATAAGGACACGCGGGGAATGAATGAGGGAAGCTTAATAGCAAAAGAAGGCGCTAACTCAGTCAGTGCCCCGACGATTGTTTTGAGCGGAAGGGAAGCTGCTTATTCGGAAAATGTTGGTTTGCGGGTGTGCTGATACTTTCTGCGTGATCATGTTGCCTTAGGTGTTTATTCCCGTATATTCATGGTGTCAGTATATACAAATAACTGGCTCTCTGAAATAAAATTCAGTTGACAGTTAGCGCATGTCCTGTCGTCTCTCACGTCCCGTCTTTCTAGCGTTAGGACGTCACTTTTAGCAAAAAACCAACTATCCCAAAAATCTGTAGCCCTCTACCAGCCCACGTACACTAAACACCAGAACACATCATCATGCATCACTGACTCTTGACCAGTAAAGTATACAATGAGCTCTCTAATAAATCAGAAAACATTTGTCAGCCACTTGGGCCGAGCTTCCCCCCCAAAAAGATGCGCGCACTCAGCTGCCAAACCTACGGTCGGCCGCTATAGAACGGGAACGCGCGTCTTGGCTGTCAGCCGTTCGCTGTCGCTCGACCGGCTTGATCAGGTTGCTATCTCATTAAGCACGGTGCACGATTCGCAATGGGAGACCGGTCGGCTGGGCCCACTGTTTGACTACCGGCCAACGATAGGTGACTCCGACCGACCGCTCTCCTTCATATCTGTCCGCCACTCGCTTCACTCTCGCCTCACCCCTCGACCCGTGCTTCCTTTCCTCCTCGCCCGAAGGATGTTTTCGGAGAGCGGTCGCTTTTCGCGCCAGCAGAGCCCGCGCGTGTTGTAGTGTTAGGGAATGGATCACGGGAGAAAGCAGTAAGGGGGAAACTAAGGAAACTACGCCGAACCTAAGTCTATTGTGAGACAAAGATTAAGGAAACTCAGAAAATGACGAGGAGTTCGCAGGCAGAAAGTATATGAGCACTCAGCCCTGCTATTGATGTAAGGCATCCCTTGGCAGGGGTACGAAAGCGTGTTAGTAATTCGGAGATTTCGCTCGGCCAGCCCTTGTTACGGCACGTGAGTTTCACAAACGCACACATTTCATTTTAGGGGAGTCAGATGCTGTCATCTCACTGCTGCAACTGCGAAGGGACGACAGAATAGGCATTGCGTTTTCTTATGGTCCTTTTAACGGTGAACGCAATGCTCTTCCGACCATTTTAAACGCACTACATGACAGATTACTTTCGAAACGAAAAAAAACCTTAGTCCGTGGTGGTATATACGCGTCTTAGGTTTGCAAAATGATGCTGGAATATTACTATTGTTCGTAAGGTCGACTGACTTCAGCAGGGGCTTAGCCAGAAATTTTTTTCGGGGGGGTGGTGGGGAGTTCAACTATACTTTGTGTATGTTCGTGCGTGCGTTTGTATGCGCGCGTGTTATATGCGCAAGCAAAATTGAAAAATTTTCGGGGTGGGTTTGAACCCCCCAATCCCCCCCCCCCTTGGCTACGCCCCCGGACTTCAGGAATCCAGTTGCATCTGTACCTCACTGATAGTACCCATCTTCCTCCTATTTTTATCCCTTGATGCCTTTATCCATAAGTTAAGATGGGCGTTTGATCGACTCCTTTGTTTTGCCTTCCTTCCGTCCGCTTTTGACTTGTAGATGTATGCCTAGTGTAATCTGTGATCAGTTTTCTGCGGTTGTTTTTAGTGTTGTCACTCCAATAGTCTATAAAAAAATTAAGAATTTCGTCCGAAAATCCTCAAAAGTAAGGGAAACACCCTAAGGACATCCTAAGGTAAAACATCAACTGTGGCGCTCATCAAAGAAATTAGGTTAGTTAACTTTTTAATTAATGGAGACGGTCGGTCACTCGAATAAAAGAATGGGAGCCATTCCCTCAAAGAACGCATTACCGCTTTGAGATTTCCAAAAAGTGGTCGCTGATAATTTTTGCAGACAGAAAAAATCCGCATATGTGTGAGCACACATATGCGCGCGTAACATAACGAATGCAGAATAACTAACACCACTGCAACTGTTGTCGGACTCAATGACGTCATTCTGGTCGTCAGCTACTTGCGCTGATCGCCGCTTCGGTTTTGGTTTCGCCGTCCAAATTATCGAATTTAATCACTGCGCAATAATGACCAGAGACCGCTTTTGTGAGGGAGGACTTCCAAATTTCCCATTTGACGCGGCTGCGTACTGCTTCTAATTAAAAGTGAATTTTTTAAATTTGTGTAACTGGTGCTGTAATTATTGTCTCTAGTCGTCTTAAAATGTCTGGCACTACATGAAATGTAAACAT